>NC_090650.1:433596005-433899128 GCF_040937935.1 Hyperolius riggenbachi
ACTGCGGTGTTAAACCCCCTCTAAAGACAAGGCCATTTTTTATTAAATTAGCCACTGCAGCTTTAAGGCCTAGCTGCAGCGCCACACAACACAGCACATAAGTGACCCCCCCCCCCTTTTCTCCCCACCAACAGAGCTCTCTGTAGGTGGGGTCTGATCGCTCCCCCAATGTTTTGTTTTTTTGCCAATTTTTATTTCTTTATTTTGATAATAAATTTTCTATTTTTTGATTTATTTTTTAATTGCTTCCTCCCCCGCCAGCCAATCACAGTGATCGGCTGTCACAGGCTTCAGCCTATGACAGCGGATCACCCCCGTGCCCACAGAGGGGACAGCCATGGCACACGGCTGTCCCCAGTACTCCGCTGCCGTGGATCACAGCGCTGTACAATTACAGCGGTTACGCCGTCTAACAGTCTCCTAGAAGCGATCGTCACTGGGAGGCCGCTCCAACTACCAAGCGAAGATGTGGGTGCCTCTCCTGCAAAACAGGCCCCAAGGACCTTGCGCCAATCGGCGTTAGGCAGTCCTGGGGCTGCCACCGCGGCTACGCCTATCGCCATGGTGCGGTCAGCTATAGGTTAAAGAAGACGGCCGATTGGTAAGTTAACCCCCCTTCACCCGCCCGCTCAGGTGCACTAATTTTCCGGATGAATTCCAAATAAAACCCATTCGGAATTCATCCGAAGCTCATCCCTGCCTTCTAACAATCAGATTGTATCATGTATGGCAACCTGAGGGGAGATTCCACTTTTACTGAAAAAAACTGAGTCAATGCTTTTAGTTTAGCTCTATGTATTGCAAGATTAATGGCAAACATAATTTCATCTAGCTAAGGCTCGGTCCACACTTGTCAGGTTGCAAAATCATTTTAAACGGATCTGTTTTTCAAAATGTTGTGCTTTTGCAACATACGTTTCCAGTCCGTTTAAACATATGTCAAAAACGTGTCCTTCCTTCCTGTGTGTTTCTATTGGATAAAGAGGTAAGCAAAAAATAGGCTGAGGGGAGGAGCAGGCAGTAGACAATTCGCTTTGGCATCCGTTTTGTGTGCAAAAGTTCTCTGTGTAGAAGGAGATCCGTTTTTGTGTTGCCTTTCATTGCCTCCGCGGGTATCCTGGCTCCTGGAAATAGTGCAAAATCCGGACTCTCCGTTCAGTTTTCTAAAACGCAGCCCACGGATCCGTTTTTTGAAGTGTGTGAAGACGGCCGCTATTTTTAACATTGGTATCCGTGGCTCCGTTTTTGTCCAGGGCAAAAAAGCTGAGCCACGTATACAGTTTTGAAACAAGTGTAAACCGACCCTTACTTTGTATTTATGTGCATATAAAATGCAGTAATTCCACAACGTTTCTATCAGAAACCGTTTGCTGTTGTAAACTGGATTAGTCCAGGAAATGAGTAATATTGACTCCTGCTCTGTGCAGCTAATTACTCCTGCTGCAGGATGTGAGTTTTTAGACAGTTTTATCTTGGCAACAGTACTCCAAATCCCAAATATATCACATAGAGTTCCATTGCTGTGGTTGCATAGAACAGTAAATTAAAGTAACTCCAAAGCCATTTATTTAAAAGGAGACAGACAGACAAATGACAGCGCTCTAGGCTGCACCTGCAGTGTAAACCAACAGAGGCAGGTGCAGCCTTGAGTGCTGTCATTTGTCTGTCTGTCTGCTTGATGTAATGTGTATACCATTTATGATTAGCAGCACAAGGAATATTATGTTTTTATTGCTAGACTAGTGTTAGGCCTTTCCCGAGGGGGTCCATCATCGCCGTGGGGAAGTCTATTATGTAATAATCTGTGCACACATTATTTACTGAAGCTAACACCCCCTTTGCCTGTTTTGAGTGCTAGGTGTGTAATATTGTCCAGTTACTGGAGCTCTGCATATCCATGCAGAGTGATAATTCAGGAATAACTTCTGTTTGAAAGTGCTGTCATGTCTCCTGCTTTTATTCAAGGGACTTTACACTTTCCTGGAGCTTCCTACAACCCCTTGTAGACGTGGCTTCAGCTGACAGAGCAATTACTCTCCCTCCTGCATACCCATGTGACTAAAGGGGGAGTGTCTAACACTGACTGGGAGTGAGCAGGCAGCTGGAGGTTATGGGGGAGGAGATGATAATCCAAGTATTTTCCAGTATCTTGCCAAAACTACAAGTCTTCTGTATTTGGATTTATACATAATTATAGTGAACCTGAGCTGTATAAAAAGAAAACGTTGATACTTACCTAAGAAGCAGGAAGCATCTGCAGTGTCCAGTGGCTTCCTGTGTCCTCCTCGAACCAATGAGTGCTCGCCAGGACCATCTTCTAATTTGTGGCTGTGCTTCTCTTCATGTATGAATACGAACATACTGTGCAAGCGCGGCCAAGCTTATGCAGCAGCAGGAGAGGCTTTGGCTTACGGCACAGGGGTGTCCATACTCACATATGTACGGTAGGATGCTCGTACATGAAGGGGAGTGCAACCATGAGAACATATCCTACAAGTAGGCCCGGTCCAACCCATGATGCCAAGTGAGGGGACTTCCTCAGGCGGCAGAAGTCTGGGGGCAGCACCAGGCAGAAACAGGAAGTGAGTGCCTGGCCAACCTATACTCAGGGCAACTGGACCTAGTTACCAACACTGGGGGCACCTATAACTGGCTACCTACCTATACTGAGGGTGTTTTTGTGGGGGATTACCGCAGTTATAATGTGTGGTGCAAATTGTCAGGTGCTGTGCGATCATTCCATTTCAGGGGAGGAGGGGGGGGCGCATCCTCACAAGTTTGCCTCAGGCAGCAAAAAGTCTAGAATTGGCTCTGCCTACAAACTCTTATTGGATATGTTTAGAGGGTTCCTGACAGGCATTGGTGGGGGTGAGGAGGAGATGGAAAGTGTCTGGACTATCCTCTACCTAGGTAAGTACAGTATATTATTTTTTTTTTTTAAACAGCTCATGTTTTCTTTGAAGGGGCTCTATGGCCAAAAATTTTAAAATTTAAAATATGTTCAAACTTATACAAATAAGAAGTACGTTTTTTCCAGAGTAAAATGAGCCATAAATTACTTTTCTCCTATGTTGCTGTCACTTACAGTAGGTAGTAGAAATCTGACAGAAGCGACAGGTTTTGGACTAGTCCATCTCTTTATAGGGGATTCTCAGCAAGGCTTTTATTCTTTACTAGCTGATTGCCCGGCGTGTCCCGGGTATGTATTTGGCTGGTGTCGGCTCCACCCACTTTTTCTAACCCTAACACACAATTACTCAATGACCAAGTTTGTGAGCTTTGCCATCTTTGGCATCAATAATTTGCATTGAAATGAAAAAATCTGATGGGTTGTTTGTGGCTTCACCCCCTTTTCTGAATTTGAACCCCAGTCACCCAATGACCAACTGTACCAGGTTTGAGGCCTGTGCCATTAACAGTGCAAGAATGCCAGCAATTTAAATATTCCCTTGAAAAGCAATAGGTGAAGCTTAATACACTTTTGTAGGCTCCACCCACTTTCCTGAATATTAATCCCATTCACTGAGTGACCAACTGTGCAAAGTTTAACCACTTCACCACTGAGGGGTTTTACCCCCTGAGCACCAGAGCAATTTTCACCTTTCAGCGCTCCTTCCATTCATTCGTCTATAACTTTATTATTACTTATCGCAATGAAATGAACTATATCTTGTTTTTTTCGCCACCAATTAGGCTTTCTTTAGGTGGGACATTATGCCAAGAATTATTTTTTTTCTAAATGTGTTTTAATGGGAAAATAGGAAAAATGTGGGGAAAAAAATAATTATTTTTCAGTTTTCGGCCATATAGTTTTTTAATAATGCATGCTACTGTAATTAAAACCCATGAAACGTATTTGCCCTTTTGTCCCGGTTATAAAACCATTTAAATTATGTCCCTATCACAATGTTTGGCGCCAATATTTTATTTGGAAATAAAGGTGCATTTTTTTCAGTTTTGCGTCCATCCCTAATTACAAGCCCATAGTTTATAAAGTAACAGTGTTATACCCTCTTGACATAAATATTTAAAAAGTTCAGTCCCTAAGGTAACTATTTATGTATTTTTTTTAATTGTAAATTTTTTAATTTTTTTTTAATTACAAAAAAAAAAAAAAATGGGGAGTGTGGGAGGTAATGAGTTAATTTTATGTGTAAAAGTAATTTATTTGTATGTGAAAAATGTGTAGGGTGTAGTTTACTATTTGGCCACAAGATGGCCACAGTAACTTTTTGTTTTAATGCGACCTCCAAGCTTCCGGAAGGAAGAATAAGGAGGCTGGACACGTGAGTTTTTTCTCACAATGATCGCGCTGCCCATAGGAGAGCAGCTGATCATTGCGGGGCTTAGATCAACGAACGGGAATGGATTTTCCCGTTCATTGATCTCTGGGCGAGCGGGCGGCGGCGTGTTTACTAGCGGCGGGCGGCGTGTTTACGAGCGGGAGCGCGGGCAGCGTCGGGAACGCGGAAAGTACGTGTTTCTCCGTCCCTGGTTTTTAAAGGATGGAAAAAGGGGCGGAGAAATACGTACGCGCGGGGGTAAAGTGGTTAAGAACCCTCCCATTAAAGGGAACCAGAGAGGAGCGTGTGGAAAAAAAAAAAAAGCTTATATACATACCTGGGGCTTCTTCCAGCCCCATAAGCCTGGATCGCTCCCACGCCGCCATCCTCCGCTTCCTGGATCGGCGGTACCGGGTCCCGTCACTTCCGGCGGACGCGGCCAATTGTCCGCATCACAGGGGCTCCCTCCATAGCAGTACGCATGCGGCTGCGCAGTAGGCAGCCGCACGCGTACGTACACGGAGGGAGCCCCGTGTGACGCGGACAATTGTCCGCGTCTGCCGGCCGACTGGCCAACTGGCGGCCATGACGGGGACCCGGTACCGGCGGATCCAGGCAGCAGAGGACGGCGGCGTGGGAGCGATCCGTGCGTATGGGGCTGGAAGAAGCCCCAGGTATGCATCAAATCTTTTTTATGGGGCCTCTGGTTCCCTTTAACAGTGTAAGAATGGCTGCAGTTTACATTTTCCCAGCTGATTGCCCGGCATTGCCCGGGTAGATTGCCCAGCTGATTGCCCGGCATTGCCCGGGTATGTATTTGACTGGTGTTGGCTCCGCCCACTTTCTAACCCTAACGCACAAACACTCAATGACCAAGTTTGTGAGCTTTGGTGTCTTTGGCATCAATAGTTTGTATATTCCCATAGAAATCAAACAAATCAGATTGGCTGTTTGTGGCTCTGCCCCTCTCCAGCATTTGAACCCCAGTCACCCAATGACCAACTGTAGCAGGTTTGAGGCATCTGCTATTACCAGTATAAAAATGGCAGCAATTTAACTATTCCCCTTGAAAATCAACAGGTGATTTTGATTGGCTTTTTTAGGCTCCACCCACTTTTCTGAATATTAATCCCAGTCACCCAGTAACCAGCTGTGCAAAGTTTGGGAACCCTGCCATTAACAGTGTAAGAAGGGCTGCAGTTTACAATTTCCCAGAAAAATCTGTTTTTGACTCCACCCACTTTTTGTAACCTGGACACACAGTCACTACTCAATGACCAATTTTGTGAGCTTTTGGGTTCCTGGCATCAAAATTGTGTGAATGGAAGCAGTTTATCCAAAAAAAGCAAATCTGATTGGCTGTTTGTGGCTCCACCCCTTTAGTGAATTTGAACCCCAGTCACTTGATGACCGACTGTAGCAGGTTTGAGGCCTCTGCCATTAACAGTGTAAGAATGACAGCAGTTTCAATATTCCCCTTGAAAATCAATAGGTGAATTTTGATTGGCTCTTGTATGCTCCACCTACTTTTCCTAATAATAATCCTAGTCCCCCAGTGACCAACTGTGTCAAGTTTGAGAACCCTGCCATTAACAGTGTAAGAATAGCTGCAATTTATATTTTCCCATGTAAAAAGTTAGTTGTTTTTCTGCCCACTATTTCTAACCTTGACATACAGTCACTCAATGACCAAGTTTATGAGCTGTGGGGTCTTTGACATCAACAAGTTGCATTTTACCATTAAAATTAAACAAATCTGATTGGCTGTTTTGGCCCACTCCCTTTTCAGAATTTAAACCCCAGTCTCCCAGTGACTGACTGTACCAGATTTGAGGCCTCTGCCATTAAGAGTGTAAGAATAGTAGCAATGTAAATATTCCCCTTGAAAATCAAAAGGTTAATTTTGATTGGCTGCTGTAGGCTCCACCCACTTTCCTGAATATTAGTCCCAGTCACCCAGTGGCCAACTGTGTCACATTTGAGAACCCTGCCAATAACAGAGTGGCTGAAATCAATTTAAAAAATCAGATTGGCTGTTTGTGGCTCCACCCACTTTAGTGAATTTGGACCCCAGCCACCCAATAACTGACTGTATCAGGTTTGAGAACTCTGCCATTAACAGTGTAAGAATGGTAGCAATTTTGATTGGCTGTTTTTAGGCTCCACCCACATTTCTGAATATTAATCCCAGTCACCCAGTGGCCAATTGTGTCAAGTTTGGGAACCCTGCCATGTAAAAAAATAAGTTGTTGGCGCCACACACTTTTTCTAACCTTGACATACAGTCACTCAATTATCAAGTTTATCAGCTTTGGGGTCCTTGGTATCAATACTTCCCATTGAAAAATAAACAAATCTGATTGGCTGTTTGTGGCTCCGCCCCCTTTCTGAATTTGAACCCTAATCACCCAGTGACCAACTGTACCAGGTTTGAGGCATCTGCTTTTAACTGTATAAGAATGGTAGCAGCTTAAATATTCCCTTTGAAAACCGAAAGGTGATTTTTTATTGGCTGTTGTAGGCTCCACCTACCTTCCAAATTCTTAATCTCATTCACCCATTGACCAACTGTGAAAAGTTTGAGAACACTGCCATTAACGGTGTAAGAATGGCTACAGTTTATATTTTCCTAGTAAAATTTGGTTTTGGCTCCGCCCACTTTTTGTAACCTGGACACACAGTCACTCAATGACCAAGTTTGTGAGCTTTCAGGTTCCTGGCATTAAAAATGTGTGAATGGAAGCAGTTTATCCACCAAGGAAATCTGATTGGCTGTTTGTGGCCCCGCCCCTTTTGTGAATTTTGACCCCAGTCACCCAATGACCGACTGTAGCAAGTTTGAAGCCTCTGCCATTAACAGTTGTAAAAATGGCAGCAGTTTAAATATTCTCCTTGAAAATCAATAGGTGAATTTTGGTTGGCTGTTGTAGGCTCCACCCACTTTCCTAAATCTTAATCTCAGTCACCCAGTGACCAACTGTGTCAAGTTTGAGAACCCTGCGATTAACAGTGTAAGAATGGCTGCAGTTTACATTTTCCCATTTAAAATGAATGGCTGAAATTTGATTGGCCGTTTTATGCTCCGCCCCCTTTTCCTGGATTTGTAACCTCGGTCACCAAGTGACCAACTGTGCCAAGTGTGGGGACTCTGGCTTGATTACTGTGAGAATGGCAGCCTTTTCCATTTTTTCCATTGACTTGAAGGGGTAGAATCTGATTAGCTGTTTGTAGCTCCGCCCAGGTGTGCAGGGGGGCCGCGAGACCCCCAGAACATATCATCCCAGGTAGTGAGGGATCTGTATACCAAGTTTCGTTCAAATCGGTCAAGCCGTTTTTGCGTGATCGCGGCACATACACACACACATACATACACACACATACACACACACATACACACACACACATACACACACACATACACACACACACATACACACACACACACATACACACACACATATACACACACACACACATACATACATACATCCGATTTTATATATATAGATAAAGATATTGCCTAAAAAGGATTAAACAATGATGCTGGCCAGCTTCCCTGCTCACTACACAGTTTTTTGGCAGTTGGACAGAGCAACTGCCATTCACTAAGTGCTTTTGAAAATAAATAAATCCCCGAGAGTCCCCCATGAAGAGATGGGCTAGTCCAAAACCTGTCGCTTCTGTCAGATTTCTACTACCTACTATAAGTGACAGCAACATAGGAGAAAAGTAATTTATGGCTCATTTTACTCTGGAAAAAAATGACTTCTTATTTGTATATGTTTGCACATATTCTAAATGTTAAAATTTTTTCGTCAGAGTGCCCCTTTAATATCAGATAATGTTGTATGATATGTATATAGAACGAAGCTGTGGCTGGGCTGCAGAGTCACATCTAAAGGCTGTTGTCATCTTCTGGCCCAGAGCAGTTGTCACATCTCAGCTCTGTCCCAATTGCTTCAGCCACAACTTCATCACCGCTTATAGCTGCTAACTGACACACAATGGTTGCTAACTGACACACAGAATGGCTGCTAACTGACACACAGAATGGCTGCTAACTGACACATAGAATAGCTGCTAACTGACACACAGAATGGTTGCTAACTGACACACAGAATGACTGCTAACTGACACACAGAATAGCTGCTAACTGACACACAGAATGGCTGCTAACTGACACACAGAATGGCTGCTAACTGACATACATATATATATGGAGACCCGTTGGATATACAAAATGAGTACCCTGAAACCTAGGGGGTTGAATATAGATATTGACTTAAATTGTTACATTGCTAATAGTTGATTAATAATGTATAGGATTGATACTGATGTATTGTGTGGAATTAATGCTGGTAGTCAATTGCAATGTGAATAAGATCCACTAGATGGTGTGTACAGGGAATATCCTGATGCCTCTTGGGATTGGCTAGGGATGTGTGGCGGAACGGCCCCCATTTGCATATAACCACCCATATCCCAATCCACACATCCCAATGTCCTGTGTGAACCCCAATGACACGTTTTAATTCTTTAGTTTTTAATTTTTTAATGTTCATTTTTCCGGTTTTAAATTAACACCAATGATGGTTTCATTCAACATTAGATGTTGAAGTGAAGTAATGTTCTTTCCAATAAAGCTTTGCTTGTTGCGGTGCACTTCCGTGCGGTGGAGCGCACGGAAGTGATGTCCGCAAGGCCCATACTGAGCCAAAGCGGAAGGCGGGGAGCGACGAGTATAAGAACTGACGTCGGCAAGCTAACCACGCCCCTGATGAGTCACTCGGAGTGACGAAACGCGTAGGGTGGAGCTTGCCGGACGTCCAGGAAGTAACGGTGATGTGGTAGCAGCGGCGAGAGCGGGACTACACCTTCTAGCCTACCCGGGAGGCAACGGGGGAGAGCCCGTTTCAAACTCTGTGCCCAATTAACCGCAACGAGATTGTGAGTGTAACTTTTTAATAAAATTTTACGTTTTGTAACTGAATTACGCTATGGAAGCTTTCTTCTTTATATGAGGTACGCATCAACCAACATACATCATTAAGGATACCGTGTTCTAAGAGGAGTTGGCAACCCCAAAGTGCTGGAGTCGCACATTGCTGGGCGCTTATTGACCAGTCTAATAGTGGTCAAACTCGCTGGGTGAGTTCAATCCCACACGGGGTGTATGGTGGTGGAAACAGAACACAGTTGAGCGCTATCTTGTACATTGGAAAATTTAACTGACATACAGCATGGCTGCTAACTGACACACAGAATGGCTGCTAACTGACACACAGAATGGCTGCTAACTGACATACAGCATGGCTGCTAACTGACATACAGCATGGCTGCTAACTGACACACAGAATGGCTGCTAACTGACACACAGAATGGCTGCTCTACACAACTTGTATTTTCTGTGGGGGAATTTTGGGGGAAATTATTTTATGTGCAAAATAAAAAAAGGCAAAATACAGCTTTTCTAAGTTTTCACCTGTTATAGACGTAAAATAGTCACAATAGATAAAATGACAGTTATTATATCCCATGTATCACAGCACATTAATGATGGAACTGCTACAATGTATGGTGACGGATTTGATTTTGAAATAAAGGTACATTGTTTTGAATTGTATATTTCTTATCATTCCTCTGTATTAATAATTGAAAAAAATATGGGTGTGAAGAGGTTAACAAGAGTTAATTGTGTTTTACAGGGTGTGGTCTTAAAATGGGCGTGGTTATAAACAGTGGCTAAACTGTGTTTTCATGTTCATCCCCTGTGTTCTCTTTTTCTAGAGTGACCAGATTTTTGTCGGTTCAACCTGGGACAGGGAAAATGGGTGTGGCCATGACATTATATGGGCGGAGCTAACATAATGATGTAACAGCGAGGCATAAGAAAGCAGTGTTTTATGCCATGATGTGGTCAAACGAGGTTTCGCATCATGAGTGTGCAGAAACTGTGTGATGCTATTTAATAGTATACCGTAACCTCAAAGCAGCAAACATAGCCAACTATGACCATTAAATAATAAATGCAGCAACAGTTACCTCAGACACCAGAAAATAAAACGTAATGTGGGCAACATGTCAGCACAAAATAAATGCAATAGGCAACATGTCAGCACAAAATAAACACAATGGGCAACATGTCAGCACAAAATAAACGCAATGTGGGCAACATGTCAGCAAAAAATAAACGCAATGGGCAACATGTCAGCACAAAATAAACGCAATGGGCAACATGTCAGCACAAAATAAACGCATTGTGGGCAACATGTCAGCACAAAATAAACGCACTGCGGGCAACATGTCAGCACAAAATAAACGCATTGTGGGCAACATGTCAGGACAAAATAAACGCATTGTGGGAAACATGTCAGTACAAAATAAACGCAATTTGGGCAACATGTCAGTACAAAATAAACGCAATGTGAGCAACATGTCAGTACAAAATAAACGCATTGTGGGCAACATGTCAGTACAAAATAAATGCATTGTGGGCAACATGTCAGTACAAAATAAATGCAATTTGGGGAACATGTCAGTACAAAATAAACGCAATGTGAGCAACATGTCAGTACAAAATAAACGCATTGTGGGCAACATGTCAGTGCAAAATAAATGCAATTTGGGCAACATAACACCTGGAAAAAAAAAAGCATTTACTCACCTGGCAGAAGTCTCCTCTCGCTCCTGGCCGGCCTCTGGCGTGCTGCTCCTGGGACCGTCTTGCTCCTTCTGCAGTCTCCCGCGCTGACAGGCAGAGCAGGGCTACGGCAAGATGGCGCCCGAAGCCCTGTACTGGAGACACAAATAGTCTCCAGTACAGGGCTTCGGCAGCCATCTTCCCGTAGCCCTGCTCGCCTGCCCGAGACTATGCAGGCTGGTGCGGGGCTGCGGGCAATGAACTGGCACAGCGTCTATAGACGCCGCTGCCAGTTCATGAAGATACAGTGGCCAGGGTCCTGAGGCCGGGATGTCCCACTGCTAAAAGCGGGATGTTTCCCGGGACCTCATGCAGCCTGGGACAGGGGACCCCGAATCAGGGACCTGTCCCGGGTAATCCGGGACGTCTGGTCACTCTACTTTTTCCTGTCCCCATTTCCATGTGTCTCCCATTAAGTGGTCCTATTATAATGTCCCCCATTTATCATCATCCAGCTGATACATTGCAGCCTTGTGGTGTCCCGGGCCCACCATAGGTAGCGTATTTTTCTCCAGTATTAGGTTCCCCCAGCAGTATATATATATATCAGTGTTCTCCCCAGAGCCTACTAGCCGGGCGGAGCGCCCACCTGGGTCTCTGTTCCCGCCCGGCTGATTTGATTAGCCTCCGAGTGTAAAAGCTAGTGATGGGTCGTTCGCGAACGAGCCGGCTGCCGGCTCTTTGAAGTGAATCAGAGGAGCCGATGCTCACTCTGAGAAGAGCCGATGCCTCAGCCGCCCCTTTTAGCTCTGCTTTGCTCCGTAATAAAGGGCGCTGAGGCATTCTGGGAGATGTAGTCCGCCTCTTGCAGCTTGTAGGAGTGTTTGGGGCGGAGCAGAGCAGTAGCAGGAGGGATTGCCTCAGTCAGAGAAGTAGTCTGGAGTTGGCATGGAGACGGGGGCGGGGCTTTTAATCCGATTCTGAGTGGTGTCTAGTGATATTTAATGAAGAGCCGATTCAGAGCCGTAAGAGCCGGCTCTTTAATGGGAGCCGATTCAGAAGAGCCGATTCTCTGAGAAGAGCCGGAATTCCCATCACTAGTAAAAGCAGAGACTCTTTCCTCTGCATAGTTTTGAATCAGACAGGCAGCGCTGAGTGCAGAGACACATCTCCGCCCTCCTCCTCAGCTCCTTCCTATCAGCAGCGAGGAGGGGCGGGGGAAGCTCCTAGCACAGATGAGTCAGACCTGGGGACCTTTGCTAGAGCCGACTATAGAATAGAACGTATGGCTCTATTTCTATTCCTTTCCTTTTGGTGAGTCACCCGATCTCTCCCAGCAGTGGACAGAAGCTCTCCTCCTTCTCAATTATCTATGCAGCAGATACAAAGCCCCTTCCCAGCTCCTTCCGTTCACAGGAATGTCCCGAATACTGAGATAAGTGTGGCTCATTAACATATCAAGACGCTGGTCATTCAGTGTGAAGGGAGAGCTGAGTGGTTTATGGTAGAGATGGGAAGTTCGGATCTTTTCAATGATCCGGATGATTCGAATCGGATCATTGAAAAGATCCGGATCTTTGATCCGAATCTCGGATCATTTTACTACCGAAGCATTCGGGGTGAGATGACTAGCAGGACAGGTCTTTCCGTGCTGTGGACAGGAGAAGGGGAGGGGGGTGGACACACAGAGAGAAGGGGAGAAGATGGACAGAGGGCAGGGAGTGGACAGAGAAGGGAGGAGGGACGAGCAGAGAGCAGAAATGTTTGTGCACACAATACCCACATGCTGCAATCATATGCTTTACATGTATTTATTTCACCTATATGCTCATCTGTATACTTTCCATGCAAACGTCACACAGTGAAGGAAAGCATTCCCAGAAGATAAGTGCAGCTGTTTAGTGCCGAGTGGAGGAGGATCATATTACGCTGCAATCACAGTGCCTGCAAAGTTACTGAGCTGTGCTGAGCCAAAAGCTTCAAATGTGTTCACTAGGGGAACAGACAGCCTATAATGAGAAGCACTTTTCAGCCAGTATGTGTGCTCTACACATATCTGGCAGTGGCACCCATGTCCCCTCTCTCTTATCTACCTGCTGTCCCTGCAAGGCTGCCTCGCATCCAACAGAGCGATCCATCTCAGCTCTGCTTCCAGGACCCCGCTGCCCGCTGAGAGGGGGCGTGTCGTTCCTGGCCCCGCCCCTTTTGCGATCCGAATCGTTCATTTTGATGATTCGGATGATCGACTCATTAAATAGATTCGGATCAAAGATCCGAATCGTTCATGATCCGGACAACACTAGTTTATGGGGCTGTAATATGAACCTGGTGCAGCATTCACTCTGCCCCCTGCACTTCATGCCAGACTGACATCTTGTGTGTCAGTGATTGTTTAATCACTGTGATATCCAGCTTTCAGTATGGGCAAATATGAATGGCAAAAAGTTCAATGGCACACATTTAGCCTGACTTATCTCAGCAGTTACAGTAATTTAGGTGGAAAAAGCCATACATACATTGAGTTCAGCCAGAATATTTGTATACTCTCATATCACTGTACTTATTGAACTAGCATGGTTTTTGCAGTCTCTGGAGTTGTCACCACTCTGTTGCCTGCCTGTGTGATCAACTTTAAGAGAACCTGTAACAAAACAAAAGTTCCCCTAGGGGTACTCACCTCACTAGGGGGAAGCCTCAGGGTCCCAGTGAGGCTTCCCCCTCCACTGTAGCTGCGGTGAATCCAGCGCTGGCTCCCCCGCAGTATCTGGCAATCCTCCCTCGACAAGCGCCGATTTATTTACCTTTCCTGGCTCTAGCGGGGGTGCTATTGCGGCTCTCAGCACGAAGATAGGCAAAAAAGCTAATCTCCGTCGGGTCCGCTCCACTGCGCAGGTGGCCTGCCCTGTATACCGGCCCGACAGCGATCGCCTATTTCTGCCTATCTCTGAGCAGAGAGCGGATACTGCGCTGGAGCCGGGAAGGTAAATATTTACATCCCCGCTGTTCGGGGAGCTTTATCTCCGCCGCCGTGGGACGCAGGAGGACGGGGGAAGCCTCAATAGGATCCGGAGGCTTCCCCCACCCGAGGCGAGTACCCCCCAGGGAAGGTTTTTTTTTGTTACAGGTTTTCTTTAAGTCAGCACTCCTCTGCTCCTAGTGCAGGTCCAGCAGCAGGAGTCACAATACATTGCATGCAGAGAGTGGTGAATGTCAGGTCATATATGTAATGATGGGGCTATGGCACTAAGGTCCCATTCACACTAAGATACTTTTCCAGGAATTTACAGAGCTTTGCTGAATGCCAGTGAACACAGAACCGCTATGACAAAGTTTCTCTCAGGAAGCATTCACACTATAATTGTGATGTATGTAAATCACAAATGAACTGCATACAGCATTTTGGGATTGTTTGCAGTGCGATTTTTGTTTCTTGATCGAGTTATCTCAATACTACCCCCCCCCCCCCAACCAGCATTATGCCAACATCTACCCACCTAGCGTGATCCACTCCCACCTCACCCAGTGTGACCCTTTCTCTTCGTTCAGCGTTTCCTTACTTTTTCACCCAGCAGCACCCAGCGTGACCTTACTGCCCCACCCGGCTACTTTTTCATGCCACCCGGCTGGAAAATATTTCTGGGGAGAACACTGTTTGCATGTTGTGTAACGCATGTTATAGGGACAGAGCTAAGACACCTACTAATTTTTTATCAAAGACCTCCGCTTTTTAGTTTGGGCTGTATAAACACACATTCCAGATTGAATTTAAAGGAAACCGGAGCCCACGGAAACTTCCCCGGAGCTTCCTCCAGCCCCATAAGCATGTCTGAGTCCCCCGCTGTTTTCCCGTGGTTTGCTGTTCAGCCGCTCATCAGACACAGCAACTGTCTCAGTCTCGTCAATTGTGGTCTTCTGTGCATGCGCGGATGCACAGAAGACCAAGATTGGTGTGACTGAGCCTGTTTCCGGGGCTGATAAGTGGCTGAACGGCAAACCACAGGTGGACAGCGAGGGACTCGAGCGTATCTGCAACTGGTGTAAGGGCAACAAGCTTGTCCTAAACACTGCAAAGACTGTTGAGATGATCGTGGGATTCAGGAAGCACCCTCCCCCTCTCAATCCAATCCTCATCGAAGACACTGAAGTTGCCAGAGTATCTAGCGTTCGGTTCTTGGGTACAACCCTCACCAACGACTTGAGATGGGGAGCAAACACCACTATGTGCCAAAAGAAAGCCCAGCAAAGGTTGTTCTTCTTGAGACAACTGAAGAAGTTCGGCATGCTCCAGGAGCTGATGACAAGTTTCTACTCGGCTACAATCGAGTCTATTCTCTGCTCCTCTATCATCGTATGGTACGCAGGCGCTACCGCAAGCGACAGGCACAAACTACAAAGGGTGATCAATGCTGCAGAAAGAATCATTGGGTCACCCCTGCCACCACTGGACCTCCTCCACGCAACCAGGCTAAGAACCAGGGCAAACAGGATCGTGCAAGACCCTCACCACCCCGGCAGTCACTTCTTCATCCGCATGCGCTCAGGCCGCCGCTACAGAACTATTCCCACCAAAACCTCCAGGCACAGGAACTCTTTTTTCCCCCAAGCAGTGGCAGTGCTCCTCTTAAACTAGAGCCCTGACGCTGCTTGTCCTCCCAGCAGGCCCCAATCCCCCCACCTCAGTCACCCTGCAGTACTGCCACATAGGTCACTATAGCGGCACGATTACCTTTTATTTTTGTCCGTGTTTTATGTACCTTTTTTTTTTACACTGTTTGAACTGTCTGTAAATTCTGCACTATGCCCAATTGCCTGTGTGTACCGCAAATAATTCTGGGTGTGGCACCTGCCGCACTTGGCGACATAAATCTGATTCTGATGCTTATGGGACTGGAGGAAGCCCCGGGTAAGTATCAATTCTTTGATTTCCGTGGACTCTGGTTTCCTTTAAGTGTCATAATGATTAAATTTGGTTTTTTTTTCATTCAAACTGATGAATGGTATTGTTTCTAAGGGTTCTTTTGATCACTGAAATCATCTTGGACACCTGTGATAATTAGTTTGCCAGGGTGAGCCCAAGTAAGCCAATGGCAGGTTCAAACCAAATACCGGTACTTGTCTGAAGCAGCTTGTGCAGTGGCAACCTCATGGCAGAAAGAATTTATACTTACCTGCTCCGAGCAGCTTCTTCTCTTCTTTCACCGGCGGCTCTGAACTTCTGGCAGGTCTTCTGCTGTCATTGCTATCTATCTATGTATCTGTTTTCTATGCCTTCCTCCTGAGCCATATGTCTGTGCCAAAAACAATTCCGGGCATGACCCAGTCATGCTTGGCGAAATAAAATGATTCTGATTCTGATGATACGACATGTGATTGGGATCCAATCACATGTCCTATCATGTAATCAGAACCAAGAAGGTAAGTATGAGAGCTCCCGGCCGCCCACTCTGCATACCCTGCCTTTCCTGCCAGGCTGAGGAAGAGCTGGTGTACACCAGAGCGGTTCGTGACCGTGTTTGAAAACGCTTGGGGATAGAAAACCGCTTGGCTAATGTATTTCAATGAGCTGCTGCACACCAAAGCTGTTCGTTTTTTCCCCAAACGCAAACTCGGGGTCTGCAGAATTTTTTACATTTCTGAGGCGTTTCTGCCTCAATGTTAAGTTTAGGAAAGTGGAAAACAGCTCTGAAAAACACTAGATCAGTGCGGCTTTCCAGGCGTTTCTGTTACAGAAGCTGTTCAGTAACAGCTTTACTGTAACAATATGTGTAATCTGCTACACAAAAACGCTCCAAGAAACGCTAGGCATGTGTAGAAAATGTCTCTAAACCTTCCTAGAATCGTTCTGAAATCTGCTTCAAAAACCTCTAGCGTTTTGCGGATCTGTTAGAGGTTTTTGCTGTGCACTGGCCTGTAAGCACACTTCCCCAGCGGTAGAAAAAATAAAATGTCCCTGCAGCCAAATAAAGTTTAAAGGTAAAATGACTAAAGAAGGATGTTCCACATTATTGAGCAGACCACCATTTTTAAAGGGAACCTTAACTGAGAGTGATATGGATGTTTCCTGTAAACAATACCAGTTGCCTGGTAGTCCAGCTGATCTCTGTGACTGCAATAGTGGCTGAATCACACACCTGAAACAAGCATGCAGCGAATCCAGTCAGACTTCAGTCAGAGCACCTGATCTGCATGCTTGTTCAGGGGCAGTGGCTAAAAGTATTAAAGACACAGGATCAGCAGGAGAGTCAGGCAACTGATAGGGAACATCAAGGTGCAGGATCCTCCGTGTAGAGCATACATGTCAGACTCCGGCCCGCGGGCCAAATCTGGCCCTCAAAGCCATTAAATTTGGCCCTCAAGTGGTTTCCCCAGTTTGCATTATGTTTGACCCACTTTAGACCACCAGGGAAGCTATATTGGAGGTGAAGCCCTAGAACACCAGGGAAGCAATATAGGGGAGATGGGGAAAATAACTAAACACTAGGAAACTGTATAGGGAAGGGTGGGGGCCTCTATACACCAGGGAACTGTATAGGGGAGGGAGGACCACTATACACAGGGGAACTGTATAGGGGCTGGAGGGAGGCCATTAGACCCCAGGTAACTGTATGAGGGCCGGAGGGAGGCCATTAGACACCTGGGAATTTTATAAGGGAGGAAGGTGGCCACTAGTCATTGAGGTTGGCCCGCGACTTGGTCCCAGTGTACAATTTCGGCCCGCTTTGTATTTGAGTTTGGACTACTCTGCTCTAGAGCAGGGCTTTTCAACCCTGTCCTCAGGGCCCACCAACAGTGCATGTTTTGTGGAA
Organism: Hyperolius riggenbachi; assembly: GCF_040937935.1. NCBI lineage: Eukaryota > Metazoa > Chordata > Amphibia > Anura > Hyperoliidae > Hyperolius > Hyperolius riggenbachi. The sequence continues at coordinate 433,613,735 of NC_090650.1, forward strand.
ATCCACAGAGGCAGTTAATCAGCTCTGCTGAGACACAAATGACCTCACCTGTGAATGTTTGTGGTTTTCTGCAAAACATGTACTGTTGGTGGTACTTGAGGACAGGGTTGAAAAGCTCTGCTCTAGAGGATTGCAGTTATGCATAAACCTTCAGCCTCCCCTAACCAATGCTCACAAGCAGAAAGGCTGCAATGGGCCCAGAATTACATGAAGACTAAGGGCTGGTTCAGACGGACGTCTGCGTCTGGGGGCGTTGCGGCGGCTGCGTGGTCAGGCTTTCAGTAGCCTTCGGTCGCGTCGTGATGCGGTCGCGTTTTTTTCTTCCCCTAGGGGAACATTAGCCGTCGCGGTTGGCCGCTCCCTGGAAGCTACATGTTGCTTCCAGGGGCAGCCCGAACACTCGCGAAAATCGGGACCCGAACGCCGCGTTCGGGTAAAAGCGCGCAAAAGCTCGGTGTAAATGCTCCCATTCACTTGAATGGGAGCGTTTACCGTGACGTTCCGAACGCTTGCGGTAAACGCTCCGCAAGCGTCCGTCTGAACCAGCCCTAAATTTCAAACTGTTTTTTTTACTGATGTCATGCAACCATGGATGGTCCAGATGTATGGCGTGGAGGATGGTAGGAAGATGGCCGCCAAGTCCCAACAAGGCTGCAATGTCAGCAAGGAGGTGACTTTGTCATGCTTTGGGCTGGAATCATGGGAAGAGAGCTGTTCAGCCCCTTTAGATCTTGTTCATACTAAGAGATTTCGTTCTTTTTTTTAGCGCTAGCAATTTTAAAAATTGCCTTAAAGGATACCACAGCCCAAAGGCTGTGGTAAAATCAAAGTTGCAATGTGGAGGGAAAGAAAGATACATACTTACCGCTTCCCTCGTTCCCTGCCGACGGGTCCCGCTCATCTGTTACAGCTCCCGGTACCGACCCGACTCTCCTGACCCTTCACCCGGACATACTGTGCTGCGCATGCGCAGTATGTCACTATACTCTTCGCTTCTGCCGTCGCATCGTGACGGCAGAAGTACGGACACTCCCCCGCCTCCTCCTCTCCCAGCGTGTGCGCTCCAATCTAAAGCTAGCGTGACATGCTGGCTGGAGTTCGCACTGGGATAATCGATGTGGAGAGAGCGGAGGGGGAGTAAGTTAAAAAAAAGACACTGCCGGCTGGAGGGAGGGAGCGAGTGAGTGGGCGGGCGAGTGGGCGGGCAGGCAGCGAGTGGGCGGCGAGCAGGCAGCGGCAGTACAGCCCAACCATTCTGTACATAGATGCAATGACATCTATGGTACAGCGAGAAAATTGTCCTCACATTTATCTGTGCATATGTGCATGTATATACATGTGTATATATACATGTACACACATGTATATACATGCACATATGCAGAGATAAATGTGGGGATAATTTTCTCGCTGTACCATAGATGTCATTGCATCTATGTACAGAATGGTTGGGCTGTACTGCCGCTGCCTGCTTGCCGCCCACTCGCTGCCTGCCCGCCCACTCGCCCGCCCACTCACTCGCTCCCTCCCTCCAGCCGGCAGTGTCGATTATCCCAGTGCGAACTCCAGCTAGCATGTCACGCTAGCTTTAGATTGGAGCGCACACGCTGGGAGAGGAGGAGGCGGGGGAGTGTCCGTACTTCTGCCGTCACGATGCGACGGCAGAAGCGAAGAGTATAGTGACATACTGCGCATGCGCAGCACAGTATGTCCGGGTGAAGGGTCAGGAGAGTCGGGTCGGTACCGGGAGCTGTAACAGATGAGCGGGACCCGTCGGCAGGGAACGAGGGAAGCGGTAAGTATGCATCTTTCTTTCCCTCCACATTGCAACTTTGATTTTACCACAGCCTTTGGGCTGTGGTATCCTTTAAAAGCGATAGTGCAATGTTGCTCTAGGTGAGTGTTCTCACATGAGCGATGAGCTTTCTATCCAATCGCAAACGCGGCTCCTGCACCATTTTCTGAGCGTTTGTGATTCAACAGAAAGTATAGGGGAATCTCAAAGCACTTGAAAAAGCCCTTTGAATTGCGATTATAAATATATTAATAATTGCGACGAATAAATACATTGTCCACAATTCACTAACCTTTACCGAACGTTATTGAACACTTTATCGAACGTTTGATAATTTACCTCATGAGTAAAATCTAATTTTGAATTCACTAAGGTGTTATAGATTCATCAAATTGTTTTATCGCTAAAACGTTCAATAAATCTATAACACCTTAGTGAAGTCAAAATTAGACTCATGAGGTAAATTATCAAACGTTCGATAAAGTGTTTGATAAAGCTTAGTGAATTGAGGCCATTGTATTTATTCATTTCCAGGTCAAAGAGTTCACTTCCTGACTGACGTCAGGGAGTGAAAAAAAAATCGCTCCACGTGTCTGCACGTAGTGATGATGACACGGGCGATGCCCATCGCGTGATGTCATCACACTACAAGGGCCGGCCCCGGTGTGACAGCTTCCTCTGCCTTCCTTGTGCATTTAAAAACGAGTGCTTCTCTGGCAGTCTGCAGGATATCTCCACCGCCATCACTGCTTCAGTTTGCCGTATCTGCTTGCACCCATTGAGAAAGAACACTCTGTTGTTCGAAACGACTCTGTCTGTCTGGGTAATACTTGGCGGGGTTTGTATTTAAATATGGACATTGCTGTATTTATGTACCTTATATTGTATTTTATACACAATTTTGATTGTATAGTCCATCTGACTGATTGTGTAGTCCATGTTATATCTTTTGTACAATATACTCCCTTTTTGCAACCAAAATTGCATGGTGTGTTTTAGGGAGTTGTAGGCAAGTCAGGGAAAACAGCATGGGAAATTTGGGCGCAGCCGGCTCCGCCATAAGCTGTAATGTGAATTTCGGCTATAGCGGCGTCCAGTCAGTAATTTGGGTGCCATGAAAAAATGAAGCCAAAATTACTTTAACAACAGTGTAAGTGTAAAAGATGGCCATTCTTATAACTTGGACATGGAGGATTTAAGCCATTGCTTTTTAATGATATCTCTCGTTACCAGCGTTCCTGTGCTAATAAGTGCTTTGATAAAGAGCTTAACCTTGTTATGGGAAAATTCCAAAGAAAACCTTAAATATATTTATTCCACAATTGTCATCCAACCCTTTGAAAAAAAGGAGGTGAAAAGTCTATGGCAGGACTACCAAATATGTGAAGAAGTAATCCCTTCCAAATTTGATCATAATATATGTGCCGCCAGCATTCCTATACTAATAACGAGGGTGGGGGGCACTAGACACCAGGGAACGATATAGGGAAGGGAGGACCACTTGACACAGGGGAATTGCATAGGGGAGGGAGAAGAACCTGATGGTGCACTCTCCATAAATACACTGGACGTTTATAAACATCCAGTTGTCATTAAAGAAACACTGAAGCGAGATAAAATCAATGCTTTTAACTTGTATTAATGTAAAGCACTATAGCTAGTGCTAAAATGCAGCATCCCCGCTGCAAAATGAGGGGTTTATTATCCCCCAAATCCCCTCTGCTGAGATCGGGGAGCACTTCCTGATTGAGGCAGAGCTTAGGGCTGTAGCTCTGCCTCTTATTGCATCATCCCCGCTGATCACCCCCTCTCCCCGCCCCTTTCAATCTTCCTTCACAGTGAGGGGCGGGGGAGAGGCGGAGATCCGTGGTGGATTGACGCACATGGAGGCAGAGCTGCAGCTGAAAGCTCTCCCTCCCCAGGCAGCAAAATCCACAACCAAAAAAGTCATGCATTTTGCACAGGGGATTTGGGGGTATAAACCCCTCGTTTTGCCACGGGTACGCAGCGTTTTAGCACTAGCTATAGTACTTTACATTAATAAAAGTTAAAAGCATTGATTTTATCTCGCTTCAGTGTTTCTTTAAGTGGTTAAAGATATTTATTCCACAATTGTCATCCAACCCTTTCAAAAAAGGAGGTAAAAAGTCTATGGAAAGACTACCAAATATCTGAAGAAGTAATCCCTTCCAAATTTGATCACAATATATGTGCCAATAATACCATTTATCCTGTACATCCTGCGACTTTGCAAGTGATCTCTAATCATGGAGAGGTCTGAAATTCATATTGTAGGTGCATTCCCACTGTGAGAGACAGCATTTAAAAAAAAATCAGAAAATCACATTGTATGATTTTTAAAGAATGTATTTGTATTGCACTGCTGCGCATAAGTATTTGAACACCTGAGAAAATCAGTGGTAATATTTGGTACAGAAGCCTTTGTTTTCATTTACAGAGGTCGGTTTAGGGCCTGTACACACTGCTGCGCTTGCGCTGCGTTTTTAAAAACGCATGCGTTTTTAAAATCGCAAGGTCTTTTGAAAAAGAATGAAAATCGTGATGACTAGTATACACTGGTGCGATGCGTTTTTAGAAAAACGCAATCGCAGTGCCTGCTGCGCTTTTTTAAGCGCAGCGCATGAAAAACGCATGCGCTTGCGTTTTTGCCTGCGTTTTTCAGAAGTCAGTATCCCAGAAGACTCTGCAATCTCCTGATTCCTGTTGAAATGTAAACTAGAAAAAAAACAAAGGATTCTTTAGCCAATCAGCAATTACAAGAAAAACGCAAACGCACAAAAAACGCAGGCAAAAGCGCATGCGTTTTTAAAACTACATGCACTTTAAAAACGCATGCGCTTGCGATTTTGCTTGCGTTTTTCAGTGTGTACAGGCCCTAATTGTAGTTTTTGACCAGGTTTGCTCACACAGCAACAGAGAGTTTTTTAAATGCTCTCATAGTGGGAATGTACCTACAATGAGACTTTCAGACCCCTCCATGATTTCTGAGTGGGAGAACTTGCAAAATCGCAAGGTGTTCAAATACTTATGTTCCTCACTGTATTTATAGGCATTTCAGTACCTTAAAGGAAACATCAGGCAAAATTTTCTTCCCCATGATATACTTACCCAGGGCTTCCTCCAGCTCCTTGAAGCCAACATGTCCCTCGCAGCATCTCCGCTCGCAACCGCTGGCCCAGGGTCCCCACTGGTGCAGATGCTGACTTCCTCTCTCTCCCTGCCAGCCAATCACAGTGATTGGCTGTCAAAGGCATCAGCCTATGACAGCTGTTCGCTCTCCTTCCTCCCAGGGGGACAGGCCAGTACAGCTCTGCCGTAAATCGCTGAACAATGTAAATAGACGGCGATCGCCAGTGGGAGACTGATGACAGAGCTCCGCTCCATCATTTAAGCGCTCACAATCTCCTGCAAAACCCCGCCCCAGGACTTCACGGCAATTGGCGTTGAGCAGTCCTGGGGCTACCGCCACGTCCACGCCAATTGGCGTGGAGCAGTCGTTAAGAAGTTAAAAGTAAGTCTGGAGGTGGTGCAGAGGCTCATCCTGACGTGTGCTGTGGTTCTCAACTGCTTCTTCAGGGTCCGCTGATATCAGCAAGCTGGCATCTGGCAGTCTCTACTAGGAATACTTTGGAATAGCTGTGCTGAGTATTAGGTCAGCATGGTGAATACATATTTGCTGTTAGTCCTTGCAAGAGCTGAACTGAGCTATCTTGTTTTAGCGGCCACCATAGAGATATAGGTAAATAAAGAGCGCACTTCCTCTTGCCCAGACTGGCTGAACTAACGGGACCTGATACCGGAGCCACAGGCAGCGGTGGACGGCGGAGTGGGAGAGATCCATGCGCATGGGGCTGGAGGAAGCCCCAGGTATGTATAAAACGTTAAGCATCAATCATCTCTACTTTCCTCTAAGGCTGCTTTCACAGTGGGACGTTACAGGCGCACGTTAGAGCAGCCTGTAACGCACCCCACCGCACAGCAATGAAAAAATCAATGGGCTGTTCACAGTGCCCACGTTGCGTTACATTGTAACGCAGAAGGCAAAAACAAAGTGCTGCATGCTGTGCGTTATAAGCGGCTAAGCCGCGTTAGACTGTTCGCACATGCTCCGTGATGTTGGAGGAGGAGGTCTTCCCTCCTCCTCCTTGGCCCGGCACATGGCTAATTAATATTCACTGCACGGTGTGACGTGCAGTGTTTACTTCCTGGAGGGCCGCTCTGTGCGGCGATTGGCTGGCGGGACCACGTGATGCCGCATGCGTCCAAGAGTACGCATCACGGCATCACAGGACGCATGAAGAGCCGCATAACGCGGCTCGATCTGACGTCCAGCTTCAACCCCACTATGCGTTGCGTTAGGTGCACGTTATGCGACCTTAACGTAGCACTTAGTGGGAAAGAAGCCTAAAGGGTTTAGATGTTTTCCTTAGGGCTTTTTTATGGTAGATGCAATTTGCTTAGTTTTGTGATCCTTTTCCCATCAATGCAATTTTTCCATAATTGCATTTGCGATTTTTCTCTTGATAACTGGAACAGAGAAGAAATTCAGCATGGAGGATGTTTGCAGTTGGGCAGAACGCAAGCACATCTTTCAAGTAATAAAAAATGTATGAAACCTTTTAAACCAGTGCGTTCTGCCCAACTGCAAACATCCTCCATGCTGAATTTCTTCTCTGTTCCAGCTATCAAGAGAAAAATCGCAAATGCAATCATGGAAAAATTGCATTGCAAAATTGCATTATGTTTGCGATTTTCATTATAAGAGAGCACTTAGTGCATACATGTCAAACTCCGGCCCGCGGGCCAAATCTGGCCCTCAGAGCTATTAAATTTGGCCCTCAAGTGGTTTCCCCACTTAGAATTATGTTTGGCCCACTCTAGACCACCAGGGAAGCTATATTGGAGGTGAAGCCCTAGATCACCAGGGAAGCCATATGGGGAGGTAAGGGGAAAGCACTAGACACCAGGGAACTGTATAAGGGAGGGTGGGGGCCTATAGACACCAGGGAACTGTATAGGGGATGGAGGGGGGCTATTAGACACCAGGGAACTTTATAAGGGAGAGAGGTGGCCAGTAGACATTGAGGTTGGCCCACAACTTTGTCCCAGAGCTCAATTTTGGCCCACTTTGTATTTGAGTTTGACACCCCTGACTTAGTGTAAGTGTGTTTACCATACAGAGAGGCTGGGAGGTTATCTCCACCACACCTGTACAGGAAATGTGAGACTCCCTCTAGTTTCTGCACTTCTCAGACTTTCACTTTCGTTTCTCTCCTCTGCTGTCAGGAATGGCGTCGGCTGATCTGAGGAAGGAGCTGGACTGTTCCATCTGTACTTACTGTTTTCACTCTCCTGTACCGGCTGTTATGTCCTGTCTGATGTGTGAAGCTTCTCTGTGTGACAATCACCTGAGAGTCCACAGCAAGTCACCAGAACACGTCTTGTGTGACCCCACCACTTCCCTGGAGAACAGGAAATGCTCCGTCCATAGAGAAGTGTATAAATATTACTGCACTGTGGACTCTGCCTGTATCTGTGGGTCCTGCATTTTGGCCGGAGACCACCAGGGACACAAGGTGGAGATGCTGGATCAGGCCTCTGAGAAGAAGAAACAGAAACTAAGAAATGATCTGCAGGAACTGATCACTAAGACAGAGGAGACTGGGAGAGAAGTCCAGAGTCTGCAGGAGACCAAAAGAAAAGTCCATGAAAAGTCATCTGGTGTAACAGAGAGAGTCACTGGCCTGTTTAGAGACCTCAGGAGACAGCTGGACGACCTAGAGAAGAGAGTCCTGAGAGAGGTCTCCAGGCAGGAGGAGCAGCTTTCTCTGGCATTGGCTGATTTCATTCAGCAGCTGGAAATAAAGAAGGCCGAGCTGTCCAGGAAGATATGTCACATTGAGGAGCTGTGTAACATGACTGACCCACTGACTGTCTTACAGGAATCACACACAGGTGACTTAGGTTTTGACTAGTGAGGTAACAAGAATTTTTGTTTTGTCCCACTTTTATTTCTGTCTGTGAGCCCATAGGGAGGATTTCTCACCACTTCCTGTCTCACAGACCTCACAGGAAGTGGAAGCACATTCCCCAGAAGAGGCTATAAACCCCACCTCTGACAGATGTCACTGGTACAAGTGTCCCCATTGGAGAGTTATCACCTGTTCCCATGACAACCACACATTTCTGGAATTCCCCTGACTCTCTGCCCTGGTGCTGCTGTCACATGACAGGAAGTGAGGGGATAATCTGCACAATCGGGGACACAGACTACAATAACAGTCTGACAGAGCGTTTAACCCTTCCACATGCTGTGCAAACACAAGAAACACTTTAGCCTGGAGTTCCCCTGTAACTATGGGGAGTGTCAGTTGGTAACTGACATGTGAGGAGTTGCTAGGAGGCAGCACAGACAGTTCTTATTGCAGGCAGGTGAATGAGGCCCATTTCTGTGCAGACATATCTGGCAATGCACTCCAAACAGAGCACCTGTGGTTGAATAAAAGAGTAAATTAAAGAAAACCTGAGATGTTTCAATCAAAGGGATTTATATTTGCCTGGGGCTTCCTCCAGCCCCCTGTAGGCCGTGGGCTTCCTTGGTATCTTCCCGGGCCGCTCCTTTCTCCTGCTGTCAGTCCCGGTAGTCGTTACTACTGCACATGCCCAGCTGTCACCGCTTGCCTCCTTGGTATGTGTGTGTGCAGTTAGTGAAGGCTTGTAACTGTGCAGGTGCAGAACCCTCCCAGCCACTGAAGAGCAACCAAGGAGGAGAGCGGCCACAGCCACGCATGTGCAGTAGCCCCAACTGGTGCAGTCTGGGATTTTACCGGAGCTAACCGCAGGAGAACGGATGGGACCAGAGGGACACCGAGGGAGACCATGGCATAAAGGTGGCTGGAGGAAGCGCCAGGTAAGTATAAATGCCTTTGACTGAAACGACATTTTAAAGTGGACCTGAACTCTTGCACAGGACAGAAGGAAAACATAGAAAAATGCACCCTGTATGTATTTAGAAAATTTAGCCTGTCTAATTCCCCCTCATCTGTGACTAATAACTAGTGTAATTTGATCTTTCAGCTATGTCAGCTGGCTGCCTTGGCAAAGCAGCTAATTTGTAAACAAAGGATGTTAACCCTAAGTCCGCTTCCATGAAAGCAGGAAGTAGACACACTGCAGATTTATTGCAGGATTTGTATCAGCTGTAACAAAGAAATGTTTTTTCCTAAAGGTTTTTATGGTGTATGTTTTAGAGCAGAGAGGAAGGTGTGAGTTCAGGTCTGCTTTAAGGGGAATTATTTTATTAGAATGTATAGAAGTGCTGCACAAGTCTTTCTGCAATTTAATGTTACTAAAAATAAGCTTTTCCTTTCATCCAATCCTGCAATAAATCTGCAGTGTGTCTACTTCCTGCTTTCATGGGAGCAAACATATTTTTACCATCCTCTGTTTACCAATTAGCAGTTCTGCTGTGGCAGTCAGCTGACATGGCTGCAAGATCAAATTACACTTGTGATTAGACACAGATGAGGGGGAATTAGACAGGATAAACTCTCTAAATACATACAGGGGGCATTACTCTATGTTTTCCTTCTGTCCTGTGCAAGAGTTCAGGTCCACTTTAAGAGAACATTTATAATGTGAGAGAGACAGAGGCTCTTGTAATAGAGATGATTGGTGAAGCTGAAGGGGGGATCCAGATGTGTCCTTCCATTGTCTGACCTGTACATGCCAGCTGCAATGTGATTGGCTGATAACAGCAACACAGGAAGTCTTTAATCCGAAGACATATCCATAAAATGTGTTTTTTAAGGGGCCCATACACCTAACGATTTTCCCGCCGATATACAGCCGTTTCGATCACAGTGATCGAAACGGCTGTGAAATCGCCGCGCACACCGCTGACAGAACGATCGATTTCCGTCCGAAATCGATCGTTCCCGTCGACCCATCCGTGCAGAAGATTTTTCTCGGTCGCCGAGGGGTCGGGAGTGCGTCGTTAGCAGTGTTCGAATGCCCGACGACCGACGCAATACAGCGGTAATACATTACCTGCTCCAGCCGGCGCGAGTCCCCTGGTCTTCTTCTCCGCTTCGGGCTCCAGAGCTACACAGAACTTCCTGTCCTGGCAGGAAGTCTAAACTGTAGAGCGCCCTCTACTGTTTAAACTTCCCCTGGACAGGAAGTTCAGTAGCTGGAGCAGAGCCGAGCCGGAGCGGAGAAGAAGGCAGCGGGGTCTCGCGCCGGCCGGAACAAGTAATGTATGCAGGGGGGGGCGTCAGCAGCGGCAGCTCCACAGATTGTGATCGGTTTCAGGCTGAAATCGATTCACAATCTGTTTGCAGTAAAGGCTGCCATACGATCCCTCTCTGATCAGATTCGATCAGAGAGCGATCTATCTGTTGGTCGAATCTGATGGCAAATCGACCAGTGTATGGCTACCTTTAGGTGATTTCTTTAATGACTAACTGTACAAGATTTCTTTGCAAGCTTTTGAAACTTTAAAGGTTGCCATACATCTGACCACTTGGCGGCCAAATGACCATCTAATTCCATTATTAAAATGAAATCAAATGAAAATTGGTGCTTCCATGAAAGCAGGAAGTAGACACACTGCAGATTTATTGCAGGATTTGTATCAGCTGTAACAAAGAAATGTTTTTCTATAAAGGTTATTATGCTGTTGCGTATCTTTTAGAGCAGAGGGGAAGTTCTGAGTTCAGGTTCAGGTCTAACTTGAGTTTACCTGGATATAAGAAATGTTGTATGATAAATCTATCAAAATGAGATTTTACCCATGAGATAAATTATCAAACATTTGATAAAGTGTTTGATAAAGCTTAGTGAATTGAGGCCATTATATCCTGATTATAAGGGCCTGAGCCCACTGACGCAGTTGTGTCCGCTTTTCAGTTAAACAACGTTAGAGATGCTGAAAAGCAAACAGAAGCAGATACACCTGCATCAGTGGGCTCAGGCCCTAAAAAGCATATAAATGATGGAGCCGCTACAATGTATGGTGATGGGATTTGATTTTGAAATAAAGTTACATTTTCTGCATTATAGATGTATTTGTTATCATTGCACTGTGTTAGTAATTGAAAAAATATGGGCGTGAAGAGTTCAATAAGGAAGATGATTGTGTCTTAACCTCTTCCGGACCACACTGATTGAAATGTACGCTGTTTGGGAGCGGTTATTCCCGCCAGGGCATAGCTTTCAATCACCCCCGCCAAATGCTCCGCTCGTTTTCGCCGTCCACGTCGCTGTCCCAGTCTGCTCTGCTGTCACACTGACAGCAGAGCTTCCGTATATATCAGATAGGACCCAATTTCATTGGCTCCTGACCTTGTGATTGCTGTGAGCCAATCACAGCAATCCCAGCTCTTAAAAGGGCACGGACTGCTCTGGTCTTAAAGCGGCCTGAGCCGTCTGGTCCGCAACAGGTTAATATTGTAGTGGGTGTGGTCTTGAAATGGGTGTGGTTATAAAATGTGGCTAAACAATATTTTCATTTTTATCCCCGTGTTCCTGCCCCCAGTTCCATATAGCTACTTTCTATAGTAGATGGGGAGGGTGACTGGACACCCTAGAAAGAAAACCACAGAGACAACGAGAGCCCCAATAATGCAATCTGTCACATAAAAGAAAGTGGTATAAATTGGAGGTGGAGATGTATAAACCCAACTCCACTTGGGTGCCCAGGGATACTGGATGCGGTTGAGCTCCTTGTGTAAAACAACAATCGCCCTGATGTTGGCAAAGCCCTAGAAGGCCACTGTACACCCCTCAATAGTGATGGGCCGAACAGTTTGCCTGGCGAACCTCTCTGGGCCTCTTACTACTTCTGGGTCGCAATGACCCGGAGTAGTACGCCTGCGCTGCCCGGTGGAGCGCGTCCTAGATTGCGCTCCTGTTGCTGGGCACTCTCTGAGCATGACGTCACGCACGATCTAGGATGCGCAGCGGAGGCGTACTACTCCAGGTCATTGCGACCCAGGAGTAGTAAGAGGCCCATGGATTTAGAGATGTTCGCCTCAAAATAAGGGTAAGGCCCGGTTCACATCTGTGTGTTGATCCGGTGAGCAGATCCGGGCTCCGCTTCACCGGATCCCGGATGACCCGTCCGTGGCCCAGGTCACATTAGTGAAAACGGATCTGATCAATTTGATCGGATCTGTTTTCACTCAGCAAATACATACCTATTCCATGCAGCAGCAGCCGGCGGTAGAGGGTTCCTTTTCTTCCGCATGTAGTCACATGACGCGGAAGAAGACGGAAGCCTCTACCGCCGGCTGCTACGGAAGAATAGGTATGTATTTTGCCCCCCTAGCCCACCCGCCTGGCTGCTGCACCCTCCCCTCACCCTCCCGTTGCTCAGAATCGCATCGCCCATGCCCCTTAACCCTCGTGGAACGGTCCGTTTCTTCACTAGTGTGAAGAAATGTTCCGTTTCCCATTGCCCCCAATGCTGCAGCATTTTTTTCTGGATCCGTTCCGCTGGGCAGAACGGTCCGGAAAATTGGGGCCTGCAGCATCGGAGATCACCAGAGACCGGAACGTACCAGACGTATCCGTACCAACGGACGGATGTGTACGGCCCCATAGATTAACATTGGATCCGTTCGCATCCGATCCGTTTGTACAGTATACGTTCCGGTTACGTTCCGGAAAAAAACGCCAATGTGAACCGGGCCTAAACCAGCACAAAGGGAGAAAAAGAGGCACCCAGGGAGGGGTATCATAAAACTGAGTGAAAACAAGAGGAAAAAATGTGGCCCTTTCAATGAAGACAGTTCATATAATAGATGAACTTATTATTTGAAATTGTTTTCATTAAAGAAATACTGAAGCAAAAAAAAAATGATGATATAATGATTTGTATGTGTAGTACAGCTAAGAAATAAAACATAGGACATAAGTCTAATATTGTTTCCAGTACAGGAAGAGTTAAGAAACTCCAATTGTTTTCTATGCAAAAGAGCCGATGAGCTCCATGACTTTCAAAGTGGCAGAGAGCTCTGTCTTCTGAAGCTCGTTATCTCAACTGTCAGTCACAGCATCTTCTTTTTCTCTGCACAGAAGGGTTCAATAGTTCACTGGCCTGCTCTGTAAAATCATTTAGAATGCTGAGTAGTGGGTAAAGTGCAAATATTAGAGAATTATGCAATGTTATTAAAAAAAACAACACTATATAACTGAAAATAAAAATATGAGAATATTTTCTTTGCTACTAATGTTCTAGTAATTATCTGTACTACACAACTAATTCATTATATCATATTTTTATTTTCACTTCAGTGTCTCTTTAACCCCCTTGCCCTTCCAATCACTGCGGCAAGGGGGCAGCGCAAAATATATTTTTTTAAATAGTGTTAGCTACATGATAGCCGCTGAGCAGCGGCATCCCCCCACCTACTCCGATCGCCTCCGGCGATCTTCACAAGCAGGAAATCCCGTTCAGAATGGACGTCGGGGCGTCAGAGGGAGTCCCGATCCACCCCTCAGCGCTGCCTGGCACTAATTGGCCAGGCTGCGCAAGGGGTCTGGAGGGAGGGGGCGGCGTGACGAGTAGCGGTGAATCGGCGGAGAGCGGCGGCGATCGAGTTATGCACGCAGCTAGCAAAGTGCTAGCTGCGTGCAATAAAAAAAAAATTGTGAAAATCGGCCCAGCGGGGCCCGAACAATCCTCCTGCGCAGGTTACCCCGAGCTTAGCTCGGGATAACCGGCAAGGAGGTTAATGAGACTCTGTAACAAAAAGTCCCTCAACAAAGCCTGACAAGTATACGCAGGCGCGGGCAATATTTACCTACCGCGATCCTGCACAGGCGTCTAAGCCGGAAATAGCCGAGCCGGATCAATCTGCTCTACTGCGCAGGTGCAAAAGACTCGCGCTTGCGCAGTTAAGCGGATACCATCGGGTTCGGCTATTTCCACCTTAACCCAAACGGAGACCCACTAGTGCCCCTGCGCAGGATCACGGTAGGTAAATATTTACCTTGTCGCTGTTCGGGAGTTGCAGCGCTGGATTGCCGGGTCACCAGAGGACAGGGAAAGCCTCGTTAGGGTTCAGAGGATTCCCCCTAGAAGGTAAGTTACCCCCCTGGGGTGTTCTTTAAGGTAAGCCACCTCATTACTTTCTCTCTCTTTTATCTTTTTTGAACTCCGTTTTCTCATACTCCTGGGTGCTTCTCTTCCTCCCTTTGTACTTCTGATGAAGGCTTCATAGCCGAAAGCTTACTGCTTTTCTTCTAAGTTAGCCAATAAATGGTATCATCCTGATTCAAACCTTCTTGGTTTTACTTTTTAGTGACTTCTATATTTTACCACTTTTGGTGCCCCCATATAATGACCCCTAATTCTGCCTCCAGTTTATACAGTGCACCCTTGTGGTCACCCGTGGTCTCTACACTTTCCCTATCACAATGATTTCAATCTATAGTGGCAGAAAAGAATAAGCATGTGTGACGTTTACTCAGTTTTATGAAAAAGTTAAATATATTGTAGGTAAATTTATATAACAACATGGCCTATGAAAAAAGGCAAAACTACAATAACATGAATAGCAGTCAAGGGATTCCTCATTAGTAATAATACATTAATAATACACCTACAGTACAAACCAAACAATATAACAGATGCCCCAATCCAGAGCAGGAGGCAGTATACAGTGTATATACATGCACATAGATCAGCAGGAGGCAGTATACAGTATATATACATGCACATAGATCAGCAGGAGGCAGTACACAGTATATATACATGCACATAGATCAGCAGGAGGCAGTATACAGTATATATACATGCACATAGATCAGCAGAAGGCAGTATACAGTGTATATACATGCACATAGATCAGCCGGAGCAGTATACAGTATATATACATGCACATAGATCAGCAGGAGGCAGTACACAGTGTATATACATGCACATAGATCAGCAGGAGGCAGTATACAGTATATATACATGCACATAGATCAGCAGGAGGTAGTATACAGTATATATACATGCACATAGATCAGCAGGAGGCAGTATACAGTGTATATACATGCACATAGATCAGCAGGAGGCAGTACACAGTATATATACATGCACATAGATCAGCAGGAGGCAGTATACAGTGTATATACATGCACATAGATCAGCAGGAGGCAGTATACAGTGTATATACATGCACATAGATCAGCAGGAGGCAGTACACAGTATATATACATGCACATAGATCAGCAGGAGGCAGTATACAGTGTATATACATGCACATAGATCAGCAGGTGGCAGTATACAGTGAGGTAGTATACAGTATATATACATGCACATAGATCAGCAGGAGGCAGTATACAGTGTATATACATGCACATAGATCAGCAGGAGGCAGTACACAGTATATATACATGCACATAGATCAGCAGGAGGCAGTATACAGTATATATACATGCACATAGATCAGCAGGAGGCAGTATACAGTGTATATACATGCACATAGATCAGCAGGAGGCAGTACACAGTATATATACATGCACATAGATCAGCAGGAGGCAGTATACAGTGTATATACATGCACATAGATCAGCAGGAGGCAGTATACAGTGTATATACATGCACATAGATCAGCAGGAGGCAGTACACAGTATATATACATGCACATAGATCAGCAGGAGGCAGTATACAGTGTATATACATGCACATAGATCAGCAGGTGGCAGTATACAGTGAGGTAGTATACAGTATATATACATGCACATAGATCAGCAGGAGGTAGTGTACAGTGTATATACATGCACATAGATCAGCAGGAGGTAGTATACAGTGTATATACATGCACATAGATCAGCAGGAGGCAGTATACAGTATATATACATGCACATAGATCAGCAGGAGGCAGTATACAGTGTATATACATGCACATAGATCAGCAGGAGGCAGTATACAGTGTATATACATGCACATAGATCAGCAGGAGGCAGTACACAGTATATATACATGCACATAGATCAGCAGGAGGCAGTATACAGTGTATATACATGCACATAGATCAGCAGGAGGCAGTATACAGTGTATATACATGCACATAGATCAGCAGGAGGCAGTATACAGTGTATATACATGCACATAGATCAGCAGGAGGCAGTACACAGTATATATACATGCACATAGATCAGCAGAAGGCAGTACACAGTATATATACATGCACATAGATCAGCAGGAGGCAGTATACAGTGTATATACATGCACATAGATCAGCAGGAGGCAGTATACAGTGTATATACATGCACATAGATCAGCAGAAGGCAGTATACAGTGTATATACATGCACATAGATCAGCAGAAGGCAGTATACAGTGTATATACATGCACATAGATCAGCAGGAGGCAGTATACAGGATATATACATGCACATAGATCAGCAGGAGGCAGTATACAGTGTATATACATGCACATAGATCAGCAGGTGGCAGTATACAGTATATATACATGCACATATATCAGCAGGAGCAGTATACAGGATATATACATGCACATAGATCAGCAGGAGGCAGTATACAGTATATATACATGCACATAGATCAGCAGGAGGCAGTATACAGTGTATATACATGCACATAGATCAGCAGGAGGCAGTGTACAGTGTATATACATGCACATAGATCAGCAGGTTGCAGTATACAGTGTATATACATGCACATAGATCAGCAGGAGGCAGTATACAGTGTATATACATGCACATAGATCAGCAGGAGGCAGTATACAGTGTATATACATGCACATAGATCAGCAGGAGGCAGTATACAGTGTATATACATGCACATAGATCAGCAGAAGGCAGTATACAGGATATATACATGCACATAGATCAGCAGGAGGCAGTATACAGTGTATATACATGCACATAGATCAGCAGGAGGCTGTATACAGTGTATATACATGCACATAGATCAGCAGGAGGCAGTGTACAGTGTATATACATGCACATAGATCAGCAGGAGGCAGTATACAGTATATATACATGCACATAGATCAGCAGGAGGCAGTATACAGTGTATATACATGCACATAGATCAGCAGGAGGCTGTATACAGTGTATATACATGCACATAGATCAGCAGGAGGCAGTATACAGTGTATATACATGCACATAGATCAGCAGGAGGCAGTATACAGTGTATATACATGCACATAGATCAGCAGGAGGCAGTATACAGTATATATACATGCACATAGATCAGCAGGAGGCAGTATACAGTGTATATACATGCACATAGATCAGCAGGAGGCAGTATACAGTGTATATACATGCACATAGATCAGCAGGTT
Organism: Hyperolius riggenbachi; assembly: GCF_040937935.1. NCBI lineage: Eukaryota > Metazoa > Chordata > Amphibia > Anura > Hyperoliidae > Hyperolius > Hyperolius riggenbachi. The sequence continues at coordinate 433,630,861 of NC_090650.1, forward strand.
GCAGTATACAGTGTATATACATGCACATAGATCAGCAGGAGGCAGTATACAGTGTATATACATGCACATAGATCAGCAGGAGGCAGTATACAGTGTATATACATGCACATAGATCAGCAGGAGGCAGTACACAGTATATATACATGCACATAGATCAGCAGAAGGCAGTACACAGTATATATACATGCACATAGATCAGCAGGAGGCAGTATACAGTGTATATACATGCACATAGATCAGCAGGAGGCAGTATACAGTGTATATACATGCACATAGATCAGCAGAAGGCAGTATACAGTGTATATACATGCACATAGATCAGCAGAAGGCAGTATACAGTGTATATACATGCACATAGATCAGCAGGAGGCAGTATACAGGATATATACATGCACATAGATCAGCAGGAGGCAGTATACAGTGTATATACATGCACATAGATCAGCAGGTGGCAGTATACAGTATATATACATGCACATATATCAGCAGGAGCAGTATACAGGATATATACATGCACATAGATCAGCAGGAGGCAGTATACAGTATATATACATGCACATAGATCAGCAGGAGGCAGTATACAGTGTATATACATGCACATAGATCAGCAGGAGGCAGTATACAGTGTATATACATGCACATAGATCAGCAGAAGGCAGTATACAGTGTATATACATGCACATAGATCAGCCGGAGCAGTATACAGTATATATACATGCACATAGATCAGCAGGAGGCAGTACACAGTGTATATACATGCACATAGATCAGCAGGAGGCAGTATACAGTATATATACATGCACATAGATCAGCAGGAGGTAGTATACAGTATATATACATGCACATAGATCAGCAGGAGGCAGTATACAGTGTATATACATGCACATAGATCAGCAGGAGGCAGTACACAGTATATATACATGCACATAGATCAGCAGGAGGCAGTATACAGTGTATATACATGCACATAGATCAGCAGGAGGCAGTATACAGTGTATATACATGCACATAGATCAGCAGGAGGCAGTACACAGTATATATACATGCACATAGATCAGCAGGAGGCAGTATACAGTGTATATACATGCACATAGATCAGCAGGTGGCAGTATACAGTGAGGTAGTATACAGTATATATACATGCACATAGATCAGCAGGAGGCAGTATACAGTGTATATACATGCACATAGATCAGCAGGAGGCAGTACACAGTATATATACATGCACATAGATCAGCAGGAGGCAGTATACAGTATATATACATGCACATAGATCAGCAGGAGGCAGTATACAGTGTATATACATGCACATAGATCAGCAGGAGGCAGTACACAGTATATATACATGCACATAGATCAGCAGGAGGCAGTATACAGTGTATATACATGCACATAGATCAGCAGGAGGCAGTATACAGTGTATATACATGCACATAGATCAGCAGGAGGCAGTACACAGTATATATACATGCACATAGATCAGCAGGAGGCAGTATACAGTGTATATACATGCACATAGATCAGCAGGTGGCAGTATACAGTGAGGTAGTATACAGTATATATACATGCACATAGATCAGCAGGAGGTAGTGTACAGTGTATATACATGCACATAGATCAGCAGGAGGTAGTATACAGTGTATATACATGCACATAGATCAGCAGGAGGCAGTATACAGTATATATACATGCACATAGATCAGCAGGAGGCAGTATACAGTGTATATACATGCACATAGATCAGCAGGAGGCAGTATACAGTGTATATACATGCACATAGATCAGCAGGAGGCAGTACACAGTATATATACATGCACATAGATCAGCAGGAGGCAGTATACAGTGTATATACATGCACATAGATCAGCAGGAGGCAGTATACAGTGTATATACATGCACATAGATCAGCAGGAGGCAGTATACAGTGTATATACATGCACATAGATCAGCAGGAGGCAGTACACAGTATATATACATGCACATAGATCAGCAGAAGGCAGTACACAGTATATATACATGCACATAGATCAGCAGGAGGCAGTATACAGTGTATATACATGCACATAGATCAGCAGGAGGCAGTATACAGTGTATATACATGCACATAGATCAGCAGAAGGCAGTATACAGTGTATATACATGCACATAGATCAGCAGAAGATAGTATACAGTGTATATACATGCACATAGATCAGCAGGAGGCAGTATACAGGATATATACATGCACATAGATCAGCAGGAGGCAGTATACAGTGTATATACATGCACATAGATCAGCAGGTGGCAGTATACAGTATATATACATGCACATATATCAGCAGGAGCAGTATACAGGATATATACATGCACATAGATCAGCAGGAGGCAGTATACAGTATATATACATGCACATAGATCAGCAGGAGGCAGTATACAGTGTATATACATGCACATAGATCAGCAGGAGGCAGTGTACAGTGTATATACATGCACATAGATCAGCAGGTTGCAGTATACAGTGTATATACATGCACATAGATCAGCAGGAGGCAGTATACAGTGTATATACATGCACATAGATCAGCAGGAGGCAGTATACAGTGTATATACATGCACATAGATCAGCAGGAGGCAGTATACAGTGTATATACATGCACATAGATCAGCAGAAGGCAGTATACAGGATATATACATGCACATAGATCAGCAGGAGGCAGTATACAGTGTATATACATGCACATAGATCAGCAGGAGGCTGTATACAGTGTATATACATGCACATAGATCAGCAGGAGGCAGTGTACAGTGTATATACATGCACATAGATCAGCAGGAGGCAGTATACAGTATATATACATGCACATAGATCAGCAGGAGGCAGTATACAGTGTATATACATGCACATAGATCAGCAGGAGGCTGTATACAGTGTATATACATGCACATAGATCAGCAGGAGGCAGTATACAGTGTATATACATGCACATAGATCAGCAGGAGGCAGTATACAGTGTATATACATGCACATAGATCAGCAGGAGGCAGTATACAGTGTATATACATGCACATAGATCAGCAGGAGGCAGTATACAGTGTATATACATGCACATAGATCAGCAGGAGGCAGTACACAGTATATATACATGCACATAGATCAGCAGGAGGCAGTATACAGTGTATATACATGCACATAGATCAGCAGGAGGCAGTATACAGTGTATATACATGCACATAGATCAGCAGAAGGCAGTATACAGTGTATATACATGCACATAGATCAGCAGGAGGCAGTATACAGTATATATACATGCACATAGATCAGCAGGAGGCAGTATACAGTGTATATACATGCACATAGATCAGCAGAAGGCAGTATACAGTGTATATACATGCACATAGATCAGCAGGAGGCAGTATACAGTGTATATACATGCACATAGATCAGCAGAAGGCAGTACACAGTATATATACATGCACATAGATCAGCAGGTGGCAGTGTACAGTGTATATACATGCACATAGATCAGCAGGAGGCAGTATACAGTATATATACATGCACATAGATCAGCAGGAGGCAGTATACAGTGTATATACATGCACATAGATCAGCAGGTTGCAGTATACAGTGTATATACATGCACATAGATCAGCAGGAGGCAGTATACAGTGTATATACATGCACATAGATCAGCAGGAGGCAGTATACAGTGTATATACATGCACATAGATCAGCAGGTTGCAGTATACAGTGTATATACATGCACATAGATCAGCAGAAGGCAGTATACAGTGTATATACATGCACATAGATCAGCAGAAGGCAGTACACAGTATATATACATGCACATAGATCAGCAGGTGGCAGTGTACAGTGTATATACATGCACATAGATCAGCAGGAGGCAGTATACAGTATATATACATGCACATAGATCAGCAGGAGGCAGTATACAGTGTATATACATGCACATAGATCAGCAGAAGGCAGTATACAGTGTATATACATGCACATAGATCAGCAGGTGGCAGTATACAGTGTATATACATGCACATAGATCAGCAGGAGGCAGTACACAGTATATATACATGCACATAGATCAGCAGGAGGCAGTATACAGTGTATATACATGCACATAGATCAGCAGGAGGCAGTATACAGTGTATATACATGCACATAGATCAGCAGGTGGCAGTATACAGTGTATATACATGCACATAGATCAGGAGGCAGTATACAGTGCATATACATGCACATAGATCAGCAGAAGGCAGTATACAGTGTATATACATGCACATAGATCAGCAGGAGGCAGTATACAGTGTATATACATGCACATAGATCAGCAGAAGGTAGTATACAGTGTATATACATGCACATAGATCAGCAGGAGGCAGTATACAGTGTATATACATGCACATAGATCAGCAGGTGGCAGTATACAGTGTATATACATGCACATAGATCAGCAGAAGGCAGTATACAGTATATATGCATGCACATAGATCAGCAGGAGGCAGTATACAGTGTATATACATGCACATAGATCAGGAGGCAGTATACAGTGTATATACATGCACATAGATCAGGAGGCAGTATACAGTGTATATACATGCACATAGATCAGGAGGCAGTATACAGTGTATATACATGCACATAGATCAGCAGGAGGCAGTATACAGTGTATATACATGCACATAGATCAGCAGGAGGCAGTATACAGTGTATATACATGCACATAGATCAGCAGGAGGCAGTGTACAGTGTATATACATGCACATAGATCAGCAGGAGGCAGTATACAGTGTATATACATGCACATAGATCAGCAGGAGGCAGTATACAGTGTATATACATGCACATAGATCAGCAGGAGGCAGTATACAGTGTATATACATGCACATAGATCAGCAGGAGGCAGTATACAGGATATATACATGCACATAGATCAGCAGGAGGCAGTATACAGTGTATATACATGCACATAGATCAGCAGAAGGCAGTATACAGTGTATATACATGCACATAGATCAGCAGGAGGCAGTATACAGTGTATATACATGCACATAGATCAGCAGGAGGCAGTATACAGTGTATATACATGCACATAGATCAGCAGGAGGCAGTATACAGTGTATATACATGCACATATATCAGCAGGAGCAGTATACAGGATATATACATGCACATAGATCAGCAGGAGGCAGTATACAGTATATATACATGCACATAGATCAGCAGGAGGCAGTGTACAGTGTATATACATGCACATAGATCAGCAGGAGGCAGTATACAGGATATATACATGCACATAGATCAGCAGGAGGCAGTATACAGTGTATATACATGCACATAGATCAGCAGAAGGCAGTATACAGTGTATATACATGCACATAGATCAGCAGGAGGCAGTATACAGTGTATATACATGCACATAGATCAGCAGAAGGCAGTATACAGTGTATATACATGCACATAGATCAGCAGGAGGCAGTATACAGTGTATATACATGCACATAGATCAGCAGAAGGCAGTATACAGTGTATATACATGCACATAGATCAGCAGGAGGCAGTATACAGTGTATATACATGCACATAGATCATCAGGAGGCAGTATACAGTGTATATAGATGCACATAGATCAGCAGAAGGCAGTATACAGTGTATATACATGCACATAGATCAGCAGGAGGCAGTATACAGTATATATACATGCACATAGATCAGCAGGAGGCAGTATACAGTATATATACATGCACATAGATCAGCAGGAGGCAGTATACAGTATATATACATGCACATATATCAGCAGGAGGCAGTATACAGTGTATATACATGCACATAGATCAGCAGGAGGCAGTATACAGTGTATATACATGCACATAGATCAGCAGGAGGCAGTGTACAGTGTATATACATGCACATAGATCAGCAGGAGGCAGTATACAGTGTATATACATGCACATAGATCAGCAGGAGGCAGTATACAGGATATATACATGCACATAGATCAGCAGGAGGCAGTGTACAGTGTATATACATGCACATAGATCAGCAGGAGGCAGTATACAGTGTATATACATGCACATAGATCAGCAGGAGGCAGTATACAGTATATATACATGCACATAGATCAGCAGGAGGCAGTGTACAGTGTATATACATGCACATAGATCAGCAGGAGGCAGTATACAGGATATATACATGCACATAGATCAGCAGGAGGCAGTATACAGTGTATATACATGCACATAGATCAGCAGGAGGCAGTATACAGTATATATACATGCACATAGATCAGCAGGAGGTAGTATACAGTGTATATACATGCACATAGATCAGCAGGAGGCAGTGTACAGTGTATATACATGCACATAGATCAGCAGGAGGCAGTATACAGGATATATACATGCACATAGATCAGCAGGAGGCAGTGTACAGTGTATATACATGCACATAGATCAGCAGGAGGCAGTATACAGTGTATATACATGCACATAGATCAGCAGGAGGCAGTATACAGTATATATACATGCACATAGATCAGCAGGAGGCAGTGTACAGTGTATATACATGCACATAGATCAGCAGGAGGTAGTATACAGTGTATATACATGCACATAGATCAGCAGGAGGCAGTATACAGTGTATATACATGCACATAGATCAGCAGGAGGCAGTATACAGTGTATATACATGCACATAGATCAGCAGGAGGCAGTATACAGTGTATATACATGCATATAGATCAGCAGGAGGCAGTATACAGTGTATATACATGCACATAGATCAGCAGGAGGTAGTATACAGTGTATATACATGCACATAGATCAGCAGAAGGCAGTATACAGTGTATATACATGCACATAGATCAGCAGGAGGCAGTATACAGTGTATATACATGCACATAGATCAGCAGGAGGCAGTATACAGTATATATACATGCGCACACTATAGGAAGCATGGCTGGCATAGTGATTATGTGATAGTGCTAAGTAATAAGCACTAATAACAACAAATTACTGAAACTCTGGAACATAAAGGCCGTTTACCAACAAGTTGCTTTGGAGGTCTCCCTCCTTCACCAAGACAATGCCAAAATCTCACTGAGTAGCATAGATGGATGAAGATGAAATGGGACCCTATTCAAGGAACAACTTTGAGCCCACCCTTGCTGGCCAACTGGCTTTTTTGGTAAGTGTAGACAGTTAACATAAATCGGGCACCTAGGCTCTTTCCAGGCCCTAGGCACCCGCCTAAGTTGCTTTGTGGACGATCTGGCTTTGCCGAGTACCCAAACAATGCCGGTAGTAATGTGGCCACAACGAATGCTAATTTGGTTATGTAATTTATTGGGGAGGAATGTGTAAATCACCACTGTGTACCACGACCACCCTTATGTTGGCTGAGTTATATATGTATATTTATTGTATCTTCCTTGGGGTATTTTGCTCTGGAGTGTGGGATTTATTTTCCTGTGTCTGTACAGGATCACTGTCAGTTATCACTGCTGATGAATCTCCTATTATTGATGTTCTGCGTAGTTGATGGCAGATTGTTTTGTAAATTGACCTACAATATATTTCACTTCCTGCAAATCTGAGCAAGTGCTGTGCATTCTTATTCTTTATTGGTTATACATTATGCTGGGGATACACGGTACGTTTCTGTACCATGTATCGACCAGCTGATCCGGCCAGCTGAGCCTGATAATATTCAGCTGGCCCGATCATGCCGCTCGACCCGCGCCCGCTCGATTCCCGCCGGCAGACAATGGCAGGGAATCGAGCGGTGATAAGGTAGCGCCAGCGGGGGGCGAGCGGCAATCGATCTGCGCGCACGAGCGGGGATGCGCCGGCATCAAGCCGCTGGCTCGATCCGGCGCATAAAACGAGCCGTGTATGCACGGCATTAGGGATACAATTCTGTACACTTTATTTGCAGAACACAGAGGGGATGCCATACTGTTGCTCTCGTATATTTGTTAAGGTGTGCATTACTATTTGTTAAGGTGTGCATTACTATTTGTCAAGGTGTGCATTACTATTTGTTAAGGTGTGCATTATTATTCTTTCTCCTATTTATATAGGCGACAAAATAAGCCCCCCATAAGGTAGTACCCCATTATAGTGTCTCCGATATATAGACAGGACAAAGAACATTTATATCGCTCTTTTCTCCTGGAGGACTCAAAGCGCCAGAGCTGCAACCACTAGGATGTGCTCTATAGGCAGTAGCAGTGTTAGGGAGACTTGCCCAAGGTCTCTTTACTGAATAGGTGCTGGCTTACTGAACAGGAAGAGCTGAGATTCAAACCCAGGTCTCCTGTGTCAGAAGCAGAGCCCTTAACCAGTACACTATCCAGCCATTTATATAGTGGCCCCCATATGGTACTCCCCCATTATAGTGTCGCCTGTATATTGCTCCCCCCTAAAAATGTCTCCTATATAATGCTCCCCCCAAGCAGTGCCTCCATGGTGACATCCCTGCAGAAGCGATTGTGGTTCCAGTACCTATGAGCAGTAAGAGAGGCAGGGATGGGGCAGCAGCAGGAGGACACAGGGATACAGTATATATTACACAGCTGTAGCTATGAGCAGTAGGAGAGGCAGGGATGGGGCAGCAGCAGGAGGACACAGTATATATTACACAGCTGTAGCTATGAGCAGTAGGAGAGGCAGGGATGGGGAGCAGCAGGAGGACACAGGGATACAGTATATATTACACAGCTGTAGCCATGAGCAGTAGTAGAGGCAGGGATGAGGCAGCAGCAGGAGGACACAGGGATACAGTATATATTACACAGCTGTAGCCATGAGCAGTAGGAGAGGCAGGGATGGGGCAGCAGCAGGAGGACACAGGGATACAGTATATATTACACAGCTGTAGCCATGATGAGCAGTAGTAGAGGCAGGGATGGGGCAGCAGCAGGAGGACACAGGGATACAGTATATATTACACAGCTGTAGCCATGAGCAGTAGGAGAGGCAGGGATGGGGCAGCAGCAGGAGGACAAAGGTATACAGTATATATTACACAGCTGTAGCTATGAGCAGTAGGAGAGGCAGGGATGGGGCAGCAGCAGGAGGACACAGGGACACAGTATATATTACACAGCTGTAGCTATGAGCAGTAGGAGAGGCAGGGATGGGGAGCAGCAGGAGGACACAGGGATACAGTATATATTACACAGCTGTAGCTATGAGCAGTAGGAGAGGCAGGGATGGGGCAGCAGGAGGAGGACACAGGGATACAGTATATATTACACAGCTGTAGCCATGAGCAGTAGGAGAGGCAGGGATGGGGCAGCAGCAGGAGGACAAAGGTATACAGTATATATTACACAGCTGTAGCTATGAGCAGTAGGAGAGGCAGGGATGGGGCAGCAGCAGGAGGACAGAGGGACACAGTATATATTACACAGCTGTAGCTATGAGCAGTAGGAGAGGCAGGGATGGGGAGCAGCAGGAGGACACAGGGATACAGTATATATTACACAGCTGTAGCCATGAGCAGTAGGAGAGGCAGGGATGGGGCAGCAGGAGGAGGACACAGGGATACAGTATATATTACACAGCTGTAGCCATGAGCAGTAGGAGAGGCAGGGATGGGGCAGCAGCAGGAGGAGGACACAGGGATACAGTATATATTACACAGCTGTAGCTATGAGCAGTAGGAGAGGCAGGGATGGGGCAGCAGCAGCAGGAGGACACAGGGATACAGTATATATTACACAGCTGTAGCCATGAGCAGTAGGAGAGGCAGGGATGAGGCAGCAGCAGGAGGACACAGGGACACAGTATATATTACACAGCTGTAGCTATGAGCAGTAGGAGAGGCAGGGATGGGGCAGCAGCAGGAGGACACAGGGATTTGTCTCCACACCAGGAGCAGTTCCCATGATCACAGAGGAGATCCATCCAGCAGTAATGCAGACATCACTAGCAGATCATCCTCTCATTCTGCCACAGGATCCTCCTCCTGGGTAGATCGGCCATCGACAAGCGCTGTCTGGCATGACGTCACAGGGGTCATTTGCATGCCGCGCAGCTGTCACTAGAGAACAAGCTGCCTGCTCTGATCTAATCAGCAGCGGCGGCCATGTTCCCGTAGTCCAACACTGCCTTCCTAGCTATAGAGAGGAGACCACGCCCCTCCGCAGTAAGGACACGCCTATAGCCCAGTCATGTGACCAGGCCCCTCCTCCCGCGGGATATTTGAACTTGATGCTCGGTGTTGCTGTGTGTAGTAGAGATGGGAAGTTCGGATCTTTTCAATGATCCGGATGATTCGAATCGGATCATTGAAAAGATCCGGATCTTTGATCCGAATCTCGGATCATTTTACTACCGAAGCATTCGGGGTGAGATGACTAGCAGGACAGGTCTTTCCCTGCTGTGGACAGGAGAAGGGGAGGGGGGTGGACACACAGAGAGAAGGGGAGAAGATGGACAGAGGGCAGGGAGTGGACAGAGAAGGGAGGAGGGAGGAGCAGAGAGCAGAAATGTTTGTGCACACAATACCCACATGCTGCAATCATATGCTTTACATGTATTTATTTCACCTATATGCTCATCTGTGTACTTTCCATGCAAACCTCACACAGTGAAGGAAAGCATTCCCAGAAGATAAGTGCAGCTGTTTAGTGCCGAGTGCAGGAGGATCATTTTGCCCTGCAATCACAGTGCCTGCAAAGTTACTGAGCTGTGCTGAGCCAAAAGCTTCAAATGTGATCACTGTGCAGCACTACAGAACAGACAGCCTATAATGGGCAGCACGTTATAGCCAGTATGTGTGCTCTACACATATCTGGCAGTGGCACCCATGTCCCCTCTCTCATCTACCTGTCTCCCTGCAAGGCTGCCTCCCCTCCAACAGAGCGATCTATCTCAGCTCTGCTTCCAGCCAGGAGCCCGCTGCCCGCTGAGAGGGGCGTGTCGCTCCTGGCCCCGCCCCTTTTGCGATCCGAATCGTTCATTTTGATGATTCGGATGATCGACTCATTAAATAGATTCGGATCAAAGATCCGAATCGTTCATGATCCGGACAACACTAGTGTGTAGCACGTGTTCTGGAGGAGAGGCCAGTGCTGGGAGCAGCCAGAGACCATCACCCTGAGTAAGTGCTGGGAGGGGAGACATCTGTGCATTGTGTGTGTACAGAGCTGTGTGTGCTGCATGGCGTGTGTATACAGTCTACTGTGTGTGCTGCATGGTGTGTGCGTGCGCTGTGCTGTGCTGCATGGTGTGTGTGCTGTGCTGCATGGTGTGTGTGTGCGCGTGCGTGCGCTGCGCTGCATGGTGTGTGTGTGTGTGTGTGTGTGTGTGTGTGTGTGTGTGTGTGTGTGTGTGTGTGTGTGTTCGTGCGCTGTGCTGCGCTGCATGGTGTGTGTGCTGTGCTGCTTGGTGTGTGTATACAGTGGTGTGTGTGTGTGTGTGTGTGTGTGTGTGTGTGTGTGTGTGTGTATACTGTGGTGTGTGTGCCTCTGGTGCTGCATTGTGTGTGTGTGTGTGTGTGTGTGTGTGTGTGTGTATACTGTGGTGTGTGTGCCTCTGGTGCTGCATTGTGTGTGTGTGTGTGTGTGTGTGTGTGTGTGTGTGTGTGTGTGTGTACACAGTGCTGTTTGTGCCTCTGGTGCTGCATTTTGTGTGTGTGTGTGTGTGTGTGTACACAGTGCTGTTTGTGCCTCTGGTGCTGCATTGTGTGTGTGTGTACACAGTGCTGTTTGTGCCTCTGGTGCTGCATTGTGTGTGTGTGTGTGTATACACAGTGCTGTTTGTGCCTCTGGTGCTGCATTGTGTGTGTGTGTACACAGTGCTGTTTGTGCCTCTGGTGCTGCATTTTGTGTGTGTGTGTGTGTGTGTGTACACAGTGCTGTTTGTGCCTCTGGTGCTGCATTGTGTGTGTGTGTACACAGTGCTGTTTGTGCCTCTGGTGCTGCATTGTGTGTGTGTGTGTACACAGTGCTGTTTGTGCCTCTGGTGCTGCATTTTGTGTGTGTGTGTGTGTGTGTGTGTGTGTGTGTACACAGTGCTGTTTGTGCCTCTGGTGCTGCATTTTGTGTGTGTGTGTGTGTGTGTGTACACAATGCTGTTTGTGCCTCTGGTGCTGCATTTTGTGTGTGTGTGTGTGTGTGTGTACACAATGCTGTTTGTGCCTCTGGTGCTGCATTTTGTGTGTGTGTGTGTGTGTACACAATGCTGTTTGTGCCTCTGGTGCTGCATTTTGTGTGTGTGTGTGTGTGTGTGTGTATACAGTGCTGTTTGTGCCTCTGGTGCTGCATTGTGTGTGTGTGTACACAGTGCTGTTTGTGCCTCTGGTGCTGCATCGTGTGTGTGTGTGTGTGTGTGTACACAATGCTGTTTGTGCCTCTGGTGCTGCATTTTGTGTGTGTGTGTGTGTGTACACAGTGCTGTTTGTGCCTCCTGGTGCTGCAGTGTGTGTGTGTGTGTGTGTGTGTACACAATGCTGTTTGTGCCTCTGGTGCTGCTGTGTGTGTGTGTGTGTGTGTGTGTGTGTGTGCGCTGCATTGTGTGTATGTGTGCTGCATTTTGTGCGTGTGTGTGTGTGACTCAGGGCTCTGGAGTTGGTACAAAAATCATCCCACTCCTCAGTTTATGAAACCTCAGACTCCAAGTGCCCAAAATTGCTCTGACTCCACAGTGTGTGTGTGTGTGTGTGTGTGTGTGTACACAGCCCTGGTGTGTGCTGCATTTTGTGTGTGTACAGCCCTGGTGTGTGCTTCTAGTGCTGCATTGTGTGTGTGCTTCTAGTGCTGCATTGTGTGTGTGTGCTTGTAGTGTTAAATTTTGTGTATAGGTGGAATTTTTGGCTTATAAATCTTGAAAGTAAACCTGCAGCGGGATTTAGAAATAAACTTTGATACCTTTTTAGAACAGGGAAGCTCTCCCCTCTATCCCTGATGCCACTGATCCACCACTGGAACCCTCTAAGCATATCCAACAGTGCTTGCTGGATATGCTTGTGGCTGCATGCCTGTCTGTGTGCGGTTGTGACCAGGGCTATGGAGTCGGTACAAAAATCCACCGACTCCTCAGTTTAGGATTCCCTCGACTCCTCTAATTTGCATATTACAATCTTGTTGATTGAAAGTATGTAACATAAAATTCGTCTCTTAACTGCCAACTCTTAGGAATTTTAAAAGACAACTGAAGTGAGAAGGATATGGAGACTGCCATATTTATTCCCTTTAGTCATAGACTAAAACTAGTCCTTGGTAAGAGTACTTGTAAAAAGTACAGACCGGAACATCTATCAGGCCCTAGGCAATGTAACTGTGGATACATGTAAGAGTGATGTGCAGGTACTCTGCAGGGGAATGAGGAGATTCTTCCTCTATTACACATTCTTCATGCACAATCTGAACCAGGTTTATGGGCGATAGACAACACCTCTGTGTTCAATGTGCACAACATTCTCAGTGGATTCCCTTCAGCTCTGTGGAGAGTGCATATGTAGAGTATAGTATAGTACTATACTATACTATAGTATAGTATACTATAGTATAGTACTACTGTGTAACAAAGTAAACCTGAGGCAGATGAAATTAAAGTTTTATACATACCTGGGGCTTCCTCCAGCCCCCTTCAGGCTAGTCAGTCCCTCGCTGTCCTCCTCCGCCACCTGGATCTTCTGCTATGAGTCCAGGTACTTGAGCCAGTCTGGCGTAGTGCGCATGCACACACTCCTCCACTGGGAGTGTACTACACCTGCGCAGCACTATTGCACAGGTGCAGAATGCTCCTGGCTGTAGGAGCGGCACGTGGCTGGACTGCGCTGACTGGCTGAATTACCAGGACTCATAGCAGAAGATCCAGGTGGTGGAGGTGGACAGCGAGGGACTGATTAGCCTGAAGGGGGCTGGATCAAGCGCCAAGTATGTATAAAACTTTTCTTTTCATCTTTCTCAGGTACTATTTAATTCGTAGTCACCAAACCAAATTTTAACAACATATCAAATTATTTGATTTCATGAGCAAAGCGAGTGTGTACATTTGCATAAATCAGAATCAACGCACAATTATTTCTCACTGACCATCTCTATTAGTGACACGGCTACACATCAGGCTTTATTCTTACAGCATAGATGTTCTTTAGTATATATAAGAGATTCCTGTGTACACATCATATATACAGTCACAATTAGATGTGTATATCTGACTTTAAAAATACGGGGACTGCTTTATTGAAGCAGCACAAGTAACTAATTTTGATTGGTTTATTTCATTTTTGTGGACTAAGCACAGCTATTACTTTATGTATAAATTATTTATGATGACTATTCTCTGAGAAATAGAACATTTTATCATATTTTCTATTTTAATTACAGTTTAAATTCATTAGGAGTCAGAGTCGGTGCATTTTTTCCCGACTCCAGGCACCCAAAATTGCCCCGACTCCACAGCCCTGGTTGTGACACAAGGGAGGATCAAATTACAACTTGAGATTAGATGCAAATGAAAGGGAGTTAAACAGACTAAACTCTAAATACAGTACATTCAGGGTGCATTTCTCTTTTTTTTTTTTTTTTTTTTTTTCTGTCCTGTGCAAGAGTTCAGGTCCACTTTAAAGTGGATCTGAGATAAACTTTTACTCATTGCATAATTGTGTTCCTTTCATATAGTTTATAGGGCATTCCTCAAGCCAAATACTTTTGTTTTGTTTTAATACTCTAATTCCCTATAAACTAAACAAGCCTCGCCCACAGCTTTTTTCACAGTGCCTTGACACTGTAGCAAGGGCTTATGGGAGCTCAGTCTGGACAGGCGGAGGAAGAGGTTACTAGCCAGAGATTTCAGAGGCAGAGGGGAGGAAGAGAGGGGACTGAATGTACACACAGGCAAGCTGATAGCATCTCCAGCCCTCAGCCTGTGACAAACAGAACATGGCTGCCCTCATTGTATCACAGGAATAAATAATCATAAACTGTTGAAGCAGTTTGCAGCTAGATTTGCTGTGTAAACTCTCTAAACTTTAGATAAGAAAGATAGATATATATAGACAAGTTACTTGTTATAGTTAGTTTTTCATCTCTGATCCACTTTAAAGAGAACCAGAGAGGATCAAAAAAAGGTTTTATACATACCTGGGGCTTCCTCCAGCCCCATACGCATGGATCGCCCCATACGCACGGATCGCTCCCACGCCGCCGTCCTCTGCTGCCTGGATCCGCCGGTACCGGGTCCCGTCATTGCCGCGAGTTGGCCGGCGGACGCGGCCGATTCTCCGCATCACACGGAGCTACCTCTATACAAGTACGCATGAGGCTGCCTACTGCGCAGCCGCATGCGTACGGGTATGGAGGGAGCCCCTGTGATGCGGACAATTGGCCGCGTCCGCCGGAAGTGACGGGCCCGGTACCGGCGGTTCCAGGAAGCGGAGGATGGCGGCGTGAGAGCGTTCCAGGCTTATGGGGCTGGAAGAAGCCCCAGGTATGTATAAAAGCTCTTTCTATTTCCAGGCTCCATTCCTCTCTGGTTCCCTTTAAGTCTCTGTTTGAAAGTGCAGCCCAGAATAAGCGGACGGAGGCGGGATGATGATGCTGATTGGGAGGTGGATGCCTCAATGACAAGGCTCAGAGCAGGGTGGGCGGGGCTGAGCAATGCCGGGAAGCCATAGAGTGACAGCGACACAAGATGTGAGAGGAATAGCGTATAGAAAACCCTTATTTGGGTTGACACCAACAAATTGTGTTCCAAGTTTGGGGAGTGTAGCTTCAAAACTGTACAAGTGGCAGCGATTTTGAAAAATTTCACTGTCAAAGGCAATGACGAAAAAGGGATCTTCAGTAGGCCTGAACGATTTATCGTTTTCAGACCGAAATCGCGATCACGGAAGCAACGATTCCGTGATCGTCAAAGCAGCGATTTCTGACTATATCCCTCCCGCTGTGCAGTTCAGCCACACAGTCCATTTCCTGCTTGCCGTAGTAGCGGCTCTCACCATCTCTTTCATTCTGCGCAGTGCCGCCTCCTTCTTCTATGTCATAAATCCACCCTCTCACTTTCTCTGTCCGCCTAGCGCGTCATCAGCTGGGCGGGCTGGCAGACTCCGCCCACAGGCTCTCGCTTTCTCTCCCTCTCGGGCAGCAGGACTGTCAGTCAAGAAGAGTTTGGCCAGGCAGTGACAGTGAGTACACCGTCCAGGCTAAGATTTATCACAGCTCTGCCTCCTCTGCAAATCGTGTGTGTGTGTGTGCGTGCGTGCGTGCGCGTGTGTGTGTGTGTGTGTGCGTGTGTGTGTGTGTGCGCTGGACTGTGATATTATTCATAAGCCAAATTATGGTTCCACTCCTGCAGGCTTGATAACTGGCCAAAGCCTGCCCTGCGGACTATCACTGAGCTAAGGAAAGGACTCAAAATTGCTGGCGCCGCTCACAAAAACTTATTCTTGTGGCCGGGACAGTGCACAAAATCGTGATTTAAATCGAAATCGCAATTTATGACAGAAATCGTGCAATTCAATCTTTTCCTAAAATTGTTCAGGCCTAGTCCTCAGTGGTCCGCGGCAGGGGCGCAGAGGGTGGGACTGCTTATTAAAGCACAAGCAATGTAGTACGCTATGAGGCGAATAAGTGTGGAAAGTTTGGTGCGTGTAACCCCAAAAGTGTAGGGTATAGAAAATGGGGGCCAAGAAGAGTAATAAGATGGAATAAGCTGAATTTATAGAAGAATAATATGTTGCCTTAGTTTCAAGCCAACATAATTACTAGGAAATAATTTCCTAACACTTTGGGCTGGTTCACACTGCAAGAGCTTTTTAATTGTGCGCTAAACCACAAACGACCAGGCGCCGCCTATCGGAGTTAGCTGGTCGTTATGTGGTTAATACAGTTTCCCAACCCTATTCTCAAGGCCCGCCAACAGTACATGTTTTGCAGGAAACCACAAGCATGCACAGGTGAGGTAATTAGTGTCTCAGCAGCGCTGATTATCTACCTCTGTGGATTTCCACAAAACATGCACTTGGTGGGCCTTTAGGACAGGGTTGGGGAACACCGCTTTAGTACATGTACAGCAGTAGCTAGAAATAATTATAGGGGAGCAAGTCCTGCCCTTGCGAGCTTACAATCTAAACAGAGGTGTTAAAATCAATGGTGTAGGGTGGCAACTATGCTGTCCCGTTTCCTGATTTCCACATCTAGGGATGACTTCTTTGAGACTGATTTGTATAAAAAGGATAACTGCTTTCTTTTAGCCAGTAGTTGCCACCCTACGTCATTTCCACCCCATTCCTTTAGATTGTAAGCTCGCAAGGGCAGGGCTCTCACCCTTTTGTGTCATGGAATGTTATTAATTCAATTGCTTGCACACTGTTAGACATTTATACATTTTAGTCATCATGTTAAATCAAGTTGTAATCAGCAGTGCTGTATCTTGTATCAGTGTTCATACTTGATGTATATCATTGTCTGTATCATTATGTATCCCTTGTTTGTTTTCTTACATTGTACAGCGCCACGGAATATGTTGGCGCTTTATAAATAAATAATAATAATAATAATAATTACCAAAGTCTATAAGATCAGGAAGAATGACCTCCTCTGAGGTGTATCAGAAGCAGGCGCATCTCCTCACTGAAGTTTTTGTTAGGAGAGGCTTTAGCAGAAAGAGATGAGACAAGATCGCAGCAGAAGTTGATGAGATGGACAGGGAAGCAATATTAGAATATAGATTTAAAAATCAGGACAATGATGATCTGAATTTTAGAACAACTCTTTGCAGAGAATCCTCTATATTCTATG
Organism: Hyperolius riggenbachi; assembly: GCF_040937935.1. Taxonomy (NCBI): domain Eukaryota; kingdom Metazoa; phylum Chordata; class Amphibia; order Anura; family Hyperoliidae; genus Hyperolius; species Hyperolius riggenbachi. Next base: position 433,648,605 of record NC_090650.1, read on the forward strand.
AGATGGTCTTGAAATTCTGGCTGGTGATTGAGATTGATCCCCAGCTTGCTCCTATCTGCAGGACTCCACCCAGATTTGTCTATAGGAGGGGTAAGTCCCTCGGAGATCACTTGGGCCTCCTTTTTCATGGACAGTTGAACTCTGTGCGCAGGAACCAGTTATCAAGCAGCAGTGAGCAGTTATCAGGCATCAGCAGGCAATTGTGAGAGTTTGAGAGGCATTTCACTGCCTATCAAGTCCGTGGAAAAGAGGCCTAAGTAAGGGCAGATACAGGCAGATCTAGGGGGATAACACAGGTTTTTAGGCCCACCTAAGGTTGACACATTGCCATGCCATCATTGGAGTAGCATCATTAAGGGCTCGGAGGTTCAACACCCATGCACGGTATCCCCGATTCCCCTAACAGATTTTGCCACGTGTGACCCCAAAGGGGTTGTATATTTTATTAAGTGCCCCTGTGGTTTGGCCTATGTGGGCCAGACCACGAGGGAGGTAAAAACGAGGCTAAATGAACATAAGAGTAACATACAGCAACCTAAGAAGAAGTATAAAGATGGGGATACAGAAACCAACAGGGATTCTCCTTTGGCTCAACCTTTTGTGGAGTTTAACTTCTAACACCATTTTAGCCAACTGAGGTGGCAGGTCCTTGAAGTGGTACAGGTTCAGGAGGGCAGGTCCTATAGAAATACCCTATTACAATATAAAGCTGTTCTTTACCCTCGTAAGGGTTAATAATGATGTAACCGCGTTCCCGAACCCCAATTACTTGGGTGTGGTGTTAATGAATGTCTATATATGTTGTATTGTTTCATCAGAAGTCTGAGCACTTGACAAAGGGCGATGGGCCTGAAATGTTGTGCTGGTTATTGTATGTTGTATATATTACGGCCAGAACCCGAAGTCTGGCCATTTTGGTTTCTGGCCGGCCAAAATCGCAGTGGTAGCACTAGCACCGCCACTTCGCAACGTTAGAAAAAAATTAATTGCTCTGGCTCCTGTCCCGCCCCTCCTCTCACCACTGGCCATGTTACAGCGCCCAGTGTTAGAAATGAAATTCATTCCAGCTCCTCACCCTGCCATAGTCATGCGGCTCTAGCTCCTCCCTGCCCCGCCTCTCACCACTGGCAGCTGGTATTCCTGTATCTTCCCCACTACCGTTCGTCACTGCAGGGAAGTACCACAAGTGCTTGCCTGTGGTGACTAACGACTCGGGTGTGCGTGGGGAGATAGAGGGTGACTAGGGCATAGCGGCTGCTGGAGGTTATAGGAATGGGCAGGGGGAGGAGCCGGAGCAGTCAAGGTGATCAAGGAGCTGGATTGCCGCTGGCTGTGTGACAGACTAGTGAGAGGGGGGAGGAGCAGGAATAAATTTCATTTCTAACACTGGCCACTGCAACACGGCCACTTCGCATTCTGGCCGACCAGAACCCGAAGTGGCCAGACGAATGGTTCTGGCCGTAACCTGTACACCGCATTTGATGAAATAAAGTAGTCGGCTATACAGTACAGACCAAAAGTTTGGACACACCTTCTCATTCAGAGTTTTCTTTATTTTCATGACTATGAACATTGTAGATTCACACTGAAGGCATCCAAACTATGAATTAACACGTGAATGTATAGTACATAACCAAAAAGTGTGAAACAACTGAAAATGTCATATTCTAGGTTCTTCAAAGTAGCCACCTTTTTGCTTTGATTACTGCTTTGCACACTCTTGGCATTCTCTTCATGAGCTTCAAGAGGTAGTCACCTGAAATGGTCTTCCAACAGTCTTGAAGGATATCCCAGAGATGCTTAGCACTTGTTGGCCCTTTTGCCTTCACTCTTCTGTCCAGCTAGCCCCAAACCATCTCGATTGGGTTCAGGTCTAGTGACTGTGGAGGCCAGGTCATCTGGCGCAGCACCCCATCACTCTCCTTCCTGGTCAAATAGCCCTAACACAGCCTGGAGGTGTGTTTGGGGTCATTGTCCTGTTGAAAAATAAATGATGGTCCAACTAAACGCAAACCGGATGGAATAGCATGCCGCTGCAAGATGCTGTGGGAGCCATGCTGGTTCAGTATGCCTTCAATTTTGAATAAATCACCAACAGTGTCACCAGCAAAGCACTCCCACACCATCACACCCCCTCCTCCATGCTTCACGGTGGGAACCAGGCATGTAGAGACCATCCGTTCACCTTTTCTGCGTCGCACAAAGACACGGTGGTTGGAACCAAAAATCTCAAATTTGGACTCGTCAGACCAAAGCACAGATTTCCACTTGTCTAATGTCCATTCCTTGTGTTCTTTAGCCCAAACAAGTCTCTTCTGCTTGTTGCCTGTCCTCAACAGTGTTTTCCTAGCAGATATTCTACCATGAAGGCCTGATTCACACAGTCTCTTCTTAAGTTGTTCTAGAGATGTCTGCTGCTAGAACTCTGTGTGGCATTGACCTGGCCTCTAATCTGAGCTACTGTTAGCCTGCGATTTCTGAGGCTGGTGACTCGGATGAACTTATCCTCCGCAGCAGAGGTGACTCTTGGTCTTCCTTTCCTGGGCCGGTCCGCATGTGAGCCAGTTTCTTTGTAGCGTTTGATGGTTTTTGAGACTGCACTTGGGAACACTTTCAAAGTTTTCCCAATTTTTCGCACTGACTGACCTTCATTTCTTAACTACCCTGGCGTTCTGATTAAATCGCCAGGGTGGCTGCGGGAGGGTTTTTTTTAAATAAAAAAAAAACTATTTCATGCAGCCAACTGAAAGTTGGCTGCATGAAAGCCCACTAGAGGGCGCTCCGGAGGCGATCTTCCGATCGCCTCCGGCGCCCAGAATAAACAAGGAAGGCCGCAATGAGCGGCCTTCCTTGTTTTGCTTATATCGTCGCCATAGCGACGAGCGGAGTGACGTCATCGACGTCAGCCGACGTCCTGACGTCAGCCGCCTCCGATCCAGCCCTTAGCGCTGGCCGGAACTTTTTGTTCCGGCTGCGCAGGGCTCAGGCGGCTAGGGGGGCCCTCTTTCGCCGCTGCTCGCGGCGAATCGCCGCAGAGCGGCGGCGATCAGGCAGCACACGCGGCTGGCAAAGTGCCGGCTGCGTGTGCTGCACTTTATTTGATAAAAATCGGCCCAGCAGGGCCTGAGCGGCAGCCTCCGGCGGTGATGGACGAGCTGAGCTCGTCCAGACCGCTCAGGAGGTTAAAGTAATGAAGGCCATTCATTTTTCTTTACTTGGCTGCTTTTTTCTTGCCATAATACAAATTCTAACAGTCTATTCAGTAGGACTATCAGCCGTGTATCCACCTGACTTCTCCACAACGCAACTGATGGTCCCAACCCCATTTATAAGGCAAGAAATCCCACTTATTAAACCTGACAGGGCACACCTGTGAAGTGAAAACCATTTCAGGTGACTACCTCTTGAAGCTCATCAAGAGAATGCCAAGAGTGTGCAAAGCAGTAATCAAAGCAAAAGGTGGCTACTTTGAAGAACCTAGAATATGACCTATTTTCAGTTGTTGCACACGTTTTGGTTATGTACTATACTTCCACATGTGCTAATTCATAGTTTGGATGCCTTCAGTGTGAATCTACTGAAAGGCTTTGTTTTAATCTTGTGGTATTGCTGTTCAGTGTGTCCACACGGTGCACTTAAGCTGTTGCAGACAGGCGCAGTCAGTGCTTAGTGCTACAGTAGTTCACCCTTCTACGGGCTGATTTTCTTTTACTTTTGCTATATTGCAATTTTGTGTGTCCAGTGCACATGTTCACTGCTGGAGACAGGTCCACTAGTCCTCGTAGTGCACCGACCATAACTCAATAATCCTTCACCACTACTAATGGCATCTAGTATCCACTACTGCCCCGTGTATAAGGCCTAAATGCAGAATCTGTTTTTTTTTGTGTGACTTAACTGTCATTGAATTACCTTAGCCTGACCATAGGGGCTGGAAAACTACGATTGCCTGCACTCCCGTGAACGTGCGCACAAGCATGACAGCCACTACACACAAAGTATGAACAGGGCCTAACCCTTACACTACCTTATTGCCGTGTACGCACTCCGGATGTTTTAAAGCACTCCATTCCACAAATGTAAGAATGTACTGTGATTTCTGCCCTTTAGAGATTAAAACAGGACTCTACATCATTTTTGGTGGCACTTTTGCCATGGATCCCCCTCCGGCATGCCACAGTCCAGGTGTTAAGCCCTTTGAAACAACTCTTCCATCACTTTTGTGGCCAGAAATAGTCCCTATAGGTTTTAAAATTCACCTGCCCATTGAAGTCTATGGCGGTTCGCCCGTTCACGAACTTTGGCGGAAACTTTGTGTTCACGAAACGAAAATGTAATGTTTGCTACATCACTAATGCAGCTTTTCCTCCCTAGCGGTATGGACAGATATATCCGTCCATAAAAACATGCTGTGAACAGTATAAACGTGCATACACATCAATACTCTCCTGCACTGTATACTAGACCCTTGCTTGACACATTTTGGCAAGTTACAGGAATTTTTTTTTTTTTTTTTTTTTTTTAAAGTAAATGTTATCACTTTTTGCACAGAAATCCTGAGGAAATTGAATGCCAGGGAGGTTATATCATCTGTCTGATAGAAGGAGCTCAAGCAAGATGTTTCCAGTGTGTGTTGTCATTGATAATTGGTTAAAGTACAAGCGACACCCATGCTATCCTAGAAATAAACACATATTAAAGTAGATAAATACTACTTCTACTTAAATAACAGATGTATTGTGCTATCCACGTAATGATTCCTGTGAATTTTACAAAGGAAAAGCAGAAAATCCTATTCTAGGCAGTGGCCATTTTGCCAAGCTAATGCTGACATCATATCCTCCCTGACTCTTGTTTTCCCCCCTCCCTTCTCTTGCTCATTGTGTATTCATTAGCTGCCCTCCTCCCAGAGTCCTCAGACACTCCCATTGAGAGTAATCAGAGGGAGTTTCTGAAAAGCAGCAAGGCGGGGAAATAAATGGAAGAGGAGGAATATATTATAGATAAAAAGAACTCCCAGCATTCAACTCTTTGGCACTAGAGCCAGTGCTCCTAAAGAATGTCATAACGCCAAACCATAACAGCAGAAAAAAAAGTTACAAGTTTTGAATGCAGGATTAGCATCTTTATCACTTAACCAGCTGAGCGGTCTGGACGAGCTCAGCTCGTCCAACACCGCCAGCGGCTGCCGCTCAGGCCCTGCTGGGCCGATTTTAATGAAATAAAAAGCAGCACACGCAGCCGGGTGACTAGGATTAATATTCAGGAAAGTGGGTGGAGCATACAGCAGACAATCAAAATTCACCTTTTGATTTTCAAGGGGAATATTAACATTGCTGCCATTCATGCACTCTTAATGGCAGAGACCTAAAATCTGCTACAGTCAGTCACTGGGAGACTGGGGTTTAAATTCTTAACCACCTGAGCGGTCTGGACGAGCTCAGCTCGTCCAACACCGCCGGAGGTCGCCGCTCAGGCCCTGCTGGGCCGATTTTCATCAAATAAAAAGCCGCACACGCAGCCGGCACTTTGCCAGCCGCGTGTGCTGCCTGATCGCCGCCGCTCTGCGGCGATCCGCCGCGAGCAGCGGCGAAAGAGGGTCCCCCCAGCCGCCTGAGCCCAGCGTAGCCGGAACAAAAAGTTCCGGCCAGCGCTAAGGGCTGGATCGGAGGCGGCTGACGTCAGGACGTCGGCTGACGTCGATGACGTCACTCCGCTCGTCGCTATGGCGACGATATAAGCAAAACAAGGAAGGCCGCTCATTGCGGCCTTCCTTGTTTATTCTGGGCGCCGGAGGCGATCGGAAGATCGCCTCCGGAGCGCCCTCTAGTGGGCTTTCATGCAGCCAACTTTCAGTTGGCTGCATGAAATACCGTATTTTTCGGACTATAAGACGCTCCGGACTATAAGACGCACCCAGGTTTAGAAGGCAAAAACCAGGGAAAAAAAAAATACTAAGCCTAGGTGCATCCATGGTCCAGGAGTGTCTTATGGACCTTTACCCCCTCCCCAAGATGTCTCTAAATTACACTGCCTAACTTCACTAACCACTGCTGCCCCCACTAACTATACTACATTTCACAAATCCACTGATACCATCTTCTCCAGCTACACTACACTACACAACACAAACCCCTGCTCTCCCCCAAAACACTAGCTATGCTAACCACTACAATATAAATGAGATCTATCTCACCTATCCAGCCTGGGTGGCATCTGTTCCCTGCTTCAGTAATAAATCTGTCCCCGCAGCAATAGCCCGATGAGTTTTCCCCGCATCAGCAATGAGCCTGTCACCGCAGCGAGGAGGCAGCAGCTCAATACAAAGTTTTCCCGCATCAGAGTGTCCGTGGGAGGAGGCAGCCACTTGATACAAAGTTTCCAGCATCAGCCAGAATGTCCATCGGAGGAGGCAGCCACTGGATACAAAGTTTCCAGCATCAGCCAGAATGTCCGTGGGAGGAGGCAGCCACTGGATACAAAGTTTCCAGCATCAGCCAGAATGTCCGTGCAAGGAGGCAGCCACTGGATACAAAGTTTCCAGCATCAGCCAGAGTGTCCCCGCAGCGAGTCAGCAGCAGCCCGACCTAAAGTATTTCCTGAATCAGCGTGATCAGAGCAGTACAAAGACACCTTCAGCGGCTATATCGGCAGAGTCCTCTGAGGCTTCCATACTGTGTTGTTTACTGGCGCCCTCCAATCACCCGCAGTGCACGTGCGCGGGGTTATGGGCTGACACCAATAAACAACACAGTATGGAAGCCTCAGAGGACTCTGCCGATATAGCGGCTGAAGGTGTCTTTGTACTGCTCTGATCACGCTGATTCAGGAAGTACTTTAGGTCGGGCTACTGCTGACTCGCTGCGGGGACACTCTGGCTGATGCTGGAAACTTTGTATCGAGTGGCTGCCTCCTCGCACGGACATTCTGGCTGATGCGGGGGAACTTTGTATCGAGCGGCTGCCTCCTCCCTGCGGACACTCTGGCTGATGCGGGGAAACTTTGTATCCAGCTGCTGCCTCCTCACTTTGGACACTCTGGCTGATGCGGGGAAACTTCATAGCGGCTGCTGCTATCATCGGACACATGCGCCCCCATATAGGTAAAAGCTGCATTCGGACTATAAGACGCAGTGACTTTTTCACCCCACTTTTGGGGGAGAAAAAGTGCGTCTTATAGTCCGAAAAATACGGTAGTTTTTTTTTTATTTAAAAAAAACCCTCCCGCAGCCACCCTGGCGATTTAATCAGAACGCCTTAATAGACTCAGACCAGTTGCTGTTGAAATTTGATTTTTATGGTGACGATACTACTTTAAGATGCTTTCTGTAGAAATCAACCAGCAGCTTTTATGGAAGGTTAGCACTCCTTTGCTTTCTCAAAAAGTAGAGTCGTTGTTGTGATTTACCAATAACAGCTAAAGTTGACATGTCCTCTCTGCGATGGTGACTTCTAAAAGCTTAAAGCTGGAAATTCTCTCCCAGGGCTGGTGAGTAGGAGTCAGAGCAATTTTTGGGTACCTGGAGTTAGGAGTCGGGGGTTTCATAAACTGAGTAGTCGGATAATATTTGCAATGACTCCACAGCCTTGCTCTCTCCACAGCCTCTGCATTGATCATTTTCGGTATGGGATTGGTCTTTTTGGTGGTCCTAAAGTCCAGAATAACGTCGTGTAGTGTGTTGTGTGTATGTGTGTGTATGTATGTATTCACACCATGCAGTCAGGTTCATAGCTTCTTCCCTGTATGCAGCTTCCTTGTTGTCTTAAAAAAAAAAAACAGTGATAGTCGTATAATCTGCAAATTTAACAATTATGTTTTTGATTTATGGATAGGTTGACAATCGTGAGTGAAAGGCTTAACCTTTTCGGGACCGGCCGCCTACCCCCCCCCCCCCCTTAAGGACCAGGCATTTTGCGCGGGAGGGGGGTGCGCACGTTTGGTGGCGGGTCAGGCGGCCAGATCCCATCTGTGGCTGGCTGTATTTGTGTCCCCCCATGGTGGCCTGTGCCCCCCTCTTCTGCCAGCAGCCTCCACTCACCTTCCAGGCTCCAGCGATGAGCCGCACGGGACCCTCTTCTCCGGCCGGCATCTCCGGTCTGTCTGACGATCAGTTTCGGGTCGCGGCTTGATGACGTCATCAAGCCGGGACCTGGCGCTGACGTCAGACGGAGCGGAGATGCCGGCCAGAGCGGAGGGGGCGCCGATCGTCGCGGGAATGGCAGGGAGGTGAGTGGATCCTCTTCTTTTCCCCCCTACCGCCGCAGCTGTCAAACTGATCACTACGATTGGACGGCGATCGTAGTGATCGCGTGATCACTCGGGGGATATGTCGGCTGTCATATGACCGCTTAATCTCCCTCTCCCGGGTGCGCACGATCGCGTCGGGAGCGGAAACTGCGGGCCGGCGTAGATCCTATGCCGCATCAGGCTAGAACAGCCACAAGTGCGGCGTAGGATCTCATTCACTCGGCCCCAAAAAGGTTAAAGAGACCTAACGTGACAGCTTGAAAGCCATTTGTAAGAAAGTCCAATAACCAGTCATAAGCACTTAGAAAAGCAGTACTAGTGGGTCCCAGGCCTAACAAACAGTGGGTTTGGGCATTTCTAGGACTGAGGGCAGCATGGAGAGCTACACAGATGGCGTCATCAGTCGATCTATGTGTTCGTAGGCAATCTGGTATTGATCTAGGTTTTCGGGGATAGAGGCTTTGATGTGTGTTAGGATGTAGGTATGGGGGAGGTGTTAGTGTTACATGTTAGTTGTTTTACTAATCGTGATATAAGATAGCAGACTTTCGGACAGTAAATATTCTAACTGCAAAATCTGTGCCTATAACTGGTAATTCCTCACTCCAAATTAACTTGCACCTTTCTTAAATGTACGCTGTGGAACACCCTCTGCTTTTTGAGATTTTCACTCTTATTTCTCTCCTCTGCTGTCAGGAATGGCGTCTGCTGATCTGAGGAAGGAGCTGGACTGTTCCATCTGTCTGAGCATTTATACAGATCCTGTGACCCTGAGATGTGGACACAACTTCTGCCGGCTCTGTATAGATCAGGTGTTGGATACACAGGAGGGGGCTGGAGTTTATTCCTGTCCTGACTGCAGAGAAGAGTTTCAGGAACGGCCGGCACTGCAGAGGAACATAACATTGTGTAACATTGTGGAGAGTTTCCGCTCTGCTCAGCCAGATCAGGAAGAGACTGGAGTCTTCTGTACTTACTGCATTCACTCTCCTGTACCGGCTGTTATGTCCTGTCTAATGTGTGAAGCGTCTCTGTGTTACAATCACCTGAGAGTCCACAGCAAGTCACCAGAACATGTCTTGTGTGACCCCACCACTTCCCTGGAGAACAGGAAATGCTCCGTCCATAGAGAACTGTATAAATATTACTGCACTGTGGACTCGGCCTGTATCTGTGTGTCCTGCAGGCTGGATGGAGACCACCAGGGACACAAGGTGGAGATGCTGGATGAGGCCTTCAAGAAGATGAAACAGAAACTAAGAAATGATCTGCAGGAACTGATCACTAAGACAGAGGAGACTGAGAAAGAAGTCCAGAGCCTGCAGGAGAACAAAAGAAAAGTCCATGAAAAGTCATCTGGTGTAACAGAGAGAGTCACTGGCCTGTTTAGAGACCTCAGGCAACAGTTGGACGACCTGGAGAAGAGCGTCCTGAGAGAGGTCTCCAGGCAGGAGGAGCAGCTTTCTCTGGCATTAGCTGATTTAATTTGGCAGTTGGAAATAAAAAAGGCCGAGCTGTCCAGGAAGATTTGTCACATTGAGGAGCTGTGTAACATGACTGACCCACTGACTGTCTTACAGGAATCACACACAGGTGACTTGTGTGACACTGAGGAGGGGGATAAGGAGGACAGAGAGAGACATGATGGGTGGGATCTGGATGTGGCTCTTATCTCACACACATTACACATAGGGTTATCTGATATAATAGCCGGGGTAACTGGAGGCTGCATCATACAGGAAGCTACAGACATATTACTGGATATAAACACAGCTCATAATCATCTACAGATATCAGATGACGTGAAAATTGTATCCAGCTCAGATATCAGCCAGAATCGCCCACAAACACCAGAGAGATTTCAGAATCACATTCAGGTGATAAGCAGACAGAGTTTCTCCACAGGGCGACATTACTGGGAAGTGGATGTCAGTAAATCAGAGAGGTGGGGTGTAGGAATGTGTTACCCCAGTATAGACAGGATTGGAGGGCAGTCAGTTATTGGCAGTAATAACAAGTCCTGGTGTTTGTTCACATATAATAATCTGTATCTCTTACTACATGACAGTAAAGGTATCTGGTTACCTGACAGTGTCTCCAGTAATAGAGTCAGGATATATCTGGATTATGAGGCGGGGCGGCTGTCCTTTTATGATCTGTGTGTCCCGATCAGACACCTCCACACCTTCACTGCCACCTTCACTGAGCCCCTCCATGCTATATTACGGGTAGATAAAGGTTCTACAAAAATATATGCGGGAAGAGAAGAAACCAGGAAATGAGATAATATAATGTAGAGCAGCTTAAATTAACTTTTTAATTTATTGAAATTATTATTGCATTAAAATCTGTTTATATTACTGCATAACAACCAAATTAACAGGACATCTCCTAAAATGTGCTTTTTAAAGTGGACATTAACTCTTGCACAGGACAAAATGAAAACTGAGAGAAATGTACCCTGTATGTGTTTAGAGAATTTGGCCCATTTAATTCCCCTTTAATCACATTGTAATTACATCTCTCCCGTATGTTACATGACTGCCACGGCAGAGATGGCAGATAAGCTCATTTCAAAGCACAGGATGTTGACAATATGTCTGCTTCCATGAATCAGGGAGAAGAAACTGCAGATTTAGTTTAGGATTTGTATCAGCTGTAACAATTTTTTTGTTATTGTTGTTTTAAAATTAATTCTGCGTATCTTTTTAGAGCAGAGAGGATTTCTGAGTTTAGGTCCGCTTTAATGCTCTATATATAGAATAGAAGGGGATCTTGGTCCAGTTTATATTTCTGTCTGTGAGCCCACAGAGAGGATTTCTCATCACTTCCTGTCTCACAGACCTCACAGGAAGTCAGAGCAACTTCCCCAAAAGTGGGTGGAAATCCCACCTCAGACAGATGTCACTGGAACAAGTGTCCCCAGTGGTGATTGATCACCTGTTCCCATGACAACCATACATTTCTGGAATTCCCCTGACTTTTTAGTTCTGTTCCCCAGGAGTAACTCTGTGTAGCTAATTACTCTTGCGGCGTACATGACACTAAATTTGGTATATACTGTATATCCAGGTTATGGTTTTTGGAAAAATTAACTTTAAAATGTAGAAGGAAAAGACCCTTATTGATCTGGATTTGAAGTTATTGTAAAGCTCCCACGCATGTTTGTCATTGCATTTTAAACCTAGTACACTGTTGGATTGCAGCAGCTTTGGTCACATTAAAGCGGAATATAACCCTGCATTTCAACTTTGCTCTAAAACATTATTTACAGCATATTATATGCAACCAGCATTTTTTTTTTTTTTACTAGACCAGCATTGGAAGGGTTAAACACAGAGGTTTAAAGTTCCGATATGCAGAAGTTCAGATAGATACATTTAACTACATAGAATGTAACAAGTGATATATAGTTACACACTCTTTGGCTGTCTTCCAGCTCCTTCTCAGTCAGAGAGAGTGAGTCACATGCCACACTTAGATACATTTATGTAAACAAAATGTATCCATGTCAGCTTCGGATGCACCTGCAGTTCTGTCTAGGAACTTTAAAGCTCTGTGTAACCCTTCCAATGCTGGTCTAGTAAAAAAAAAAAATGCTGGTTGCATATAATATACTGTAAATAATGTTTTAGAGCAAAGTTGAAATGCAGGGTTATATTCCGCTTTAACTTTGCCATACATTAATCTATAAAGAGTCAGTTGGTGAAATTTAAGGTACATATTTTGCTAAAGGGCTGCAAAGAACCAGGCTGGGGGGGAGGGGTACAGTGTGGTGGCTGCAGGGGTTAACCTACCTATGTCCCTGCCTCTTGCTGCTGCATCACATGCTGCACTTTTCCCCTTGTATAAGCCTTGTAAGAGTCTAATGCTTTCCTCTGACTCAGCTGTGATGTGTGATTGGTGCAAGCCAACAATGTACAAAACTTCTGACTGAGTTTAATGGATTTTTTTTTTTCTAACCTATTAGTAACTTCAATGGAGTTACCTCATTTGAGATAAGTGCATTGCTTTTGACCTCAGTTGGTAGAACTTGTTGTGCTGTAAATTCTTGAAATGCTTTGATCCCTCTATACTAGCAGAAAATATATAAAAACTTAAAGCAGGCGTCTTCTGTTATTGTCTCACTATGCCCCTAGTGATCGAACACGGTGAATCCACTGCATGTAGATTTCGGCGCAGCCAGCATCACCATAGGCCGTAATAGGAATTATGGCTATAGCAGAGCACAGGAAGTAACTTTGGCGCTGTCAGAAGACAGAGCTGAAGTTACAACTAAAACACAATCATACAGCTTCCAGCAATTGCTGGAAGCCGAATTATTTCATTCCCCCACTATCCATGGCGGCCTGGAGGGGGGAATAGTATTTAACACGGCCGGGAACTTGTGCAATAGCCGGATCAGCCATATACCGGCTGAATCCTGCGCCCAAGTCTCCTGCGCTGTTCTTTCTCTCGTACCCCTAGTGACAACATTACAGCAGTACTAATTGGAAGCAGGGAAATGTAATCTAAAAAAATATGCTAAAATTTCACACGGGCTTTTGCAAGAAGTGTAGGAAAAGGCTGGGCTTTTACGGGCTTTCAGTGTCTTTTGCTGGTTTTCAAACGCCTTCTAGAAGCTGCATGTTGCTTTTGAGACGAGATGTCTGGATCAACTGCCAGATTTCATGAAGGCCTGCAAAAGTTTGTACTAAACGCTCATGTTCACTTGCATGGGAGGTCATTAGACCTCCTAAAAATGTTACTTTTTAAAATGCTGAGTTTGCTAGCAAAACATCTGTGTGAACCAGCCCTAAATTGGCTGCTAAATGGTTGAATCAAATTGTGTATTTATTTGACCTTTCCGATGCAATCGCCTTCACAACTGAGAAGATGGGGAGCAGCATGCAATGCATTGGCGAGAGGCAGTGACTTAAGTTGCCTACAGACCTGATGATTATGGGCAGATTCTACAGAGGCAAATTTATCTGAAATCAAATCTGATTGTCTTTTGTCGAAGCTGCCCATATACTACAGGCCGATTCCCGTCCGATTTCAGCGTACATCTTCATTAATTTGGCTGATCGAATTGGATGGTCGATTGGTCGACAAGTCGTCTGATGTGTGGCTCAACCCTTTCACATGGGAGATGGATGCTTGCAGCCATTTTTACACGTAGAATATAAACGGCAAAAATGTGACCAGTTGCTGAGACTTGCGCGGTCCATAAGAATACATTACAGGTGCTGCGCTCTGAGTTTAGTTGTAGGTGGAAAAACGCCCTTGATTAGTTTGCGCCCAGCCTCCGAAAATGACTTTTTTTTTTGCCTGTCCTGTTAAGCATTAATTGGTTAGCTGAAACACCGCTATCCCGTGGCAAAACAAGGCTTTATTCACCCCCCCAAATACTGGGGCAAAAATCCACCTTTCATCAGGCAGACAGACAAATAATAGCATGACAGCTCTCAAGGCTGCACCTGAAATGAAAACTAACAGAGGCATGCAGAGCCCCACTGGGGCTAAATACATGCCTTTAATGCAAAAAAGATGCAACCTATGTACTAATTAAAATCTAAAATTTTGAATGTAGATTTGAAGCAATGAATGCAGCTAGCCACTAATATACATACTTTAATTTTTACAGCGGGAGACATGGCAGCGCTTTCAAACAGAAGTTATACCTGAGTGATCTATCTGCATGGATGTGCAGAGCTCCAGGAACTGGACTATATTACACACTTAGCACTCAAAACAGGCACTCAAAAATCTACGACTTTCCTGGTCGTGGATTTTGCTGCCCTGGGAGGCAGAGCTTTGAACTGCAGCTCTGCCTCCATTTGTGTCTATCTCCAGCGGATTTCCGCCTCCTCCCCGCCCCTCTCAGTGAAAGAAGAGGGGCGGGAATGGAGGCAGAGCTGCAGTTCAAAGCTCTGCCTCCAACAGGAAGGAGTCCCGCAATCTGCCCCGGGCATTTCGGGGTGATTAAAGCCTCATTTTGCAGCAGGATAGTGGCGTTTCAGCTAACCCATTAATGCTTAACAGGACTAGCTTAAAAAGGGGTCATTTTTGGAGGCTTCAGTCTCTCTAAAGAAAATGAGTACGGCTTTAAATTTTAAAACTTTCACCAAGTGACTCAGGAAAAAAATGTATTTATTAAACCATGGTGAAATGAATGAGACTATAACTGCTGCAATCCAACATTGCTCAGGGTTTAAAATGCTGCTAAAAGGTCTGTATTAGGGCTTTACAAAAATCTGCTTCAATATGACACTGCACCAATTTTAAAAATGTTTCCTGCCTAAATGATTTCTTTTTTAACCTTACGCTGGTTCCCATGGTTAAAGGACAACTTGAAGTGACAAGAATATGGAGGCTGCCATGTTTATTTCCTTTCAAACAATACCATTTGCCTGGCATCCTGGCTGACCTATTTGGCTGCAGTAGTGTCTGAATAACACCAGAAACAAGCATGCAGCTAATCTTGTCCAATCTGACCATAAAATCAGATTTTTATTTTTTTATTTTTAACAACGTGGGGTCCCTCCTCCCGAGCCTCTTGTCCCTCGTGGAGGCTGGGATAGACAGAATGCAGAGTCCCAGTCGACTGGGGCTTCACACTCTGAGCTATACCAGCGCGCATGGTCCATGGTATTGGGGGGGGGGGGGTCTCTGGGGAAGAGAGGTGGCCAAGCCTCCCCCTACTCCCCCAGAGCTCTTGTCCAATCCATGGACAAGGGGCTCTTGTCCACCTCTGGTACCCCAGGAGGACATGGGAGTCGATGATGCCCTGGGAAGGGAGTTCATGGTTGCATCTGGGAGTCTCCTTTTAAAGCGGTATTGTCACCATCAAATTCAAATTTCAACAGCAACTGGTCTGAGTGTATTAAGTGATAAAGATGCTAATCCTGCATTCAAAACTTTTTCTGCTGTTATGGTTTGGAGTTATCACATACTTAAGGAGCACTGGCCCTTTAGTAGTCAGTGCCAAATAGTTGCATGCTGGGGGTTATTTTTATCTATAATATATTCCTCCTCTTCCATTTATTTCCCCGCCTAGCTGCTTATCTGAAACCCTATTCCCTGCTCAATTGTGTTTACAAAAAAGGCTGAGGTGACTTAGCGATTGGAGGAGAAAAGAAAAAAAGTAAAGGGCAGAAATATCAGGATTGAGCCTAAACTCTGCTCAAAAGGCATGGTTCCCACCAGCAACACTATTCTCTTCATTTACTATATAACATTCACTGAAATCAAAATGTGGATAGCACAATACAGGTGTTAAGTAGATCAAGTATTTACACACACCACACACACACGTCCCCACCCCACCTCCGGCATAGTATGCTAATCCTATTGCTTTAAGAAGGGGACCCCCAGATGCCCAACCCCCCCCTCCCAGGAGAAATAAGTATAGGGGAACAAAGTACTCCTTACCCATTTCCACAAAGGGTTAAATGAAATAAAAACGCGACAACAAAAAAAGTCCTTTATTTTCTTAACCATAAATACTTGTATTGGGAGAAAATTTTCCCACACCAATATCCTCTAATCTTGCAAGCTTGATTGTAGCAGAAGATCAGAGACTGGAACCCGCAGCCACTAACCACCGAACCCGCTGACTCTAGCTGTACTCTGTATAGCTAGAGCACGAAAGCATCTTTGAATTTTGGCTCCAAGTCTCCCCATTGGTCTATTAACAGACCAATAGGGATTCCTCTTGTTCCTAATATTCTTCTCAACATACCCTGCAAATTTGGTGTTTCTAGCACTCAAGGGGGCTTTGCTATCAGTGATGATCTCTGGAATGATAACGGATGAAATCTTAATGACTTTGATTCGGATTTCAGCCTCCTAATTAATGCACCTGTGCGGGAAGGGGGGTTAAACTTACCCTGCAGACGTCTTCTTTAACTCATCCCATGGCGCCTCGCACGCCAGGGCTGTGGAGTTGGTCCAAAAATCCACTGACTCCGACTCCTCAGTTTAGGATTCCACCGACTCAGACTCCTCTAATTTGCATATTACAATTTTGTTGATTTAAAGTTTGTAACATGAAATTCGTCTCTTAACTGCCAACGCTTAGGAATTTTACAAGACAACTGAAGTGAGAAGGATATGTAGACTACTATATTTATTCCCTTTAGACTAAAACTAGTCCTTGGTAAGAGTACTTGTAAAAGGTACAAACCGGAACAAAGAACATCTATCAGGCCCTAGGCAATGTAAGTTTGGGTACATGTAAGAATGATGTGCAGGTACTCTGCAGGGGAATGAGGTGATTCTTCCTCTATTACACATTCTTCATGCACAATCTGAACAAGGTTTATGGGTGACAGACAACACCTCTGTGTTCAATGTGCACAACATTCTCAGTGGATTCCCTGCAGCTCTGTGGGGAGTGCATATGTAGAGTATAGTACTACTGTGTAACAAAGTAAACCTGAGACAGATGAAATTAAAGTTTTATACATACCTGGGGCTTCCTCCAGCCCCCTTCAGGCTAGTCAGTCCCTCGCTGTCCTCCTCCACCACCTGGATCTTCTGCTATGAGTCCAGGTACTTGAGCCAGTCTGGCGTAGTGCGCATGCACACACTCCGCCGGGAGTGTACTACACCTGCATAGCACTGTTGCGCAGGTGCAGAATGCTCCTGGCTGTGGAAGCGGCATGCGGCCGGACTGCGCTGACTGGCTGAATTACCAGGACTCATAGCAGAAGATCCAGGTGGTGGAGGTGGACAGTGAGGGACTGATTAGCCTGAAGGGGGCTGGAGGAAGCCCCAGGTAGGTATAAAACTTTTCTTTTCATCCTTCTCAGGTACCCTTTAATTTGTAGTCACCAAACTAAATTTTAACATATCAAATTATTTGATTTCATGAGCAAAGAGAGTGCATACATTTGCATAAATCAGCATCAGTGCAGAATTATTTCCATCTCATTGACCATCTCTATTAGTGGCACGGCTACACATCAGGCTTTATTCTTACAGCATAGATGTTATTTAGTATATATAAGAGATTCCTGTGTACACATCATATATACAGTCACAATCAGATGTGTATATCTGACTTTAAAAATACAGGGACTGCTTTATTGAAGCAGCACAAGTAACTAATTTTGATTGGTTTATTTCAATTTTGTGGACTAAGCACAGCTATTACTGTATGTATAAATTATTTATGATGACTATTATCTGAGAAATAGAACATTTGATCATATTTTCTATTTTAATTACAGTTTAAATTCATTAGGAGTCGGAGTCTGAGTCGGTGCATTTTTTCCCGACTCCGACTCCAGGCACCCAAAATTACTCCGACTCCACGACTCCGACTCCACAGCCCTGGCGGGAACGGGGGTTAAACTTACCCAGCAGACGTCTTCTTTAACTCATCCCATGTCGCCTCCCACGCTGCGCTCCAAGCAGCGTCACGTGACTACAAACCCTTCCTCCAACCTGGAAGGAAGAAGTGTGGGATGGATGAAAGAAGACGTCTACTGGGTAAGACACGCACACACACGTACACACACACACGTGTTCAGGCGCATTAACCATCTTAGCGGTATGGACGAGCTCAGCTCGTCCATCACCGCCGATGGCTGCCGCTCAGGCCCTGCTGGGCCGATTTCCATCAAATAAAGTGCAGCACACGCAGCCGGCACTTTGCCAGCCGCGTGTGCTGCCCGATCGCCGCCGCTCTGCGGCGATCCGCCGCGAGCAGCGGCGAAAGAGGGTTCCCCCAGCCGCCTGAGCCCTGCGCAGCCGGAACAAATAGTTCTGGCCAGCGCTAAGGGCTGGATCGGAGGCGGCTGACGTCAGGACGTCGGCTGACGTCCATGACGTCACTCCCCTCGTCGCCATGGCGACAGGAGAAGCCAAACACGGAAGGCTGCTCATTGCGGCCTTCCGTGTTACTTCTGGCTGCCGGAGGCGATCGGAAGAACGCCTCCGGAGCGCCATCTAGTGGGCTTTCATGCAGCCAACTTTCAGTTGGCTGCATGAAATAGTTTTTTTTTTATTTAAAAAAAACCCTACCGCAGCCGCCCTGGCGATCTTAATAGAACGCCAGGGTGGTTAAAGCGGATCCGAGATGAAAAAGTAACTATAACAAATAACTTGTCTATATATCTTATCTAAAGTTTAGATGGTTTACACAGCAAATCTAGCTGCAAACTGCTTCAACAGTTTATGATTATTTATTGCTGTGATACAATGAGGGCAGCCATGTTCTGTTTGTCACATTGTCACAGGCTTGAGGGCTGGAGACTTATCGGCTTGCCTGTGTGTAAATTCAGCCTCCTCCCCTCTGCCTCTGAAATCTCTGGCTAGTAACCTCTTCCTGCCTAGACTGAGCCCCATTAGCCCCTGCTACCTGGGACTGAGTGCCAAGGCTCTCTGAAAAGCTGTGGGCGGGGCTTGTTCAGTTTATAGGGAATTAAGTATTAAAACAAAAAAAGTATTGGGCTTGAGGAATGCCCTATAAACTATATGAACACAATTGTGCAATGAGTAAGTTTATCTTGGATCCACTTTCACTAGGAGGATGAAATCCGAATCGGTCATTTGGATTTCATCTGTTGCTCATTCCCGTTTGCTATTAAGCGCTAATTTTCAGGTACACTGGGTACATGCCAAATCTGGTCTCAATATCCTGTATGGGGCTTTGCAATCCTCCACAAAGTTCAGGCCCCGTAGACTTCTATGCAAATGTGGGGAATTATAGCTGCCATTTCATGAAATTAACGCAAACTAAAACTGGACAGATCCGCTGTGAAATGAAGATTGCTAATTTCCCCCAATTATCCCTAATTGTCACCTTCTGGCCCAGAGCAGTTCCCACATCCCAGGTCTGTCCCTATTGCTTCAGCCACAAGGTCATCACTGCTTAGGCTGCTAGATGAAATGACAGATTGTATCCAGTTATTTTATCCTGATGATCACAGCTCATACATGATGGAGCTGCTGCAATGTGCGGTGATGGATTTTATTTTGAAATAAAGGTACATTTTCTGCATTATGTTTCTTGTCCTTCTGATGTAACAATAATATAAAATGCAAAACAGCAGTCAGGGTTATGGAGTCGGAGCAATTTTGGGTACCTGGAAAGTGGAGTTGGAGTCGGTGGTTTCATAAACCTGAAGAATTGGAGTCAGGAGTTTGTCTGACTTTTGTACCAAATCCACAGCCCTGGTAAGTATTAGGGCCCGTTTCCACTAGAGCGAATCCGCATGCGTTGTCTGCATGCGGATTCGCATAACCAATACAAGTGGATGGCCCTGTTTCCACTTGTCAGTTTTTTCCTGCGTTTTTCTGTGCAGGATTTTTCTGCACGGTAGAGCCTGCAGAATTCGCCTGCGTGAGGAATGCAGGCGATTCGCAGGCTATGTATTTAATAGGGAAAACGCACATGCGTTTTTTGCCGCGATTTCGCATGCAAATTCGCATGAAAACTAATGTAAATTGAACCAGGCAGTGACATGGTTAAATTCACATATATCCTGCCTATGCAAAATCGCATGCAAAATCGCGGCAAAAAATGCACACGGAATCGCATCCGCATGCGATTTCGTCAGCGGTGGAATCCCGGTGATTCGCACCGCACTAGTGAAAACGAGCCCTAGACTAAGAAGTCAGAGCCATTTTGAGTGCCTGGAGTAGGATTCGGAGGTTTCATAAACTGAAGAGTTTGGGTCGAGTGATAATTTTATTTATTTATTTTTTTTTTTTGTACCGACTCCACAGCCCTGCTTGCAGGGGGTGTGGTCTTAAAAAGGGTGTGGCTATGCCTATGAAAGGCACCTGAACAGTGTTTCTGCTATAAGGCCCAGTGCACACCAAAACCGCTAGCAGATCCGCAAAATGCTAGGCGTTTTTGTGAGCAGATTTCAGAGCGATTCTAGGTATGTTTAGAGACATTTTCTAAACATGGCTAGTATTTTTGGGAACGTTTTTGTGTAGCAGATGTCATATATTGTTACAGTAAAAGCTGTTACTGAACAGCTTCTGTAACAAAAACGCCTGGAAAACCGCTCTGATCTGGCGGTTTTCCTATACATTACATTGAGGCAGAAACGCATCTGCAAACCGCAAAAATGCTGCAGGGCCCACGTTTGCAGTTTACTAAAAAACCTCAAACTGCTGGTGTGCACCATCCCATTGAAATACATTAGCCAAGCATTTTCACAGGCGGATGCGGTTGGCGGATTGCTGCTAAAACCGCTCGGCGTGCACTGGGCCCTAAAACCTCTCCCATGTTTAGCTTCTCTTCTGTCCTCTTGTCTCCTGGGCTCCATGCAGAGTATTAGCACAGCAGAGCGCTTGCACTCACCAGTTGGCGCACTCCCTCCTTTTTGCTGCCGTCCTCTCCAGTTCCCATCGTGACCCCGTGAACCGGCGGTGCATGTGAGTGAATGCATGCCACACCGGGTCCCTCCGGGCGCCGGCAGAGAGGAAGGAGCGAGCCAGCTGGAGTGGTGAGTGGGTGCACTTTGCTGTGGTGATACTCTGCAGGGGCTCCAGGGAAGGCAGTATTAGGAGGAAGGACACCTGGCGGGGGTGTCAGTAATTGATATTATAAATAGATTTCATGTTCAAACCTATTCAAATCAATGTTCAGTGCATGGCAGTGATCCCTGTCTGACCAGAAACTTTACACCCAGGCAGTTTCTCACCTGTATGGTGACCCAGGCAGTGCAACCTGCTTCAGCTGCTCCACCCCCCTTTCCAAATCTGTAGAATAAATCAATACAACTACAGAACAGCATTGTCGTTGGAAATAGTCGATCTGACAGTAAATCTGTCAGAAAATTGCATCATGTGTATCTAGCATAAGCTCAGGTATACTTTACACAGTGACAATTTAGCACTTGGGGCAAGTTAAGACAGATCTTAATCAGTCAGCAGGAAGTTTTTAAGTTTTGTAATAGAATGATAATATTTATTGGCTAACCAAAAGAAAATAGTGAGCCTTTGGCTAATGAGCCATCTTCAGACTTTGTTCCTGTATACAAGATGTTAGGACATACAGTTATATATACAGTCAGCAGGAGATGCATACATTGTTTTGTAAATATAAATAAATGTAATACAGTTTTCATTCTGTTTCAAAACATCCTGCTTTCACTGATGGCTAACACAAAACAATGCTTTGCTGCTTCTAAAACATGTCAGGAAAGAGTTTAACTGTATCACAGAGAGAATGTTGCTGTCATTCCTTAGGAAATAAAAACAAACCATAAATCTAACAGGTCTCAGGTCTTTAACAGCTCTGACCAAGTAATAAAACATCTGGGGGAGAGGAGAGCTGATAATTCCTGTCCGTGAATGCGTGCATAAAGAAACTAATCTGAACTCAAAAGTTCTACTACTTGAGCCCATATATTTTTCTTCTCACAGCAGCTTGTATGTCCCCACTCATTATACTAAGGACAAGATCCTCAGATGACAACAGATGCTGACTGTCATCACACACACTCTGCAGTGAGAGAGATGCAGGGATCTCTGGAATTCAGGCAGAATAGAGCAAAGCAGAAGTGATTTACTTTGACATGTGACCTCTTATCTCTCCAAGTCCTGCGCCCTTCTGAATTTTATCGCCCTAGGCCTTGACCTTTGTGGCCTTTCCAGAAATCCGGCCCTGCCACTTTCTCCAACTGCCCCTTCGGAATCTAAATGCAGCCTACACATGTATAATAGTACTGTATATGATAAATTGCACCACAGCACATGAAATGGTGATGTAACAGGCAAATTATGTTTCCACCCTCCCACTCTGAAAACACCATCCTCACTGTGAAATATGGTGGTGGCAGCATCATGCTCGGGGGGTGCATCTCTTTAGCAGGGACCGTGAAGCTGGTCAGAGTTGATGGGAAGATGGATGGAGCCAAATACAGGGCAAACTTGGAAGAAAACCTCTTGGTGACTGCAAAAGACTTGAGACTGGAGCGGAAGTTCACCTTCCAGCAGGACAATGACCCTAAACATAAAGCCAGGACAACAATGGAATGGTTTAAAACAAAACATATCTATGTGTTAGAATGGCCCAGTCAAAGTTAGGATCTAAATCCAATCGAGATTTGTGGCAAGAGCTGAAAACTGCTGTTCACAAACACTGTCCTAATCTGACTGAGCTGGAGCTGTTTTACAAAGAAGAATGGGCAAGGATTTCAGTCTCTAGATGTGCAAAGCTGGTAGAGACATATCCTAAAAGACTGGCAGCTGTAATTGCAGCAAAAGGTGGTTCTACAAAGTATTGACTCAGGTGACCGAATAATTACGCACACCCCACTTTGCACTTATTGATTTGTAAAAAATGTTTGGAATCATGTATGATTTTCATTCCACTTCTCACATGTACACCACTTTGTATTGGTCTTTCATGTGGAATTCCAATAAAATTGATGCATGTTTGTGGCAGTAATGTGATAAAATGTGGAAAACTTCAAGGACACCGAATACTTTTGCAACCCACTGTATAGACTCCCATAGTACAGTCCTGGCCAAAAGTTTTGAGTCTGTCAAAAATGTGAGTTTTCACAAAGTTTGCTGCTAAACTGCTTTTAGATCTTTGTTTCAATTGTTTATGTGATGTACTGAATTATAATTATAAGCACTTCATACGTTTCAAAGGCTTTTATTGACAATTAAATGAGATTTATGCAAAGAGTCAGTATTTGCAGTGTTGGCCCTTCTTTTTTCAGGACCTCTGCAATTCGACTGGGCATGCTCTCAATCAACTTCTGGGCCAAATCCTGACTGATGGCAACCCATTCTTTCATAATCACTTCTTTGAGTTTCTCAGAATTAGTTGGTTTTTGTCTATTCACCCGCCTCTTGAGGAATGACCACAAGTTCTCGATGGGATTAAGATCTGGGGAGTTTCCATGCCATGGACCCAAAATGTCAACGTTTTGGTCCCCGAGCCACTTGGTTATCACTTTTGCCTTGCTCCATCGTGCTGGAAAATGCATTTTTCTTCACCAAACTGTTGTTGGATTGTTGGAAGAAGTTGCTGTTGGATGGTGGTTTGGTACCATTCTTTATTCATGGCTGTGTTTTTTGGCAAAATTGTGAGTAAGTCCACTACCTTGGATGAGAAACAACCCCACACATGAATGATCTCAGGATGCTATACTGTTGGCATGACACAGGACTGATGGTAGTGCTCACCTTTTCTTCTCCTGACTAGTGTTGGGCGAACAGTGTTCACCACTGTTCGGGTTCTGCAGAACATCACCCTGTTCGGGTGATGTTCGAGTTCGGCCGAACACCTGATGGTGTTCGGCCAAACCGTTCGGCTAGCGCTGTGATTGGCCAAACGGGTCACGTGGTTCGGACCCGAACGCGCTCTGATTGGCCGAACTGTCACGTGGTTCGGGTAAATAAATACCCGAACCACGTCATATCTCCGCCATTTGTCTGTGGGTTTAGCTTTGGGTAGGCAGGCAGGGTAGTTCGCGCTCCAGCCACGCTAGCCAGGGTCCCCCCAGTCATTGTGTCGCTGCTGGGAATAGTAGTACACCGCTCGCTCAGCCACACTATATAGCATTCTGTTTACTGCCACTCTGTGTACCTCGCTCAGCCACACTATATAGCATTGTGTTTACTGCCACTCTGTGTCTGCTGGGAACAGTAGTACACCGCTCACCCGCCACTGTATAGCATTGTGCTCTGTGTCGCTGCTGGGAATAGTGGTACACCGCTCACCCGCCACTGTATAGCATTGTGCTCTGTGTCGCTGCTGGGAATAGTGGTACACCGCTCAGCCACACTATATAGCATTCTGTTTACTGTTGTGTGTCTGCTGGGAATAGTAGTACACTGCTCGCTCAGCCACATTATATAGCATTCTGTTTACTGCCACTCTGTGTACCTCGCTCAGCCACACTATATAGCATTCTGTTTACTGCCACTCTGTGTCTGCTGGGAATAGTAGTACACTGCTCGCTCAGCCACACTATATAGCATTCTGTTTACTGCCACTCTGTGTACCTCGCTCAGCCACACTATTTAGCATTCTGTTTACTGCCACTCTGTGTCTGCTGGGAATAGTAGTACACCGCTCGCTCAGCCACACTATATAGCATTGTGTTTACTGCCACTCTGTGTACCTCGCTCAGCCACACTATATAGCATTCTGTTTACTGCCACTCTGTGTCTGCTGGGAATAGTAGTACACCGCTCGCTCAGCCACACTATATAGCATTGTGTTTACTGCCACTCTGTGTACCTCGCTCAGCCACACTATATAGCATTCTGTTTACTGCCACTCTGTGTACCTCGCTCAGCCACACTATATAGCATTCTGTTTACTGCCACTCTGTGTCTGCTGGGAACAGTAGTACACCGCTCGCTCAGCCACACTATATAGCATTCTGTTTACTGCCACTCTGTGTACCTCACTCAGCCACAGTATATAGCATTGTGTTTACTGCCACTTTGTGTCTGCTGGGAATAGTAGTACACCGCTCGCTCAGCCACACTATATAGCATTGTGTTTACTGCCACTCTGTGTACCTTGCTCAGCCACACTATATAGCATTGTGTTTACTGCCACTCTGTGTCTGCTGGGAACAGTAGTACACCGCTCACCCGCCACTGTATAGCATTGTGCTCTGTGTCGCTGCTGGGAATAGTGGTACACCGCTCACCCGCCACTGTATAGCATTGTGCTCTGTGTCGCTGCTGGGAATAGTGGTACACCGCTCACCCACCACTGTATAGCATTTCTGTACTGCCACTGTACTGCTGCCAGTCAGCGTGTACTTTAAGGATAAGTGAAATGAGGAAGAAATCCGGTGAAAGAGGGAGGGGCAAGGGAAGAGGTGTTTCCCCTGACGGTTCACGTACAGGCCACAGGGGAGCACCCAAGAAAACCCACTCAATACCGCCCATGTTGTCCAGGACAACAACCCTCACAAATCCAAAAGAACAGGACCAGATAATTACTTGGATGACCTTTCAAGCGTCCAGCAGTGGGTTAAGCAGCACCAGCACATCACGCACGAGGTCCGAGTCTTCAGCCAGTTACAAGGAGCCAGTGGGCACAAAGCTGACACAACCGGCAGCGACACCACGCACACAACTGCCAGATAACCAGTCCGATGAATTACTTTAGGACACAATGGGGTATTCGCAGGAGCTATTCCCAGCCCAACAAACTTCCACCTTTCAAAGGTCAATGGAGGAACAGCCAGAAATGTTGTGCCCGGATTCATAACCATTAACTGTGGGAAATGCACCACGCACTGAAATACAAGGCGAGTCCGAGGAGGACTCGGAAACCCAAATCCCAGAGCAAGTTGGGCAGGAGGGTTTTCAATTGCAGGAGGTCGGCCGAGAAGATCTGGAAGACGACGTTGGAGTGAGCTGCGCAGAGGTTGTTCTGGGGAGCTCTACTCCACGGCGGCGGCCCCCCACAATGACATATGACGAGTTTCAGGAGATGGAAGAGGAGGGTATGGACAATGTGGACATAGACCCAGATTTTGTTTGTGAACGAGAACATCGCCGTCGTAGCAGCAGCACAGATGAGTCTGTTGAAGAACCCACTGCTGCACGAGTTCGCCTTGTGCCACAAGGTAGGAGGCGCGCAATTTCAGGCACCACAAGCGTGGAAGTTCAAGTGAGAGGCAAAAGAGGCGCAAACAGAAATCGCCAGCAAGGCAGGTGCTCCAAAGTCTGGGCTTTCTTTGAAGACTGCACTGAGGATGGTACTATGGCGATTTGCAAGGTGTGCAAGACCCGCCTGAGCAGGGGGAAAAGTATTAACAACCTCTCCACCACCAGCATGAGCCGCCACATGCTATCCAAACGCGGCAGGACAGGGTACCAGCAACACTGCCTCCCTTGGGTTCACCAGACTCACCACCAGACCCGCCTCAGCAGCAGCAGTAGCCCAGCCATTGCGTGGTTCACAACATTCACAAACATCAGACGACGCTGACACTGTCACTTTCCGGAGTAGTGCTCTTGAGGTCTCCCAGGGTTCATCAAACACAACAACCAACAGCCCTTCAGTGTGCAGCCCTACGATTCAGTTGTCTGTCTCGGAGATGTTTGATCGCAAGAGGAAATTGCCAGCAAATGACCCCCGGGCCGTGGCAGTAACAGCCAGCATAGCCAAGCTTCTGGCCTGCGAAATGCTGCCATATCGAGTGGTGGAGACAAACAGCTTCAAGGGCATGATGTCAGTGGCCATCCCACGTTACGTGGTTCCCAGCCGCTACCACTTTGCGCGCTCTGCAGTGCCTGAGTTGCATGAGCACGTGGTCAGCAAAATAACCCGAAGCTTGAAGAATGCTGTTGCCTGCAAAGTTCACCTCACCACTGACACCTGGACGAGTGCGTTCGGCCAGGGTCGATACATCTCCCTTACCGCGCACTGGGTGAACCTTGTGGAGCCTGGCAGCGATTCCTCACCTGCTACGGCGCTTGTGTTGCCCACGCCGCAAACAGCTGCACCGCCGTCCCTCCCACTGGATAACAACAGCAGCACCTACCTCTCTGACTCCTTCTCCTCCAACGCATCTCAAAGCTGTACCTCATCCGGAAACGCTAACCCAGCAGCAGTAGGATCGTGGAAGCAGTGCAGCACAGCTGTTGGCATGCGTCAGCAAGCGTTGCTGAAGCTGATCTGCCTTGGGGATAAGCAGCACACAGGGGAGGAAATTTGGAGGGGAATAAAGGAACAGACGGATTTGTGGCTGGCACCGCTGGACCTGAAACCGGGCATGGTTGTGTGTGATAATGGGAGTAATCTCATTCGCGCTTTAAGGTTGGCTAAGCTGACACACTTCCCTTGCCTGGCGCACGTGATGAACCTAGTAGTTCAGCGGTTCCTGAGGACATACCCAGGCGTGGCCGATCTTCTGTTGAAGGTGCGACGAGTGGCCAAACATTGCAGAAATTACAGTACTGCTTCGGGGGCACTCGCCAAGATGCAGGAGCGCTTCAATCTCCCCCACCATCGCTTGCTGTGTGATGTCCCTACGCGCTGGAATTCTACGCTGCACATGCTAGCCCGCTTTTGCGAGCAGAAGATTGCAGTGGTCCAGTACATGACGGCGCAGTACCGAGGCGCATCCGGACAGCTGCCAAGCTTCTGTGGATCCGATTGGGCCAACATGTTGGACCTCTGCCAAGTCCTCCAAAATTTTAAGCAAACCACGTTGCTTGTGAGCAGTGACAACTCTTCAGTCAGCATTACCATACCACTGCTGTGTTTACTGAAGAGGTCAATGTTGAAAATCAAGGAAACAGCTGTCATGATGCAACTGGGGGAATCTGAAGGAGAAAACGATCAGCGTGATGGTACCAACATCAGGCCATCCGCATCAGGAAACGCTGGCCCCAGCAGCTATGACGAAGAAGAGGAGGAGGAACAGCTGGAGTTGGAGCAGGAATTTCCTGCCACCACTGACGAGGGCCAGAGCGGTGCACGTTGGACTTCCACAATTCAGCGCGAATGGTCAGCAGAAGCAGACCAGGAAGAAGGTGACGACTATGATGCATCACAACAACTATCACAACGCTCACAAGAGGATGATGAGGATTCTGGCAGGACTCTGGCACACATGGCTCAATTCATGCTAGACTGCATTGAACGCGACCCACGCATTGTGCGCATTCTGGACAACACCAATTACTGGGTTTATACCCTTCTGGATCCACGGTACAAACACAATGTTCCAAAACTGCTTGAAGAAAGAGTCAGACAGGTCAAAATGGAAGAATACCAGCAGGCCCTTGTGGAGACTTTAGAGAGGAGATTGACATCCTCCCCCTCCTCTAGCCAGTTGTACGCCGACAGACTGACTTCCGCAAACCCAGGACGACCAGGAGGGCAGCAAACAACACAAGCCGCAGCTAGTGCCCAAAAGGGAATGGTATCGGCAGTGTCCTTGGAGTGGGAACATTTTATGACACCCATGCAGCAGCAGCCCACAGAACAGCAAGCGTGCAGATCCACCTCCAACACCGATCGCCTGGAGAAGATGGTCAAGGACTACATGTCAGGTGGCGTAGCTGTGTTGAACAATCCATCTGCACCCTTCAACTATTGGGTATCGAAGCTAGACACCTGGCACGAACTGGCAATGTACGCAATAGAGGTGCTGGCTTGCCCGGCAGCCAGCGTTATGTCGGAACGCTGTTTCAGTGCTGCCGGAGGCATCGTCACAGATCGGCGTATCCGCCTCTCCACAGAAAATGCAGACCGTCTGACTCAAATTAAAATGAATCAATCCTGGATTGGAAACGACTACGCAACACTCCTGGACCCCAACCAAGTAACATGAACAATGACCATCTGTGATGGGTTAGCGTTTCCGGTCCCTGTTTATTGAACCTCTCATCTTTATTACATTTATGACTGCATGGCGGCAAAAAGCATTGCTATATCCGCACGCTATTTGTCCTCATGCAAGGCCTGGGATGCTGTGTCTCAAAAAGCGTGGCCTTCTCCTCCTGCGCCTCCTCCTGTTCCATCACGTGTGCTGCTGCTGCTGGGTTAGCGTTTCCGGTCCCTGTTTATTGAACCTCTCATCTTTATTACATTTATGACTGCATGGCGGCAAAAAGCATTGCTATATCCGCACGCTATTTGTCCTCATGCAAGGCCTGGGATGCTGTGTCTCAAAAAGCGTGGCCTTCTCCTCCTGCGGCTCCTCCTGTTCCCTCACGTGTGCTGCTGCTGCTGCTGGGTTAGCGTTTCCGGTCCCTGTTTATTGAACCTCTCATCTTTATTACATTTATGACTGCATGGCGGCAAAAAGCATTGCTATATCCGCACGCTATTTGTCCTCATGCAAGGCCTGGGATGCTGTGTCTCAAAAAGCGTGGCCTTCTCCTCCTGCGCCTCCTCCTGTTCCATCACGTGTGCTGCTGCTGCTGGGTTAGCGTTTCCGGTCCCTGTTTATTGAACCTCTCATCTTTATTGCATTTATGACTGCATGGCGGCAAAAAGCATTGCTATCCGCACGCTTCTTGTCCTCATGCAAGGCCTGGGTTGTGTCTCAAAGCGTGGCCTTCTCCTCCTGCGCCGCCCTCCTCCTGTTCCATCACGTGTGCTGCTGCTGGGTTAGCGTTACCGGTCCCTTTTCCTGGAACCTCTTCTCTGTATTACATTTATGACTGCATGGCGACAAAAAGCATGTTACCTGTGCAAAGAAACATGACATTTTCCGCATTTAAAAGACAGTTTTTCCTTTGAAACTTTACAATCAATTTTCGGCGATCGGCGATCAGGAGATCTGGAGGGCTTCCCCCGTCGCCATGGCGACGGGGCGGGATGACGTCACCGTCCCAAAGGGGATTCCTATCCACCCCATTGAGCTGCCTGGCACTGATTGGCCAGGCAGCGCACGGGGTCTGGGGGGGGGGCGGCGCGACGGATAGCGGCGGATCGGCGGCGATTGGGCACTGCACGCAGCTAGCAAAGTGCTAGCTGCGTGCAGCAAAAAAAAAATTATGCAAATCGGCCCAGCGGGGCCTGAGCGGTGCCTTCCGGCGGCATAGCCCGAGCTCAGCTCGGGCTTATTGCCAGGAAGGTTAATGACGGCAATGAAATGCAGTGAAAAGATTTTTTTTGGGATTCAGTTAATTTTCATGGCAAAGAAGGACTATGCAATTCATCTGAACACTCTTCATAACATTCTGGAGTATATGCAAATTGCTATTATAAAAACTTAAGCACCAACTTTTCTAACTTCCAATGCTTTTGACAGTCCCAAAACTTTTGGCCAGGACTGTACCACTCCAGGGTATATATCAAAGATTACAAAGTTTATTACATCAAAAACATAGCAATTGCAGGAATACACAGTTAAAACCATATACTCTCCCATGGTATGAATGGTATAACAATAACATTGATCATAATAAGTTCAATAATTCACCTGGTAAGCCTAATTGTCTGCACAACAGTGTGTTTAAATTGATACATTTTGTGTTTGGAACCGAGGTTCAGAATATAGGTGCTAAACAGTGAAAACATAAAAAACATAGTGCATGTTCAATAACAACATGACGATGGCCATCTATCTATAATGATGCTGGTGATGGCTGGTGCAGGTATAGGCGAAAATATATACTTGACCCGGGTAGTGCTGGCCAGGAGTGTCCATTGGAGAGTATGGACGTCTCAGTAGCCAGGGTGAACAAGAATGGGCGTGGCCTGGCAGTCCTGCTGATCTCTTTGGCTGCAGTAGTGGCTACATAACACGCCTGAAACAAGCATGCAGCTAATCCAGTCACACTTCAGACAAAGCATCTGATCTGCATGTTTGTTCAGGGTCTATGGCTAAAGGTATTAGAGGCAGTGGATCAGCAGCACAGCCAGGGAATGTGCATTGTTTAAAATTAAATAAACATGCCAGCCTACATAACTCTGACTTCATTTTCCCTTTAATTACACAGTTTTTATACCACTTCTGGTACATGTAATGATCCGTTCAGCTGGCTGCACAGGCAGACAGCTGTTTGACCATTCCTCTAG
This sequence comes from Hyperolius riggenbachi, assembly GCF_040937935.1. NCBI lineage: Eukaryota > Metazoa > Chordata > Amphibia > Anura > Hyperoliidae > Hyperolius > Hyperolius riggenbachi. The sequence goes on from NC_090650.1 coordinate 433,679,326, forward strand.
TCTGTGGGCTGCAGGTCTCTGGAAGAGAGACCTGTCTTTTCTTTGCAAGTTGCAGACCTGCTCTGCTGCTGAGGGATTTGCATACATTTGTTATGCAAATCGCCAAGCTGCCTCCTTTGAAGGCTGGAAGTATAAAAGCCAGGTTCTCCCAGAATCCTTTGCTGGTCATCCTTCATGGTTTGTTACTGATAAACTCTCCTAGAGTATCAGCCCTGTTTGTTTGCTAAAGTTATCTTAGAATAATTATTGGGACTGCACTAGGCAGCTTCTCTAGTGCAGTCAGGTTGCTTTATCTGTTTTGTCTGTGTTGCCTCTTTGCTGCGATTGTCCTGTTGCCAGCAGTGGTCGACAGGAAATCGTTCTGTCTGTCTGGGGGTGCTAACCAGAGCAGCGGTTGCTACTGGTAGCCCCTTCTGTTCATCTGTTTGGATCGCACTAGCCTCTAGCGTTAGAGGCTGTGGATCCTTCTGATCTGTATTCTTGGAGTGTAAGCTGGAGCAGCGGTTGCTACTGGCTACCTCATCTGTCTGTCTTGTTTGGATCGCACTAACCTCTAGCGGTAGCGGCTGTGGATCCTTCTGATCTGTGTTCCTGGAGTGTAAGCTGGAGCAGCAGTTGCTACTGGCTACCTCATCTGTCTGTCTTGCAGTGGATCCTGCTAAACCTATTCTGTACTTGGTTCACACTCGCTCTGGCGGAAAGAGCAGTGGATCCTGCTAGCCTGTTTCTGTACTTGGATCGCACTCACTCTGGCGGAAAGAGTAGTGGATCTTTCCTCTCCTGTCCCTGAACCCGGATCGCACTCGCTCTGGCGGAAGAGCAGGTGGATCTTATCTGACCTATTCCTGTTTCTGTTCGTTTGTCTGTCTGGATCGCACTCGCTCTAGCGGTAGCAGCGGTGGTTCCATCTCTCTGTCTTGTCTGATACGAACGCTTGCTGTAGGCTCGGTGAGGTAACCGTTAAGCAAGCGTTCGCATTCTCTATTTCATGTTTGTGTGTCATTGGTTAGTTAGGGTGGCGTACTTGTCTCTGTTGCGCTTATCGTGCGGAGACCGCGCCGTAAATGCGTTCGCTGTTGCGAATGAGTGCGGTGTTCGCGTTTAGCTAGCGTTTGTTATTTTCCTTATCTCTCATTGTTGTTTGCTGTGCCTTTGCTCCTCTCGTGCTCTGTCTTGATTCGTTCTAGTGTCACTTCTGGCAATCGCCTCTCTCGCGATTGCGTTCATACTTTGTTTCTGCTGATGTGTGTTCACCATCGCTAGGTGGCGACTAGTTTGGTGGACACACATTTAGTCTGTCTCTGTGCTCTCTCTCTTAGAGGGCTATCGTGCCCTACTTTGCCTTTGTTTGTGCAATTCCCATCTGGCATCTGTGGCCGTGCAGAGGCTGTGCTCGTCTGCACTCCACAGCTCCATCTGCCGGTGGGAATTGCCCTCTACAGGTGCATAGCACCTAACCTGGGTTCTACCTTAATTATACGCATGTGGGGGATTTCCGCTGTGTCAGCGCGCATCTTGTGCGTTGACCACGGAAACTATTCCGCAATCGTTACAGTACACTTTAAATATATACCTCCCAACTTTTTGAGATAAGTAGGAGGGACCAGTGGTGTACCCAGAGCATTTTACACCCGGTGCTGATTATTTACAGACACCCCCTCATCAAACTTTTTTATGGGGGGGGGGGGGGGGGAAGTAGTGGTGTGCTAGTGGTAACATGTGACATCTCTGGTGGTGAACCCCATCCCATATAGCTTGCCTGTTGGTAATCTGTGGGGAGGGAGGCCAACTTCACTCCTCTCACCCTCTCCATGGGCCCCTCCTGTGGCACTCATGCAGAAATGGCGCTGGGAAATTTGGTCCCAGGATGCAGCCAAAAAACATCTCACCCTTCTCCTGCTAAACGTCCTGGCGGTGTTAATTACTATTCCTCCTCCAGGTCACCAATGGAACCAGGGGGAAAGACGTAATTCGTCCGCCAGCTGTTGGTGGTCAAATAACATTGTTTTTAAAGTAATTTGCGCTCCTTCTTTTGATGGCACCCAAATAACTGTCTGAGCACCACTATAGCTATATCGTGGCACATGTTTCGCTCTACCTGCAGAGTAGGGCGCAGCAGAGCAGCTTGTGGGTGAATTTCACCTGATCCTGATGTATCCATGATCCTAGGTGGGCAGAGAGTGGCCAGCTGCTGCGGAAGCGTGGACACATCGGACATTGTGTTTCGCATGCTCATACCTCCCAACATTTGAAGATGTGAAAGAGGGACACTTAAGCCACGCCCCCTGTGTGGCCTTAAGCCACACCCCTGCTTTTGCAGGAGGGTGACAATAGGAGGAAAGAGTTTGCGGAGGAGGGTGCCAGTGGGTGGGAGAGGGTGACACTGGGTGGAAAGGGGGTGCCAGTGGGTGGGGGAGGAAGGTGCCAGTGGGTAGGAGGAGGGTGTTAGTGGAAAGTGTAGGGTGTCAGTGGGCAGAGAGGAGGGTGCCAATGGGCAGGGAGGAGGGGTGACACTGGGTGGGGAGGAGGGTTACATTGGGTAGGAGGAGGGTGACACTGGGTGGGGAGGAGGGTACCTGTGGGTGGAAAGGAGGGTGCCACTGGGTGGGGAAATAGGGTGCCAGTGGGTAGGAGGAGGATGCCAGTGGGTAGGAGGAGGGTGCCAGTGGGTAGGAGGAGGGTGTCAGTGGGCAGAGAGGAGGGTGACACTGAGTGGGGAGGAGGGTGCCAGCGGATGGAAAAGAGGGTGCCACTGGGTGGGGGAGAAAGGTGCCAGTGGGTAGGAGGAGAGGGACAGTGGGTAGAAGGAGGGTGCCAGTGGGCAGAGAGGAGGGTGCCAGTGGGTGGGGAGGAAGGTGCTAGTGGGTAGGGGGGTTGTCAGTGGAGGGGGGGAGAATGCCCTTGGGTGGGGAGGAGGGGGCCACTGGTTGGGGTGGAAGGTGCCCCTGTGTGGGGAGATTTTCCTGGGGAGAGAAGAGATGAAAGAAATGATCGAGGCGCCAGCCGCGCCAATAAGGGATGCAGGAGCCGGCTTCACTCCTCCCTCCCTCTGAATGCCCCCACCTGCTGTGAATGTGTGCCCCCCGTATACTGAGTGTGCGCAGCAGAGCGGGCAGGCATCTTACCACTGATCCATGCGCACCGGCAACTGGAGAATCTCTGCTTCCTGTTTACTGTGACGTCACAGGAAGCAGATTGAAGACGGATGCCGGTACGCATGGATCAGCGGTAAGATGCCTGCCCACTCCGCAAACTCTGCATATGGGGGCGGCACACATTCACAGCAGGTGGGGGCATTCAGAGGAAGGGAGTGAGGAGTGAAGCCGGCTCCCGCATCCCTTATTGGCGCGGCTGGTGCCTCAATCATTTTTTTCTGTCTTCATTCTGCCCAGCCGGGCGGGACTTAAGGGGGGGTTCCCGGGATAGCGGGAGAGCCCCCCTAAATCGGGTCAGTCCCGACCAATTTGGGACGGTTGGGGGGCATGCATGCTATGACTAGCCTAGTGAGAATGGACACTGACACCCCATGTGTTCATGCTCTTCGGTAGCCGGCTGCTCTCTGCATGCTGCATGTAATAATGCGAGATGCAGAGAAACGGAAATAAAGTGAGCGTCCGGCTGCCGAGGAGCATGGATGCCAAGGGAGAAGGGATTCATTTGCAAGCTGCACCCTACTCTGCAGGGGGACACAGGAGGGGGCGGGAGGAATTACGCCGGCCCCCTCTCAGCATCCCTAAAGCTAATCGGCCATGCCAGCTGGAACCTCAATTGTTTCTGCCCAGATATCACCATAGAAGGTGCAGCCCCACCCTCCACTTACTACACCGCTGGGAGGGACACTTTCAATGCTAGGTACACACGTTCCGTTGTTGCAGTCGATAGATGCGTTTGATTGATAATTTCCGTCATGTCTGATATTACTTTCAATCGTTTTACCGCTTGATTTCTCATAGAAGTGAATGGAAATTGATAAGAAAAAAGATAAGAGAATCGACCGGAAAAACAAATCGAAAATCGATTGAACTGCAGATTCGACCGAAAAAAACATATCGTGTGTACCCTAGCATAAGACACTCTCCATGCCACACCCATCATTAATGCAGGAAACAACCATGGTCTTATTCAAACCACACTGAGCTGTATTATCATCAGCACTTTTCTATCATGTTAGTATTAGAAGCTAAGCTATGCACTAACTAACTGTAGATAAAGCCTGGAGTCACATGACCAGGTTTATAGCAGATACAGTACATATTACACAGCTGTAGCCATGAGCAGTAGGAGAGGCAGGGATGGGGCAGCAGCAGGAAGACACAGGGATACAGTATATATTACACAGCTGTAGCCATGAGCAGTAGGTGAGGCGGGGATGGGGCAGCAGCAGGAGGACACAGGGATACAGTATATATTACACAGCTGTAGCCATGAGCAGTAGGAGAGGCGGGGATGGGGCAGCAGCAGGAGGACACAGGGATACAGTATATATTACACAGCTGTAGCCATGAGCAGTAGGAGAGGCAGGGATGGGGCAGCAGCAGGAGGACACAGGGATACAGTATATATTACACAGCTGTAGCCATGAGCAGTAGGAGAGGCGGGGATGTGGCAGCAGCAGGAGGACACAGGGATACAGTATATATTACACAGCTGTAGCTATGAGCAGTAGGAGAGGCAGGGATGGGGCAGCAGGGAGGACACAGGGATACAGTATATATTACACAGCTGTAGCCATGAGCAGTAGGAGAGGCAGGGATGGGGCAGCAGCAGGAGGACACAGGGATACAGTATATATTACACAGCTGTAGCTATGAGCAGTAGTAGAGGCAGGGATGGGGCGGCAGCAGTAGGACACAGGGATACAGTATATATATTACACAGCTGTAGCCATGAGCAGTAGTAGAGGCAGGGATGGGGCAGCAGCAGAAGGACATAGGGATACAGTATATATTACACAGCTGTAGCCATGAGCCATGAGCAGTAGGAGAGGCAGGGATGGGGCAGCAGCAGGAGGACACAGGGATACAGTATATATTACACAGCTGTAGCCATGAGCAGTAGGAGAGGCAGGGATGGGGCAGCAGCAGGAGGACACAGGTATACAGTATATATTACACAGCTGTAGCTATGGGCAGTAGGAGAGGCAGGGATGGGGCAGCAGCAGGACACAGGGATACAGTATATATTACACAGCTGTAGCTATGATGAGCAGTAGTAGAGGCAGGGATGGGGCAGCAGCAGGAGGACACAGGGATACAGTATATATTACACAGCTGTAGCTATGATGAGCAGTAGGAGAGGCAGGGATGGGGCAGCAGCAGGACACAGGGATACAGTATATATTACACAGCTGTAGCTATGATGAGCAGTAGTAGAGGCAGGGATGGTGCAGCAGCAGGAGGACACAGGGATACAGTATATATTACACAGCTGTAGCCATTATGAGCAGTAGGAGAGGCAGGGATGGGGCAGCAGCAGGGGGACACAGGGATACAGTATATATTACACAGCTGTAGCTATGATGAGCAGTAGGAGAGGCAGGAATGGGGCAGCAGCAGGAGGACACAGGGATACAGTATATATTACACAGAGGTAGCCATGAGCAGTAGGAGAGGCAGGGATGGGGCAGCAGCAGGAGGACACAGGGATACAGTATATATTACACAGCTGTAGCCATGAGCAGTAGGAGAGGCAGGGATGGGGCAGCAGCAGGAGGACACAGGGATACAGTATATATTACACAGCTGTAACTATGAGCAGTAGTAGAGGCAAGGATGGGGCAGCAGCAGGAGGACACAGGGATACAGTATATATTACACAGCTGTAGCTATGAGCCGTAGTAGAGGCAAGGATGGGGCAGCAGCAGGAGGACACAGGGATACAGTATATATTACACAGCTGTAGCCATGAGCAGTAGTAGAAGCAGGGATGGGGCAGCAGCAGGAGGACACAGGGATACAGTATATATTACACAGCTGTAGCCATGAGCAGTAGGAGAGGCAGGGATGGGGCAGCAGCAGGAGGACACAGGGATACAGTATATATTACACAGCTGTAGCCATGATGAGCAGTAGGAGAGGCAGGGATGGGGCAGCAGCAGAAGGACACAGGGATACAGTATATATTACACAGCTGTAGCCATGAGCAGTAGAAGAGGCAGGGATGGGGCAGCAGCAGGAGGACACAGGGATACAGTGTATATTACACAGCTGTAGCTATGAGCAGTAGGAGAGGCAGGGATGGGGCAGCAGCAGGAGGACACAGGGATACAGTATATATTACACAGCTGTAGCCATGAGCAGTAGTAGAGGCAGGGATGGGGCGGCAGCAGGAGGACACAGGGATACAGTATATATTACAGAGCTGTAGCCATGAGCAGTAATAGAGGCAGGGATGGGGCAGCAGCAGGAGGACACAGGGATACAGTGTATATTACACAGCTGTAGCTATGAGCAGTAGGAGAGGCAGGGATGGGGCAGCAGCAGGAGGACACAGGGATACAGTATATATTACACAGCTGTAGCCATGAGCAGTAGTAGAGGTAGGGATGGGGCAGCAGCAGGAGGACACAGGGATACAGTATATATTACACAGCTGTAGCCATGAGCAGTAGAAGAGGCAGGGATGGGGCAGCAGCAGGAGGACACAGGGATACAGTATATATTACACAGCTGTAGCTATGGGCAGGGCAGTAGTAGAGGGGGGGATGGGGCAGCAGCAGGAGGACACAGGGATACAGTATATATTACACAGCTGTAGCCATGAGCAGTAGTAGAGGCAGGGATGGGGCAGCAGCAGGAGGACACAGGGATACAGTATATATTACACAGCTGTAGCCATGAGCAGTAGTAGAGGTAGGGATGGGGCAGCAGCAGGAGGACACAGGGATACAGTATATATTACACAGCTGTAGCCATGAGCAGTAGAAGAGGCAGGGATGGGGCAGCAGCAGGAGGACACAGGGATACAGTATATATTACACAGCTGTAGCCATGAGCAGTAGTAGAGGTAGGGATGGGGCAGCAGCAGGAGGACACAGGGATACAGTATATATTACACAGCTGTAGCCATGAGCAGTAGAAGAGGCAGGGATGGGGCAGCAGCAGGAGGACACAGGGATACAGTATATATTACACAGCTGTAGCCATGAGCAGTAGAAGAGGCAGGGATGGGGCAGCAGCAGGAGGACACAGGGATACAGTATATATTACACAGCTGTAGCTATGGGCAGGGCAGTAGTAGAGGGGGGGATGGGGCAGCAGCAGGAGGACACAGGGATACAGTATATATTACACAGCTGTAGCTATGGGCAGGGCAGTAGTAGAGGGGGGGATGGGGCAGCAGCAGGAGGACACAGGGATTTGTCTCCACACCAGGAGCTGTTCCCATCACAGAGGAGATCCATCCAGCAGTAATGCAGACATCACTAGCAGATCATCCTCTCATTCTGCCACAGGATCCTCCTCCTGGGTAGATCGGCCATCGGCAAGCGCTGTCTGGCATGACGTCACAGGGGTCATTTGCATGCCGCGCAGCTGCCACTAGAGAACAAGCTGCCCGCTCTGCTCTAATCAGCAGCGGCGGCCATGTTCCCGTAGCCCAGCACTGCCTTCCTAGCTATAGAGAGGAAGTCACACCCCTCCGCACTGAGGACACGCCCATCACCCAGTCATGTGACCAGGCCCCTCCTCCCGCGGGATATATGAATAGGAGGCTAGGCTGTAGAGATGGGAAGTTCGGATCTTTTCAATGATCCGGATGATTCGAATCGGATCATTGAAGAGATCCGGATCTTTGATTCGAATCTCGGATCATTTTACTACTGGAAGCATTCGGGGTGAAATGAACAGCAGGACAGGTCTGTGGACAGGAGAAGGGGAGGGAATGGACACACAGAGAAGGGGAGAAGATGGACAGAGGGCAGGGAGTGGACAGAGAAGGGAGGAGGGACGAGCAGAGAGCAGAAATGTTTGCACGTAATACCCACATGCTGAAGTCATATGCTTTACATATATTTCACCTATATGCTCATCTGTACACTTTGAAAGAAAAGGTCGCACAGTGAAAGAAAGCATTCCCCAAAGATAAGTGCAGCTGTTTAGTGCCGAGTGCAGGAGGATTATATTGCCTTTCAATCACACTGTCTGCAAAGTTACTGAGCTGTGCTGAGCCAAAAGCTTCCCATGTGTTCACTGTGCAGCACTACGGAACAGCCAGCCTATAATGAGCAGCACATTTCAGCCAGTATGTGTGCTCTACACATATCTGGCAGTGGCACCCATGTCCCCTCTACCTGTCTCCCTGCAAGGCTGGCTCCCCTGAGTCCCCTCTAACAGAGCGATCCATCTCAGCTCTGCTTCCAAGACCCCGCTGCCCGCTGAGAGGGGGCGTGTCGCTCCTGGCCCCGCCCCTTTTGCGATCCGAATCACTCATTTTGATGATTCGGATGATCGACTCATAAAATAGATTCGGATCAAAGATCCGAATCGTTCATGATCCGGACAACACTACTAGGCTGTACTAACTCGTGTGCTGGAGGAGGAGCTTGTTGTGTGCAACGGTCGGAAGACAGAGGCATTATACTGAGTAAGTACCGGAGGGGTGTCGGGGTCTCCTCCCTCTGCACACTGCTTGGTCATCGCTACCTTATGTAGAAGCGTCACAGCCCCTGATATAATCATATATTTATCATTGTCTCCTTTACTCCCCCCATGCACAGCACTGGGGCATTCTTCTCAGCCCAGAACACGCAGCAGGGTATATGCAGCAGGGCACAGGGCCCAGCACATGCAACAGGGCCCAGCACATGCAGCAGGGCAACAGGGCCCAGCACATGCAGCAGGGCAACAGGGCCCAGCACATGCAACAGGGCCCAGCACATGCAGCAGGGCAACAGGGCCCAGCACATGCAGCAGGGCAACAGGGCCCAGCACATGCAACAGGGCCCAGCACATGCAGCAGGGCAACAGGGCCCAGCACATGCAGCAGGGCAACAGGGCGCAGCAGGGCAACAGGGCCCAGCATATGCAGCAGGGCACAGCACATGCAGCAGGGCCCAGCACATGTGGCAGGGTATATGCAGCAGGGTATAGGGCCCAGCACATGCAGCAGGGTATAGGGCCCAGTATATGAGAAGCAGTAGCTGTGATTCTTTCACTTGCTTCCTCTGCTCTGCTTATTCTCTGTATATAAGCTGGGGTGGGAAGTAGAGGATGGAGGGCCCACAAAACATTACCTGGGAAGCTATATTGTGGGGTGGGGGGCCTCTAGACACCAGGGAACTGTATAGTGGAGGGAAACCACTAGACCCTCTATAGGGGAGGAGGAGACCACTAGATACCAGAGACCCTGTATAGGGGAGGGAGCCACTAGACACCAGGGAAATGTTTAGGGGAGGGAGCGGGGCCACTAGACACCAGGGAACTGCGGTGCGCCACATGCAAGTTTGGGCATGAGTAAATGTGTGGTAGGGGTGGGTCTTGGTATCATTTTTTTTTTTTTTTTTTTTTTTTGTTCCAAAAGGTAGGAGGTATGCTGGGGGCTCTGCTAAATTGAGACAGGTAACTTATGGTGTGAACACACTTGAAAGATATCAGACCAATTTTACACCCTTCCATGTAGTATGAGAGCCACACCTACAGTCTATTCTATGGAGCTGCACTCCCCATCAGATAGAAATCTTACCCCCTTCCATGTAGTATGAGAGCCACACCTACACAGCCTATTCTATTGAGCTGAACACCCATCAGATAAAAATCTTTGCAGGATGCTGCACACAAAGATGCCCGTACACATTCAAAAGATCAGTATCTGCAAAAGATCTGTTCCTGCTAAAGATCCATTCCTGCAAATTGCATTCATAGTATGAGATCTGCAGATCCTCATACACACCTTGTTTAACTGACATTCATCTGCAGATCTGAAAATCCATCCTGGTGGATCTGATCTGCAGATGAATGTCTGTTAAACAAGGTGTGTATGATGATCTGCAGATATCATAGACTATGAATGCAATTTGTAGGAATGGATCTTTTGCAAATACTGATCTTTTGTGTCTGAACAGCATCTCTGTGTGTGCAGCATCTTGCAAAGATTTTTATCTGATGGGGAGTTCAGCTCCATAGAATAGACTGTGTAGGTATGGCTCTCATACTACATGGAAGGGGGTAAGATCTCTGTCTGATGGGGAGTGCAGCTCCATAGAATAGACTGTGTAGGTATGGCTCTCATACTACATGGAAGGAGGTAAAATTTGGTCTGATATCTTTCATTTATCTTTCAAGTGTGTATGTAGCATTAGAGTTGTCTGGGGGGGGGGGGGGGAGGACTGACACAGCATGGGGGATACTTCAGAACCACAAAACCACCAATACTTACAATATTTTGGGGGTTTGTGACCCCCTGCCCCCAAGCTAAAGTGTCCCATTCCAACTGGTTCTTCCCAGGTTATTAGAGGTTATTATTGATTCTTACAGTGCCATGATCTTCTGTACTATATTATTGCACCATCAATGACATTGTACAGAAGATCATGGCACTGTAAGAATCCTATACAATAAAACCTAACTGTCCCTGCGTCATCCACTTTCCCTGTCTGTCCGAAGGCTTGTTTTTGTTTTTTTTTTCTTCTCTGTACTGCACATGTGCGCAGTACAGACAGCCAGGGGGTCGGGCCAGGGAGCATGGCGGCCGTGTGCGTGCCCCTAGCGGGTGCATGTTGCAGGCTCGCGCTCTGAGTTGCAGTGGTAGTTTAACTACCTAGAGCCTGTTTTTAAACGGGCTTAGGTAGCCTAGTCAATAATAATCTGGGAGGAACCAGTTGGAATAGGACACTTTAGCTTGGGGACAGGGGGTCACAATATAATGGTGGGCATACACTGTTCGTTTTTTCCGCTCAATTCTCTTTATCTTTCGCTCATTTTTCTTTTTCCATTCACTTCTATCAAAAATCGAGCGGCAAACGATTGAACGGGAGATCGGACATGTCGGAAATTATCTAATCGCCTAAAAAACGAACGGTGTGTTTCCAGCATTACAAGGTACATCCTTTGTCTGATGCTGGGAATACACTGTTCGTTTTTGAGGTAGATGGTTAAAGAGATAATTTCCGACATGTCCGATCTCCCGTTCAATCGTTTAGCCGCTCGATTTTTTTGATAGAAGTTAATGGAAAAATATAATAAAAATGAGCGGAGGATAAGAGAATAGAGCGGCAAAATCGATCGAGCGGAAAAAACGAACCATGTATTCCCACCATGAGGCTTGCAATGTAATCTGATGGGAAGGACACACATGGTGGGATGGAGGCATAGCTGGGATAAAGCATGCTAGCAGATTTATGCCCGTTGTTCATTGCACAGGTTGTGGGATAGGCTGCAGTGGGGGAGGTTAGTGCTGATATGGGAAAGTGTGAGAATGGTAATAGAAGTAAAGTATATGAAGTAATGTTATATGATCAGTAGTGATGGCTGAACACCTGTTCATGAATTTTACCATAATCGTTTGCTGCGAACCCCACTGACTTTAAAGGCAGGTGAGTTTCTAAAACCTTCAGGGCATCTCTGCAGCCATCATTTATTTATTTTAAATATACAGTGGTTTGAAAAAGTATTCGGCCCCCTTAACGTTTCCACATTTTTATCACATTACTGCCACAAACGTGAATCGATGTTATTGGAATTCCACATGAAAGACCAATACAAAGTGGTGTACACGTGACAAGTGGAACGAAAATCATACATTATTCCAAACATTTTTTACAAATAACTGCAAAGTGGGGTGTGTGTAATTATTCAGCCCCCTGAGTCAATACTTTGTAGAACCACCTTTTGCTGCAATTACAGCTGCCAGTCTTTTAGGGTATGTCTCTACCAGCTTTGCACATCTAGAGACTGAAATCCTTGCCCATTCTTCTTTGCAAAACCACTCCAGCTCAGTCAGATTAGATGGGCAGCGTTTGTGAACAGCAGTTTTCAGATCTTGCCACCGATTCTTGATTGAATTTAGATCTGGACTTTGACTGGGCCATTCTAACACATGGATATGTTTTGTTTTAAACCATTTTATTGTTGCCCTGGCTTTATGTTTAGGGTCATTGTCCTGCTGGAAGGTGAACCTCTGCCCCAGTCTCAAGTCTTTTGCAGTCTCCAAGAGGTTTTCTTCCAAGATTGCCCAGTATTTGGCTGACCAGCTTCCCTGTCCCTGCTGAAGAGAAGCACCCCCAGAGCATGATGCTGCCACCACCATATTTGACAGTGGGGATTGTGTGTTCAGAGTGATGTGCAGTGTTGGATTTCCGCCACACATAGCATTTTGGCCAAAAAGTTCTATTTTGGTCTCATCTGACCAGAGCACATTCTTCCACATGTTTGCTGTGACCCCCACATGGCTTGTGGCATGCTGCAAACTGGATTTCTTATGCTCTGTTAACAATGGCTTTCTTCTTGCCACTCTTCCATAAAGGCCAACTTTGTGCAATGCACGACTAATAGTTGTCCTATGGACAGATTCCCCCACCTGAGCTGTAGATCTTTGTAGCCCGTCCAGAGTCACCATGGGCCTCTTGACTGCATTTCTGATCAGCTCTCTCCTTGTTCGGCCTGTGAGTTTAGGTGGACAGCCTTGTCTTGGTAGGTTTAAAGTTGTGCCATACTCCTTCCATTTCTCAATGATCGCTTGAACAATGCTCCGTGGGATGTTCAAGGCTTTGGAAATCTTTTTGTAGCCTAAGCCTGATTTACATTTCTCAATAACTTGATCCCTGACCTGTCCTAGTGTGTTCTTTGGACTTCATGGTGTTGTTGCTCCCAATATTCACTTCAGACAACCTCTGAGGCCGTCACAGAACAGCTGTGATTGTACTGCCGTTAGATTACACACAGGTGCACTCTATTTAGCCATTAGCACTCATCAGGCAATGTCTATGGGCAACTGACTGCACTCAGACCAAAGAGGGCTGAATAATTACGCACACCCCACTCTGCAGTTATTTATTTGTAAAAAATGTTTGGAATCCTGTATGATTTTCGTTCCACTTCTCACGTGTACACCACTTTGTATTGGTCTCTTACGTGGAATTCCAATACAATTGATTCATGTTTGTGGCAGTAATATGACAAAATGTGGAAAACTTCAAGGGGGCCGAATACTTTTGCAAACCACTGTAAATGCCTAAGTGGAATACAGGAAGAGACACCAAGAGCCCAATATAGTGCAGTATGTACTGGTAATATGAGTGTGACAAAGCAAGGATTAAGAAGTCAATCTGTGGATGGGAAATAAGGGGCAACACCCCTGCACCAAGGGTGGACTTAGATCATTTACAGGCAAACAGAGGCGCCAAAGGATAAAAGTTGATAAAGTTTAAAAATTGGGGAGGCCGAGGTGGATTTCCCTCCTCCAGATAGACGCAACAAACTGAGTTCAACCAAATATTTATTTACATACTCCAGAAAGGTGCAACGCGTTTCGCATGCATATTCCGCTTCCTCAGGCTATGAACGGAGCATATAACTGTGGGACAGAGGTTCGCTCAGTAAACCTGTATGGTACGAACGTCCAATTGCATAAAGTTGCATCAAGTAGTATAGTCCATTTTTTGAGCAGCTTACCACGCTCATACAAGGACAGTGATAACAGTGTTGGTACTGATGGTGATGAATATGGGCTCATCAGTATAGATACCTAGTGCAATGTTAGGTTACTATAGGGAAAAGAAACATAAAACTAAACGTAAGAATTGGCAATAGAAATTACATATATGCTGCATATGTGGACAAAGTATGTTTAACACCGTAGGAAGCTATAGGGGGGGGGGGGGGGGGGTATAGTAAACAAGAAGGGGGAATAACATAAGTGCTATGCAGCCGTAGATTAAATGAACAGCAAATAATTAAATACAATCAAGGTGGTATGGTAATAAAAGGAAGCTTATCTCATGCAGGTTTAGTACAAAGCAACGTGCCTCTGAAGGAATCCCCCACAGAGGATGTTTTTATATGTAAATAGGAATCAAGTAACCAAATTGGTTAAAAAAGAGGATTGGGGGGGGGGGGGGGGGGATGGAATAGATATTGAGTAGAGCACAAATCTACAAGCATAAATAAATATAAATAAACAATTCTGTATGTTCAACAATCCGGTGGTGTACCTGGACCACAGGTTCTATGGCGCCTCTGCTCGCCTGTACAGGATTGTGACCCAAGTTGCACCTCCGGTTCTTTTTAAAGTGATGCCGAGTTAAACTTCAGGTCAAAAAGCAAATGCCTAATAAGGGGATCCTGTAGAGACTTCCCATGTCCGCCTCACCACCCCCCCCCCCCAGCCACTCACTGGGACCCCCTGGAGGATCCGGGCCATACTCCTCATCGTACATAAGCGTGGTAGTTCCATAGCACAGTATGGCCGCTCTGGTGCAGGATGAGGAGTATGGCCCCGGTCTTCAATCCAACAAGGTCTTGTCTGATTTCTTTGGGGGATCTGTGAGCAGCAATGGTTAAAGAGGAGCTGTTAGGTATAAGGTCTCAGAGAAAATAAACACATCTATCAGTAGCTAAATATTGGCTGTACTTACATTACATATGCATTTCACTGTCCATGTTTGTACTTCACATAATTTTTATATAGTATTTGCAGAGAATGATGCTCCTGACAGCTCATGGCAGGTTCCATGTTTGTCTGTCTCCTATGAAGCCAAATGAGTCGTCATGTCCTCCCTGCTTCCTGATGATTCCACTCACAGAAAAGCTCCTACTGAATAACAGTACTGTGCAGTGAATATTGATTAGCCATGTGGCTAGGAACAATAGCGGACTCCTGCAGTGTACTCTGCCTGGAGATTTATCAGTGCTGTTAGCTGGACTGAGTTACATGCTGTTGTAACTTGAGCCTACTTCTCACTAGCAGCCGAGGGGAGGGCCCCAGAATGCTTTGCTGTATGGTATGCGTCCTCTCGTCCTTTTTATGGGCTTGGGAATACAGAGCCTTGCTGTCAGCACACATCACAGTAAGAGAATTTTAACTTCAGTATTGCCTTTTTGAATTCCTTCTAAACTGTTTAACACATGAGAATAGAGGTTTAAATTAGCTTTTGCAGCCTGACAGTTACTCTTTAAGGGCTCTGCCTCTGACACAGGAGACCTGGCTTCAAATCTCGGCTCTGCTTGTTTAGTAAGCCAGTACCTATTCAGTAAGGAGTGCTTTGGCGAGACTCCCTAACACTGCCTACCGCGTGCGCTCTAGTGGCTGCCTCACAAGCGCTTTTCGTCTGACAGGAGAAAAGTGCTTTACAAAAAAGGAATTATTATTTATTCTATTTTATCATCTATCTTTTTTTTTCCCCACTTGTGATGTCCGTATAAACACCTGAGAAAGTACATGCACCATTTCCTTGCAAACAAGTGTGAACCAGCCCTAAATCAGAGCTATACACCAGCAGAGCTCCCAGTTGTCCTTTTTTCAGAGTGACAGTCCCTCTTTGACAACAAAATCTCTGTTTATTTTTTTTTTTATTTGTATGAAAATGTGTTAAATGACCAGGAGTATGGCCGGGGGGTGTTTGGAAGGTGTCCCTTTTTTCTTATCTAAAAATAAAGATGGCCGTTCTTCACCAGAAAGCATACCATTTATGCAATTCTGGCATATAAATTTAGCTGAAAATCTTAGAAAAAGCAACTGCTGCTGCTATTCGATAACAAAGCTGGATGCTGAGCTGAGTATCAGGGATGTGTATGAGGAATAATTCCCCCAGGTCCGGGGGGGGGGGGGGGTAACCATAGTAAGGTGGTCTGAAGGTGGAGTGGCGGCCCGGCCTGATGTGTTGTGGTTCTCCACTGACTCTTCAGGAGCCACAATCCACTGGCATCTGGCTGTTTACACCAGGAAAACTGTTGAATGGCTGTGTTAGAGAGTCTGAAGCCAAAATAATTACATGTTTTTATTGCCCACTTATGTTAAGCAATAAGACCATAGCTGATTGGTGGCAACAGCGTAGCAGAATGAGGTTTTATCCCCTGAAATCCCCGGGGCAAAATTCACCCCTCGCTTCCTGGAGGAGGCAGAGTTTGTGCTGTAGCTCTGTTCAGTCAATCTCCGCCGATAGCCGCCTCTCCCCGCCCCTCTCAGACTGAGAGGGGCGGGGAGAGGCTGAGATCAGTGGAGATTGACTGGACTGGAGGAGCCACCACTACAGCACAAAGCTCTGCCTCCCCCGGGCAGCAAAATCCACGACCTGAAGTCGTGGAATATTGCCTCGGGATTTTGTGGGGATAAAACCTCGTTCTGTTGCGGCGAATCAGCTGTGGTCTTATTGCTTAACATACAGTGACTTGCAAAAGTATTTCGCCCCCTTGAAGTTTTCCACATTTTGTCACATTACTGCCACAAACATGCATCAATTTTATTGGAATTTCACATGAAAGACCAATACGAAGTGCTGTACACGTAAGAAGTGGAATGAAAATCATACATGATTTTGTTACAAATCAATAACTGCAGAGTGGGGTGTGTGTAATTATTCGGCCCCCTTTGGTCTGAGTGCAGTCAGTTGCCCATAGACATTGCCTGATGGGTGCTAATGACTAGAGTGCACCTGTGTGTAATGTCAGTACAAATACAGCTGCTCTGTGAGGGCCTCAGAGGTTGTCTAAGAGAATCTTGGGAGCAACAACACCATGAAGTCCAAAGAACACACCAGAGAGGTCAGGGAAAAAGTTATTGAGAAATTTAAAGCAGGCTTAGGCTACAAAAAGATTTCCAAAGCCTTGAATATCCCATGGAGCACTGTTAAAGCGATCATTCAGAAATGGAAGGAGTATGGCACAACTGTAAGCCTACCAAGACAAGGCCGTCCACCTAAACTCACAGGCCAAACAAGGAGAGCGCTGATCAGAAATCCAATCAAGAGGCCCATGGTGACTCTGGACGCGCTACAGAGATCTACAGCTCAGGTGGGGGAATCTGTCCATAGGGCAACTATTAGTCGTGCACTGCACAAAGTTGGCCTTTATAGAAGAGTGGCAAGAAGAACGCCATTGTTAACAGAAAAGCATAAGAAGTCCCGTTTGCAGTTTGCCACAAGCCATGTGGGGGACACCGCAAACATGTGAAGGAGGTGCTTTGGTCAGATGAGACCAAAATGGAACTTTTTGGCCAAAATGCAAAATGCTATGTGCAGCGGAAAACTAGCACTGCACATCACTCTGAACACACCATCCCCACTGTCAAATAGGGTGGTGGCAGCATCAAGCTCGGGGGGTGCATCTCTTCAGCAGGGACAGGGAAGCTGGTCAGAGTTGATGGGAAGATGGATGGAGCCAAATACAGGGCAATCTTGGAAGAAAACCTCTTGGAGTCTGCAAAAGACTTGAGACTTGGGCGGAGGTTCACCTTCCAGCAGGACAACAACCCTAAACATAAAGCCAGCGCAACAATGGAATGGTTTAAAACAAAACATATTCATGTGTTAGAATGACCCAGTCAAAGTCCAGATCTAAATCCAATCGAGAATCTGTGGCAAGATCTGAAAACTGCTGTTCAAACGCTGTCCATCTAATCTGACTGAGCTGGAGTGGTTTTGCAAAGAAGAATGGGCAAGGATTTCAGTCTCTAGATGTGCAAAGCTGGTAGAGACATACCCTAAAAGACTGGCAGCTGTAATTGCAGCAAAAGGTGGTTCTACAAACTATTGACTCAGGGGGCTGAATAATTACGCACACCCCACTTTGCAGTTATTTATTTGTAAAAAAAGTTTGGAATCATGTATGGTTTTTGTTCCACTTCTCACATGTACACCACTTTGCATTGGTCTTTCATGTGAAATTCCAATAAAATTGATTCATGTTTGTGGCAGTAATGTGACAAATTGTGGAAAACTTCAAGGAGGCCGAATACTTTTGCAAGCCACTGTAAGTAGGCAATATAAACGGGAATTATTTTGGTTTCAGACTCTAAGTAAAAGGAAAGCATAGTGAATACATGTTTGTTAGCCCCTGCAAGAGGTGAACTGATTTATCTTGTTTTGATAAACCTGGAACCTTCACTTTAAGAACACAAAATTTCATATTTTAAAGGGAATTTTAGGAAATTTCTGTTCCTTCTGGCTCTTTTATACTAGACGCAATTTGCTGTGTTTTGTGATCCTTTTCCGATTTGCGTGCAAAACACAAGGACCTCTTTCAAAAATAAAGATTGTGTGAAGCCTTTCAAACCAGTGCGTTCTTATTTTGTTCCATTGTAAAACATCCTGCGCGGTGACTTTCTTCTGTGTTGCAGCAGCCAAAGAAAAATCACAAATGCAATTGCAGAAAAATCACATTGCAAAATTGCATTATGTTTGCGATTTTCAATATAAGAGAGCACTTAGTGTAAGATGTTTGTTATACAGAGAGGCTGGGAGGTTATCTATACCACCCTTTGTACAGGAAATGTGAGACTCTCTAGTGAAATGTGAGACTGTCTAGTTTCTGCACTCCTCAGACTTTCACTCTCATTTCTCTCCTCTGCTTTCAGGAATGGCGTCTGCTGATCTGAGGAAGGAGCTGGACTGTTCCATCTGTCTGAGCATTTATACAGATCCTGTGAACCTGAGATGTGGACACAACTTCTGCCGGCTCTGTATAGATCAGGTGTTGGATACACAGGAGGTGACCAGAGTTTATTCCTGTCCTGACTGCAGAGAAAAGTTTCAGGAACGGCCGGCACTGCAGAGGAACATCACATTGTGTAACATTGTGGAGAAGAGTTTCCGCTCTGCTCAGCCAGATCAGGAAGAGACTGGAGTCTTCTGTACTTACTGTATTCACTGTCCTGTACCGGCTGTTATGTCCTGTCTGCATTGTGAAGCTTCTCTGTGTGACAATCACCTGCGAGTCCACAACAAGTCACCAGAACACGTCTTGTGTGACCCCACCACTTCTCTGGAGAACAGGAAATGCTCCGTCCATAAGAAGATATTGGAGTATTATTGCATTGTGGATTCTGCCTGTATCTGTGTGTCCTGCAGGCTGGATGGAGACCACCAGGGACACAAGGTGGAAACACTGGGTGAGGCCTCCGAGAAGAAGAAACAGAAACTAAGAAATGATCTGCAGAAACTGATCACTAAGACAGAGGAGACTGAGAAAGAAGTCCAGAGGTTGCAGGAGATCAAAAGAAAAGTCCATAAAAAGTCATCTGGTGTAACAGAGAGAGTCACTGTCCTGTTTAGAGACCTCAGGAGACAGCTGGATGATCTGGAGGAGATAGTCCTGAGAGAGGTCTCCAGGCAGACGGAGCAGCTTTCTCTGCCATTGGTTGATTTCATTCAGGAGCTGGAAATAAAGAAGGCCGAGCTGTCCAGGAAGATGTGTCACTTTGAGGAGCTGTGTAACATGACTAACCCACTGCCTGTCTTACAGGAATCACACACAGGTGACTTGTGTGACACTGAGGAGGGGGATAAGGAGGACAGAGAGAGACATGATGGGCGAGATCTGGATGTGGCTCTCATCTCACACACATTATACACAGGGTTATCTGATATAATAGCCGGGGTAACTGAAGGCTGCATCATACAGGAGGCTACAGACATATTACTGGATATAAACACCGCTCATAATAATCTACATATATCAGATGACATGAAAATTGTATCCTGGTTAGATATCAGCCAGAATTACCCAGAAACACCAGAGAGATTTCAGGATTATGAACAGGTGATGAGCAGACAGAGTTTCTCCTCAGGGCGACATTACTGGGAAGTGGATGTCAGTAAAACAGAGTGGTGGGATGTAGGAATGTGTTACCCCAGTATAGACAGGAAGGGAAAGCAGTCAGGGATTGGATGTAATAACAAGTCCTGGTGTCTGTACAGGTTTAATAATCAGTATATAGTAGAAAATGACAGTAAAAAGATCCAGTTACCTGACAATGTCTCCAGTAATAGAGTCGGGATATATCTGGATTATGAGGCTGGGCGGCTGTCCTTTTATGATCTGTGTGTCCCGATCAGACACCTCCACACCTTCACTGCCACCTTCACTGACCCCCTCCATATTGCATTACGGCTAGATGCAGGTTCTATAAACATATGAGGGAAGAGAAGAAACCAGGAGATGGAAGATAATATAATGTAGAGCAGCTCAAAATAACGTTTTAATTTTTTGAAATTATTACTACATTAAAATGTATTTATATTGCTGCATAACAACCAGATTACCAGGACCTTTCCTAAGCATTTTTTAATTCTGTATACAGAGTAAAAGAGGGCCTTTCTCCTGTTTATATTTCTGTGAGCCCATAGAGAGGAGTTCTCACCACTTCCTGTCTCACAGGAAGTCAGCATATTCCCCAGAAGAGGGTGGAAATCCCACCTCAGACAGATGTCACTGGAATAGGTGCCCCCATTGGAGAGTGATCACCTATTTCCATGACAACCATACATTTCTGGAATTCACCTTTTTGTCCTGTTCCCCAAGAGTAACTCTGTAGCTAATTACTCCTGCAGCATACATGACACTCAATTTTGGCATGTATCAAGGTTATGGGAATGTAAGAAGAAGAAACTTATGGATTTTAAGAAAATCAATTGTAAAATTTTGGTAGGAAACTAACTTCGGCTCCTAATTGATGCACATTTTATCGTAGATTACAGGACAAATAACATTTATATTGTGCTTTTCTCCTGGTGGACTCGACGTGCTTGAGCTGCAGCCACAAGAGTGCACTCAGTAGGCAGTAGCAGTGTTGGGGAGTCTAGCCCATGGACTCCTTACTGAGTAGGTGCTGGCTTACTGCACAGGAAGAGACGAGATTTGAATCTTGGTCTTTCGTGGCAGAGCCCTTAAAGTGAACCAGAGATGGAAATATACTGGAATAAACAATTTGATCTGTCCTACTCCTAAAAATGACTTTTTTTTTTTTTTTTTTTTTTTTTTTTTTAGATATCTCAAGGTTTTATTTTATGTATATACATTTACAAAGCAGATGTAATGTTGAAGACACTGCATTTGAGCAGAGACTATGAAAGAGTCCCAGAGTGAAAATACATGAACTATTGACCTTTTTTTTTTTATGTCACAGTAAAAAGCTCAGGTATCTGCTTAGAAAAAGTGTTTTACAGCTGTAATTATAAACTATGTCAGGCAGGGGAAAAAAAGCAACACAGCATGAGGCTAGGTGCACACTTGTCCGTTCAGGATCGGATCCGTTTCAATCAGCTTTTTCTAAACTTTCCAACCCCCCCCCCCCCCCCCCCCATTTTTGTAGCATACGTTTCCAGTCTGTCCGTGGAAGGGTATGCCCAGCCGTGGGGGGAAAGAGGGCTGCCATGCTGGAGGGGTATAGCAGGCGGACGGGGGTGGCAGCGGGGAGGGGTTCCCCCGTCCTTACCTAGGTCCCCCGTCCCTGCTACCCCTCCAGCCAGTTTGTGGAAAACTTGTTACAATGTATAGCGGCAGTGATCGGGGAGCTTACCTTCTCTTTCTACTTCCTCCGCTTGCCGCATCACTGCCTGCAATGCCGCCCTCTATACTTTGGAGGGCGGCATTGCAGGCAGTGACGCAGCGAGCGGAGGAAGTAAAAGAAGAAGGTAAGCTCCTCGATCGCTGGTGCTATACATTATTTAACAAGTTTTGTGGCATGTACCTGGAGGGCTAACGGGGGACCCAGGTGAGGGAGGGGGGAATGACCCTGCTGATCGCTGCCACCCCCATTCTGCCTGCTATACCCCTCCAACATGGCGGCTGCCTCTTCTTCCACAGGCTGTGACACAGAAAACAGATCCGTTTCTGTGCCCAAAGACGCATGGGATCAAACCGGGGGATCCGGTTTTCTGTTGCCCTTCACTACCCCCTAGATTTGCTATGTATGTCGAGGTCAATAGTAACATATCAAAAGCTTTTTTTTGTTTTGTTTTCAAATGTTGGATGCAGAGCTGTATCTAGAGGGGTGCAGGCATGGCATGTGCCACAGCAACACAGGCGCCATGTCTCCTCCTGTGCTGCGCCGCTATGCCTGCTGCGGTATCTCCCCATCACTCAGATCAGATTGTGTTATCCGGGGCATATGGCTACTTCAGTTATGTATGTAGAGCTCACTTGGCTTAGTGTTAGATAAGAGGACAGAGAGTGAATAAGAAGACCTAATTCCAAAAAAGTAACCAGCAATATTTCGAGCCAAAAAACACAAGCAACCATAATACATGTATGCAGGACAGGAGGCTGTTTTTAGAGGGGAAGGGGGCATTGACTGTGGGGGGGCGCGCGCAATTTCAGTGTTTGCCATAGGCTCTATAATACCCAGATATGTCCCTGGTAGGATGTACAATGCGTGATTGCAGCAGCTTTGGTCCTCTTAATTGTGCCATACATTAATCTATACAGAGTCAATTGGTGACATTTAAAATACAAATTTTCCTAAAGTATTGCAAAAACGGACTCTGAATGCCCCTGGGAATAAGAATGAGAAAGGAACGTTTCACAAAACTCTCCAGCCATCTATTGGGGGGGGTTATGGGGCATAGAGTGGTGGTTGCAGGGGTTAAGCTGCCTATGTCCCCGCCTCCTTGCTGCTGCATCGCACACTGCACGTTTTCCCCTTTTATGGCTAATCTGCATAAGCCTTGTAAGAGTTTGTTACCTTCCTCTGACTCATCTGGGATATGTGATTAGTGCAGGCCAGCATTGTACAAAACTTCTGGCTGAGTGTAACAGATTTTTTTTTTAACCCAATAGCAATTTCAATCAATTTATCTTATTTGAGATTTGTGCAGTGCTACTGCCCTCAGTTGGCACAGTCATGCTGTAAATTCTTGGAATGCTTTGATCTATCTATCTCTCTCTCTACTAGCAGAAAATATAGAAACTGAAAGCAGAAGTCATCTGCTATTGTCTCACACCGCCCTCTAGTGACAAGTGGCCATAAATACACATTACAGCAGTACTAATTAGAAGCAGAGAGATGTAACAAGTAATAAAAAAAGTGTTAAAATAAATTGGCCTGGAGCACTGGCCAGCCCCTAAATAAATTGGCTGCTGAAGGGTTAAATCCAATTGTGTATTTATATGACCTTCCTGATGCTATCTCCTGCACAACTGAGAAGATTGTGAGCAGCGTGCAATGCATTGGCAAGATGTAGTGACTTAACCCTTTCTGCCGTGGCCCATCCCCCACATGCACACTGTGCTATTCTTGCCTGGGTCTACCAGCCTGCATGGGGAGTGGGGGAGGAGGAGTTACCAGGGGCTTATGCTGTCTGCTTCTCAAGTGTTAGGATGAGCGCACACTTGAGCAGGCATATTGCAGATGTTTTTTTTTTTTTTTTTAAATCTCACTAGGATTGTGTTTTTTTTTTTTTTTTTCCAATAAATTGTGGAAAAATTCAGTAGAAATTAGGAATGCTTGTGGCATATGGAAGATGGATGCTTGCAGACATTTTTACAAAAAGTATAAACGGCAAAAAATGTGAACGGTTGCAGAGACTTGAATGGCCTATAAGAATAGATTACAGGTGCTGCGCTCAGCGTTTATTGCAGGTGGAAAAACACCCTCAATTAGGTCTAGTTTGCGCCCAGCCTTAAAGAAAATGTGTACTGTCACTTGAAATTTTGAAGTGATTCAGGAAAAAAATATTTTTATATATATTTAACCATGGCGAAATGACTGAGACTGTAACTGCTGCAATCCAACATCGCTCGGGGTTTAAAACGCACCTTTTCTACCATTTGTACATTGTCATTTTAGAACACTTGGTTATCGATAGTGTTCCTTCTTAAAGAGTCTTAAAGACACACTGAAGCGAAAAAAAATTATATTATGATGTGTATGTGTAGTACAGCTAAGAAATAAAACATTAAGATCAGATACATCAGTCTAATTGTTTCCAGTACAGGAAGAGTTAAGAAACTCCAGTTGTTATCTCTATGCAAAAAAGCCATTAAGCTCTACAACTTTCAAAGTCGTGGAGAGAGCTGTTATCTGACTTTTATTATCTCAACTGGTTTCTATTTCTCTGCCAGAGGAGAGGTCATTAGTTCACAGACTGCTCTGAAAGAATCATTTTGAATGCTGAGTGTTGTTAATCTGCACATATTAGAGAATGATGCAATGTTAGAAAAAACACTATATACCTGAAAATAAAAACATGAGAATATTTTCTTTGCTGCTAATCTTCTAGTAATTTATCATAGTACACAACCAAATCATTATATCATATATTTTTTTTCGCTTCAGTGTCTCTTTAAGCCTTCTAAAAATGCTCTTTTTATTTGACATTTATCTTTAGCAATATCAGCATAGCTAAAACGCCGTATCCATGCGACAGAACAAAGTAATTCAACCCCCCAAATACCGGGGCAAAATTCCATGACTTTACAGATTGTGGATTTTGCTGCCCGGGGAGGCAGAGCTTAGTGCTGTAGCTCTGCCTCTGTTAGTGTCAATCTCCGCCTCTCCCCGCCCCTCTCAGTGAAAGAAGACTGGCAGGGGTGGGGAGAGGTGGGGATTGACGCGAGTAGAGGCAGAGCTACAGCACAAAGCTCTGCCTCTACCAGGAAGCGCTCCCCACATTTTGCCCTGGGGATTTGAGCGGTTTAATTACATTGTTGTGCAGCGGGAATATGGCGTTTTTAGCTATGCTGATATTGCTCAAGATAACTATGAAATAAAAAGAGCATTTTTAGAAGGCTTCAGACTATCTCTTTAAATTCTTCAGTTCTTCACAGGTTCCCATTGTTAAAGGACCACTATTGTGTAAAATCTAAAATACATACCGAGATATACTGTATAACATGCACCTTTGTCCCTGGGTAAAATGATACAAGCACTTTGTCATTGTTTATTACAACATAATTACTTTACATGACAACCCCATGGTGCATACAGGGAATATAGTGATCGTAACAAAGGTATTATGCATTATAAATGATTTTATTTCTTCCAAGGTTGCTGTCGCTTACACTATGCGATAAAAATCTTGACAGGTTTTGGACTAGTCTATCTCCTCATGGGGGTTCTCAGGATTTTCTTTATTTTTTTACAAAAGCATTCTATGGAAAAGATCTATACATAGATATACATTTGAATGAACTGTAACTAGGGCTTATTTTTCAGGGAGACTGGGTACATACCGAATCTGGTGTCTATATCCTGTATGGGGCTTTGCAGTCATCCACAAAGTTCAGGCCCCATAGACTTCTATGCAAATGTAAAATGTGGGGAATTATAGCTGCCATTTCATGAAATTTACACAAGCTAAAATTGGACAGATCTGCTGCGAAATGAAGATGGCTAATTTCCCCCACTCATCCCTAATTGTCACCTTCTGGCCCAGAGCAGTTCCCACATCCCAGGTCTGTCCCTATTGCTTCAGCCACAACTTCATCACCGCTTATAGCTGCTAACTGACATACAGAATGGCTGCTAACTGACACATAGAATGGCTGCTAACTGACGGGAGGGTATTTTTTGAGAAATTTGTTTAGTTGTTTAAGCATTGTAAAGAGAAAAGGAGAACAAAATACAGCTTTTCTAAGACTTCACCTGTTATAGATGTTAAATCAGTTACTGTAAATAAAACAGATGCAGTTATTATATCCTGATTATCACAGCACATACATGATGGAGCTGCTGCAATGTATGGTGATAGATTTTATTTTGAAATAAAGTTACATTTTCTGCATTATATGTTTCTTGTCCTTCTGCTGTAGCAATAATGCAAAACATGGGAAAGTAGAGGTTAGTAGAGTTCATAGTAGTTTTGTAACCTTGAAGGGGGTGTGATCTTAAAATGGGTGTGGCTATTAAATACACCGAACAGTGTTTCTGCCTCTCCCATGTTTAGCTTCTATTCTGTCCTCTTGTGTCCTGGGCCCCATGCAGAGTATCACCCCAGCAAAGAGCTCGTATTCACCAGTTGGCGCATTCCCTCCTTTTTGCTGCTGTCCTCTCCTGTGCCCATTACTACCCTGTGAACCGGTGGTGCATGTGAGTGCATGCATGCCAGACCGGGTCCCTCCGGGCACCGGTAGATGATGGCAGCAGAGAGGAAGGGGCGAGCCAGCTGGAGTGGTGAGTGGGTGCACTCTGCTGTGGTGATACTCTGCAGGGGCTCCAGTTAATGCAGAATCAGGAGGAAGGACAACTGGTGGGGATGGCGGTAATTGATTTTATTATTAGACTAGCTGAAAACAATATACAGGATATCACCATTCCATGTAGATAGCCCTTCTCACCCTAAATAAATTACGCATAGCATAATACACAGGATAAGGGAGCTCAGGGCAAATCACTTCATCATAATTTAATACCATTTATTATTCAGTTTGCGTACAAAAAAAATCACTGACATATAAAAATACCCCCATAAAACCACTATGGCTAACAAAATAGGACACCGGTACCATGTATAGATAATAAACAGTTCTGGAGTGCTCTCCTTGTAAAGACAATACATCGGGAGATCTCCATTGGGCTGCAAAAGACTAATGGGAATGCAACAGGGAGAATTGTCATTGTTTCATGTTGGACCAATGAAAATGCTCCCTGTTACTAGGGAGAATCAGCCTGCTGCATCCTATGGAGAGCCGCATGCATCTGCTGGCCTCCGTGCTGTTGAAGGGACTAATGTGCGGTGGGCGGGACAGGTGGGCTGCGATGCATACGGGCCGATGTGATGGACACGGAACAGATGGTAAAATTTGTTGTATGCGGATACAGAACAAACGGTACGTATCCGTATCTGCCTTGCAGATGTACTTACCGTTTCTGTTCTGCGTCCACACAAGTGTGAAACGACCCTTCAACTCCAGGCCCATATCTGCTGCGCCATTCTCCCACTCATCCAGTAGTCAGTCTCTGTCGCCCAAATTACCCCCTCACCTATGGCAGAGCCCAGAGCACCAGACACTGGTGCCCTCATTTTACCCCATTCCCTAGCCATGTCCCTTGTCACACATACCATGAAGAATGTATACACAAACTCACTCAAACCACACTCAAAGCTATAATATACAACTATACAGGCAGCAGGAGGACACAGGGATACAGTATATATTACACAGCTGTAGCGATGAGCAGTAGGAGAGGCAGGGATGGGGCAGCAGCAGGAGGACACAGGGATACAGTATATATTACACAGCTATAGCCATGAGCAGTAGGAGAGGCAGGGTTGGGGCAGCAGCAGGAGGACACAGGGATACAGTATATATTACACAGCTGTAGATATGAGCAGTAGGAGAGGCAGGGATGGGGCAGCAGCAGGAGGACACAGGGATACAGTATATATTACACAGCTGTAGCTATGAGCAGTAGGAGAGGCAGGGATGGGGCAGCAGCAGGAGGACACAGGGATATATTACACAGCTGTAGCCATGAGCAGTAGTAGAGGCAGGGATGGGGCAGCAGCAGGAGGACACAGGGATACAGTATATATTACACAGCTGTAGCCATGAGCAGTAGGAGAGGCAGGGATGGGGCAGCAGCAGGAGGACACAGGGATACAGTATATATTACACAGCTGTAGCCATGAGCAGTAGTAGAGGCAGGGATGGGGCAGCAGCAGGAGGACACAGGGATACAGTATATATTACACAGCTGTAGCCATGAGCAGTAGTAGAGGCAGGGATGGGGCAGCAGCAGGAGGACACAGGGATACAGTATATATTACACAGCTGTAGCCATGAGCAGTAGGAGAGGCAGGGATGGGGCAGCAGCAGGAGGACACAGGGATACAGTATATATTACACAGCTGTAGCCATGAGCAGTAGTAGAGGCAGGGATGGGGCAGCAGCAGGAGGACACAGGGATACAGTATATATTACACAGCTGTAGATATGAGCAGTAGGAGAGGCAGGGATGGGGCAGCAGCAGGAGGACACAGGGATACAGTATATATTACACAGCTGTAGCCATGAGCAGTAGTAGAGGCAGGGATGGGGCAGCAGCAGGAGGACACAGGGATACAGTATATATTACACAGCTGTAGCCATGAGCAGTAGTAGAGGCAGGGATGGGGCAGCAGCAGGAGGACACAGGGATACAGTATATATTACACAGCTATAGCCATGAGCAGTAGGAGAGGCAGGGATGGGGCAGCAGCAGGAGGACACAGGGATACAGTATATATTACACAGCTGTAGCTATGAGCAGTAAAAGAGGCAGGGATGGGGCAGCAGCAGGAGGACACAGGGATACAGTATATATTACACAGCTGTAGCTATGAGCAGTAGGAGAGGCAGGGATGGGGCAGCAGCAGGAGGACACAGGGATATATTACACAGCTGTAGCCATGAGCAGTAGTAGAGGCAGGGATGGGGCAGCAGCAGGAGGACACAGGGATACAGTATATATTACACAGCTGTAGCCATGAGCAGTAGTAGAGGCAGGGATGGGGCAGCAGCAGGAGGACACAGGGATACAGTATATATTACACAGCTGTAGCTATGAGCAGTAATAGAGGCAGGGATGGGGCAGCAGCAGGAGGACACAGGGATACAGTATATATTACACAGAGGTAGCCATGAGCAGTAGGAGAGGCAGGGATGGGGCAGCAGCAGGAGGACACAGGGATACAGTATATATTACACAGCTATAGCCATGAGCAGTAGGAGAGGCAGGGATGGGGCAGCAGCAGAAGGACGCAGGGATACAGTATATATTACACAGCTATAGCCATGAGCAGTAGGAGAGGCAGGGATGGGGCAGCAGCAGGAGGACACAGGGATACAGTATATATTACACAGCTATAGCCATGAGCAGTAGGAGAGGCAGGGATGGGGCAGCAGCAGGAGGACACAGGGATACAGTATATATTACACAGCTGTAGCCATGAGCAGTAGGAGAGGCAGGGATGGGGCAGCAGCAGGAGGACACAGGGATACAGTATATATTACACAGCTGTAGCTATGGGCATTAGGAGAGGCAGGGATGGGGCAGCAGCAGGAGGACACAGGGATACAGTATATATTACACAGCTGTAGCTATGAGCAGTAGTAGAGGCAGGGATGGGGCAGCAGCAGGAGGACACAGGGATACAGTATATATTACACAGCTGTAGCCATGAGCAGTAGTAGAGGCAGGGATGGGGCAGCAGCAGGAGGACACAGGGATACAGTATATATTACACAGCTGTAGCCATGAGCAGTAGGAGAGGCAGGGATGGGGCAGCAGCAGGAGGACACAGGGATACAGTATATATTACACAGCTGTAGCTATGAGCAGTAGGAGAGGCAGGGATGGGGCAGCAGCAGGAGGACACAGGGATACAGTATATATTACAAAGCTGTAGCTATGAGCAGTAGTAGAGGCAGGGATGGGGCAGCAGCAGGAGGACACAGGGATACAGTTTATATTACACAGCTGTAGCCATGAGCAGTAGGAGAGGCAGGGATGGGGCAGCAGCAGGAGGACGCAGGGATACAGTATATATTACACAGCTATAGCCATGAGCAGTAGGAGAGGCAGGGATGGGGCAGCAGCAGGAGGACACAGGGATACAGTATATATTACACAGCTATAGCCATGAGCAGTAGGAGAGGCAGGGATGGGGCAGCAGCAGGAGGACACAGGGATACAGTATATATTACACAGCTGTAGCCATGGGCATTAGGAGAGGCAGGGATGGGGCAGCAGCAGGAGGACACAGGGATACAGTATATATTACACAGCTGTAGCCATGGGCATTAGGAGAGGCAGGGATGGGGCAGCAGCAGGAGGACACAGGGATACAGTATATATTACACAGCTGTAGCTATGAGCAGTAGTAGAGGCAGGGATGGGGCAGCAGGAGGAGGACACAGGGATACAGTATATATTACACAGCTGTAGCTATGGGCATTAGGAGAGGCAGGGATGGGGCAGCAGCAGGAGGACACAGGGATACAGTATATATTACACAGCTGTAGCTATGAGCAGTAGTAGAGGCAGGGATGGGGCAGCAGCAGGAGGACACAGGGATACAGTTTATATTACACAGCTGTAGCCATGAGCAGTAGGAGAGGCAGGGATGGGGCATTGTAACTGATTAGTATATTTCCGAGGATATTGCGTGGGAACTGGCTTTTAAAGGGACAGGTAAGTATTAATAGTTAATTAAGAATATTAAAGGACTTTTTTCGTGGTTATGTTTTTTGTTCAATTAAAATACTTTTTCTATGTGTTTGTGTGTTTATTTACTTTTAACTCTTAAAGGAAATGGGTAAGGGGTACTACAAGTACCTCTATACTCATTTCTCCTGGGAGGGGGGTGGGCATCTGGGGGACCCCTTTTTAAAGGGGACTCCCAGATGCCACCATGAACCCCTCCCCAGGAAATCGCGGCCTCCACCTCCACCGCCCATCGGAGGTGGAGAAGAGCCCCTTGTCCTTGGATTGGACAAGGGCTCGGAGGGGGAGGGGAAAGCTTGGCTGCCCCTCCCCTTCCGAGACCCCCCAATCCATGGACCATGCGGGCTGGTATAGTCAGGGTGCGGAGCCCCACGCGGCCGGTGCTCCGCATTCTGGCTATCCCAGTCTGCATGGGGGACAAGGGGTTAAAGAGGTCTGGGAGGGGGGACCCCACGTTGTTTTTTTTTAATATTTCCCACACTCAGAACGAAGTAAGTAAAACTCTTCCCACTTGGGGGAATCTATGAAAATAATACACTATTGTTACCTGTGCAAAAAAACCTGACATTTTCCGCATTTAAAAGACATTTTCGCCCTTGAAACTTAAAAATCGATTTTCTCAAAAACTATAAGGTCTTTTTGAAAAAAAAAATTTTCCTCTTATTCCCACTGATCCCCTTAATATACCCTGTGAATTTGGTGTTCCTAAATTTTAAGCAGGCTTTGCTATTAACCGTTAAAGTCGGCGGGTTTTTAAATGTATATATTTTTCCTTTGAAACTTTAACATCGATTTTCTCAAAAACTATAAGGTCTTTTTGAAAAAAATGTTTTCCCTCTTATTCCTTCTGATCTCCTTAATATATTCTCCAAATTTGAGGCTCTTAGCACTTAAGGGGGCTTTGCTATTAACCCTTAAAGTCGGCGGCTACCTAACATTGATCCATGCGTCAACTTTTCCGCTTGGCAGCATGACCTTACGCATTAATTGCTAGTAGGAATTTACGCGTAAGCCTATAACGTAATATCCTGAATTACGGTATACTTACGCGTAATTGCGTAAGTGCTAAGCGTAATTATAGACATGTACCGAAATTGGCTGTCTATGCCGCAAGCGTAATTTCGTAATGCGTAATAGCGTAAAATTACGCGTAATGATCCGTAAGCGTAGCTTTCTCCATTACGACCAGCACTGGAAGAACTAGCCACACTTGGTGTGCACCCAAGCCTGCGCCTCTGGATCACAGACTTTCTCACCAACAGGTCCCAAACTGTCAGGCTGGGTGGCATCCACTCACAACCCATGATCACGAATACAGGTGCCCCTCAAGGCTGTGTCTTGTCTCCACTGCTGTTCTCCCTCTATACAAACAACTGCAGATCCAAGGCGGACTCGGTCAAGGTTATCAAGTTCGCCGACGACACCACCATTGTCGGTCTCATCACCAAGGACAACATCCAGGAGTACGGTCAGCAGGTGGAAAGCATCTCCCAATGGTGCAAGGAGAACAAGCTAGTGCTGAACACTACAAAAACTGTCGAGCTAATCGTCGACTTCAGGAAGTCCGCACCCACCCCTCCACCAATTCACATTGACGGTACGGAAGTGGCCAGAGTGCCTTGTGCCCGCCTCCTGGGCACTACCATCTCCAGTGACCTCAGCTGGAGGCCTAACATCACTGCCATCCAAAGGAAAGCCCAGCAGAGACTCTACTTCCTTCGTCAGCTGAGGAAGTTCGGCATGGCCCCAGAGATCTTGACCAGCTTCTACTCTGCCACCATTGAATCGATTCTCTGCTCCTCCATCCTGGTCTGGTACACTGGCGCCACCACTAGCGACAGGCTCACACTTCAGAGAGTCATCAGGGCAGCGGAGAGGGTCATTGGGAGACCTCTTCCCCCACTTGACCTCCTTCACAAGAGAAGGCTGAAATCCAGGGCACTGAGGATCGCTAACGATTCCACTCACCCGGGCCACCGCTACTTCTGTCAGCTCCCACTGGGACGGAGGCTTCGGGCCATCTCCACAAGGACTTCCAGACACAGTAACTCTTTCTTTCCCGTGGCAGTCAGCCTCCTCAATTCCCTCCACATACTCCCATCTGCTCACAACAACTAATGTTAGGCCACTCTTTGTCTTCTTGTCCTTGTACGGGTATAACTGCTGCTCTTGCATGTAAGGCAAATGTTAGTGTAATATAATGTGAATGTATATGCTTTAGTGTAATGTAATGTGAATGTAAATGCTTGTCCTCTGTGTTATATAGTGTAATACAACTTCTGTTCTATTGCTGTCTCTTCGGAGCTATATGTACTGTGCCAAACCCAATTCCGGGCATGACCCAGTCATGCTTGGCGAAATAAAGATTCCTGATTCCTGATGAGCAGTAGTAGAGGCAGGGATGGGGCAGCAGCAGAATGACGCAGGGATACAGTATATATTACACAGCTGTAGCCATGAGCAGTAGGAGAGGCAGGGATGGGGCAGCAGCAGGAGGACACAGGGATACAGTATATATTACACCGCTGTAGCCATGAGCAGTAGTAGAGGCAGGGATGGGGCAGCAGCAGGAGGACACAGGGATACAGTATATATTACACCGCTGTAGCTATGAGCAGTAGTAGAGGCAGGGATGGGGCAGCAGCAGGAGGACACAGGGATACAGTATATATTACACAGCTGTAGCCATGAGCAGTAGGAGAGGCAGGGATGGGGCAGCAGCAGGAGGACACAGGGATACAGTATATATTACACAGCTGTAGCCATGAGCAGTAGGAGAGGCAGGGATGGGGCAGCAGCAGGAGGACACAGGGATACAGTATATATTACACAGCTGTAGCCATGAGCAGTAGGAGAGGCAGGGATGGGGCAGCAGCAGGAGGACACAGGGATACAGTATATATTACACAGCTGTAGCCATGAGCAGTAGAAGAGGCAGGGATGGGGCAGCAGCAGGAGGACACAGGGATACAGTATATATTACACAGCTGTAGCCATGAGCAGTAGGAGGACACAGGGATACAGTATATATTACACAGCTGTAGCCATGAGCAGTAGGAGAGGCAGGGATGGGACAGCAGCAGGACACAGGGATACATTATATATTACACAGCTGTAGCTATGGGCATTAGGAGAGGCAGGGATGGGGCAGCAGCAGGAGGACACAGGGATACAGTATATATTACACAGCTGTAGCTATGAGCAGTAGGAGAGGCAAGGATGGGGCAGCAGCAGGAGGACACAGGGATACAGTATATATTACACAGCTGTAGCTATGAGCGGTAGGAGAGGCAGGGATGGGACAGCAGCAGGAGGACACAGGGATACAGTATATATTACACAGCTGTAGCCATGAGCAGTAGGAGAGGCAGGGATGGGGCAGCAGCAGAAGGACACAGGGATACAGTATATATTACACAGCTGTAGCCATGAGCAGTAGTAGAGGCAGGGATGGGGCAGCAGGAGGACACAGGGATACAGTATATATTACACAGCTGTAGGTATGAGCAGTAGTAGAGGCAGGGATGGGGCAGCAGCAGGAGGACACAGGAATACAGTATATATTACACAGCTGTAGCCATGAGCAGTAGTAGAGGTGGGGATGGGGCAGCAGCAGGAGGACACAGGGATACAGTATATATTACACAGCTGTAGCCATGAGCAGTAGGAGAGGCAGGGATGGGGCAGCAGCAGGAGGACACAGGGATACACAGGGATTTGTCTCCACACCAGGAGCTGCTCCCATCACAGAGGAGATCCATCCAGCAGTAATGCAGACATCACTAGCAGATCATCCTCTCATTCTGCCACAGGATCCTCCTCCTGGGTAGATCGGCCATCGGCAAGCGCTGTCTGGCATGACGTCACAGGGATCATTTGCATGCCGCGCAGCTGCCACTAGAGAACAAGCTGCCTGCTCTGCTCTAATCAGCAGCGGCGGCCATGTTCCCGTAGCCCAGCACTGCCTTCCTAGCTATAGAGAGGAGGCCACACCCCTCCGCACTGTAGACACGCCCATCACCCAGTCATGTGACCAAGCCCCTCCTCCCGCGGGATATATGAATAGGCGCCTGTGTGTAGCACGTGTGCTGGAGGAGGAGCTTGTTGTGTGCAGCAGCCGGGAGGCAGAGGCATTATACTGAGTAAGTACGGGAGGGGTGTCGGGGTCTCCCTCCTCTGCACACTGCTTGACACATTCTCTGGTCATCGCTGCTTTATATAGAAGCGTCACCGCCCCTGATGTAATAATATATTTATCATTCTCTCCTTTACTATTCTCCCCCATGTACAGTACTAGGGCCCACCTCTCAGCCCAGCATATGCAGCAGGGTATAGGGCCCAGCATGTGCAGCAGGGTATAGGGCCCAACATATGCAGCAGGGTATAGGGCCCAGCATATGCAGCAGGGTATAGGGCCCGGCATATGCAGCAGGGAATAGGGCCCAGCATATGCAGCAGGGTATAGGGCCCAGCATATGCAGCAGGGTATAGGGCCCAGCATGTGCAGCAGGGTATAGGGCCCAGCATGTGCAGCAGGGTATAGGGCCCATCATATGCAGCAGGGTATAGGGCCCAGTATATGTGCAGCAGGCAGGGCCGGTGCTCCAACACTTTATCCTACACGTCGAACTAACCTACATCCCATAGACTTTTACTATCCCTTCCCCTCCCCCAACCCTAACCCTAATCCTCCTGGTATACGTTTGACAGTGGATGTAGGCAAATTCGACGTGTAGGTTATCACGTCGGAACACCGGATTTGTGGAAAGGCCTCCAAAGCCCAGGACTAGGGCGACAAAATTTGCTACTGTTTGTGGGGCGGGTCACGGGTGACAGTCTAACTGCAGCTGTCACCCTCCTCCATGTGTCCGAGGCTGTTAGCTGAGCTGCCCGCCCCGCTGGCCGCTTTGCTCTGACTGTGTGTGAAGTGAGCAGAGCAGGCAGAGGCGGCTGCGGTAGCCTGGCGACGAGGAGGAGGAAGCCGGAGTACTAAGGAGGAGATCGAAAGCGTGCGCACCGGCAATGGAGTGATGTTGCCTGGATTTGAGTGAGCCTGCCTGCACCAGTGGCAGATTCCCGCTCCTGAGTCCCAGGCAGTTCAGGCTCCAGGCATCCAAATGGCGGCAGAAACAGCGTGCAGATCTTTCAGCAGGGCGCACTCTGGCAATTATAATGCCTTCCACTGAAGCACAGTGCAGACCAGGAGACTGTAGATGGGAGGTCTCGCGTTGCCGCTGGGGCTGATGGATGCATGAGAGCCCCAGGGCACAGGCACCGAGGAGAACAAGAAGACCTCCTTCCCTATTTATCTGCTGAGCACATCCCTGGCTCCAGCTTTCAGCGTCTGCACCCTGCCTGCACTCTGTAAGTGAAAGTGAACATAAGCTGTGCCTGTGTAGTGTGTATGCTGCCGATGCTGCCCAGCTTCCTCTCCTCCTCAAGTTACATGACATTATTCTACCTCTGTCCCCCGTGACTTCAGCCTTAGCTAGATATCTTTCCCCTTTGCTATTTAGCACTCGGCAGCCTCTGTGTCAGCTATCATCCTCCCAGGTCAGATGAGGTCAAAAGTCTTGCAGCTGCCTTGCTGCTGGAGCTGACATTGCAGCGTGTGGAGGAAGGAGATAGCTTTAGTAAGATTCTGTGTGTGTCCCCCCCCCCCCCTTTTTCCCTGTCTCTCTCTCCCCCCATCTCTCTTTCTCCCCCTCTCTCTGCCCCTCTCTCTCTTTCTCCCCATCTCTCTCTGCCCCCCTCTCTCTGCCTCCCTCACTCTTTCTCCCCCTCTCTCTGCCTCCCTCACTCTCTTTCTCCCCATCTCTCTCTTTCTCCCCCTCTCTCTGCCCCTCTCTCTCTTTCTCCCCATCTCTCTCTGCCCCCCTCTCTCTGCCTCCCTCACTCTTTCTCCCCCTCTCTCTGCCCCCCTCTCTCTGCCTCCCTCACTCTCTTTCTCCCCATCTCTCTGCCCCTCTCTCTCTTTCTCCCCATCTCTCTCTTTCTCCCCATCTCTCTGCCCCTCTCTCTCTTTCTCCCCATCTCTCTCTTTCTCCCCATCTCTCTGCCCCTCTCTTTCTCCCCATCTCTCTCTGATCCCCTCTCTCTCTGCCCCTCTCTCTTTTTTTACCCCATCTCTCTCTGCCCCTCTCTCATTTTCTCCCCATCTTTCTCTGCCCCTCACTCTTTTTGCCCCTTTTTTCCCCCACCTCTCTCTTTCTGCCCCTCTTTCCCCCCACCTCTCTCTCTTTCTGCCCCTCTTTCTCCCCATCACTCTGCCCCCTCTCTCTCTGCCCCTCTCTCTCTTTCTCTCCCTCTTTCTCTCCCTCTCTCTCTGCCCCCCTCTCTCTCTGCCCCCCCCCTCTGCCCCTCTTTCTCTTCTGTCCCTCTCCCTCTTTCTCCCCATCTCTCTCTGCTCCCCTCTCTCTTTCTCTCTCTCTCTCTCTCTCTCTCTGCACCCCTCTTTCTACCCATCTAAATCTGCACCACCTCTTTTTCTCCCTGCCTCTCTCTGCACCCTTCCCTCTTTCTCTCACCCTCTCTCTCTCCCCATCTCTTTCTGCTCCCTCTCACAACACACATATATATGCACACATCATACACACATATTCAACATTATATCCACATCGCACACATACACTCCACTCATATACAAGTATCACGCATATACTGCATATATCTGCACACATCAAACACATACCATACATATACACACATCACTCACACACACAATTTTATTTCCTGACACACTTTTGGGAGAGTGAATTCTCCCAGAGTAAAACAGAATGCCCCCGGGAGAGAACTTTGAATCATTTTAACGATTTCCAAATCTCACACCGGAGCACTAGAGCATAATGTGCATGCGCCAATTTTTGACATGTGCCATATGTGTCGCTGATCACAGTGGATCCTGTAAACATGTAAGTTCTGTCTGGGGTACATAGAGATCTATGCTGCTGTACAGGCAACATAGCTTATAGTATAGGGTGCTGCTACCTCTAGTGCTCCTGTTAGAAATATACTTCCGCAGCCTCCCAGGGGGCAATATATTTTGCTTTTATTGTGGAGGAATGTTTCTGTTTGGCAGCGGTAATTGGTGAGGATGTTAATAGTTGGAGAGGGCGGTTGATGACAGTGGGCCTTGGGTGGTAAAAAGTACAAATCCGGCCCTGGCAGCAGGGTGTAGGGCCCAGTATATGTGCAGTAGGGTATAGGGCCCAGCATGTGCAGCAGGGTATAGGGCCCAGTATATGTGCAGCAGGGTATAGGGCCCAGTATATGTGCAGCAGGGTATAGGGCCCAGTATATGTGCAGCAGGGTATAGGGCCCAGTATATGTGCAGTAGGGTATAGGGCCCAGTATATGTGCAGCAGGGTATAGGGCCCAGTATATGTGCAGCAGGGTATAGGGCCCAGTATATGTGCAGCAGGGTATAGGGCCCAGTATATGTGCAGCAGGGTATAGGGCCCAGTATATGTGCAGCAGGGTATAGGGCCCAGTATATGTGCAGCAGGGTATAGGGCCCAGTATATGTGCAGCAGGGTATAGGGCCCAGTATATGTGCAGCAGGGTATAGGGCCCAGTATATGTGCAGCAGGGTATAGGGCCCAGTATATGTGCAGCAGGGTATAGGGCCCAGTATATGTGCAGCAGGGTATAGGGCCCAGTATATGTGCAGCAGGGTATAGGGCCCAGCATGTGCAGCAGGGTGTAGGGCACAGTATATGTGCAGCAGGGTGTAGGGCTCAGTATATGTGCAGCAGGGTATAGGGCCCAGCATGTGCAGCAGGGTGTAGGGCACAGTATATGTGCAGTAGGGTATAGAGCCCAGCGTGTCCAGCAGGGTATAGGGCCCAGTATATGTGCAGCAGGGTATAGGGCCCAGTATATGTGCAGCAGGGTATAGAGCCCAGCGTGTGCAGCAGGGTATAGGGCCCAGTATATGTGCAGCAGGGTATAGGGCCCAGTATATGTGCAGCAGGGTATAGGGCCCAGTATATGTGCAGCAGGTTATAGGGCCCGGCATATGCAGCAGGGTATAGGGCCCGGCATATGCAGCAGGGTATAGGGCCCGGCATATGCAGCAGGGTATAGGGCCCGGCATATGCAGCAGGGTATAGGGCCCGGCATATGCAGCAGGGTATAGGGCCCGGCATATGCAGCAGGGTATAGGGCCCGGCATATGCAGCAGGGTATAGGGCCCGGCATATGCAGCAGGGTATAGGGCCCGGCATATGCAGCAGGGTATAGGGCCCGGCATATGCAGCAGGGTATAGGGCCCGGCATATGCAGCAGGGTATAGGGCCCGGCATATGCAGCAGGGTATAGGGCCCGGCATATGCAGCAGGGTATAGGGCCCGGCATGTGCAGCAGGGTATAGGGCCCAGCATGTGCAGCAGGGTATAGGGCCCAGCATGTGCAGCAGGGTATAGGGCCCAGCATGTGCAGCAGGGTATAGGGCCCAGCATATGTGCAGCAGGGTATAGGGCCCAGTATATGTGCAGCAGGGTATAGGGCCCAGTATATGTGCAGCAGGGTATAGGGCCCAGTATATGTGCAGCAGGGTATAGGGCCCAGTATATGTGCAGTAGGGTATAGGGCCCAGTATATGTGCAGTAGGGTATAGGGCCCAGTATATGTGCAGCAGGGTATAGGGCCCAGTATATGTGCAGCAGGGTATAGGGCCCAGTATATGTGCAGCAGGGTATAGGGCCCAGTATATGTGCAGCAGGGTATAGGGCCCAGTATATGTGCAGCAGGGTATAGGGCCCAGTATATGTGCAGCAGGGTATAGGGCCCAGTATATTTGCAGCAGGGTATAGAGCCCAGTATATGTGCAGCAGGGTATAGGGCCCAGTATATGTGCAGCAGGGTGTAGGGCCCAGCATGTGCAGCAGGGTGTAGGGCCCAGCATGTGCAGCAGGGTGTAGGGCCCAGCATGTGCAGCAGGGTGTAGGGCCCAGCATGTGCAGCAGGGTGTAGGGCCCAGCATGTGCAGCAGGGTGTAGGGCACAGTATATGTGCAGTAGGGTATAGAGCCCAGCGTGTCCAGCAGGGTATAGGGCCCAGTATATGTGCAGCAGGGTATAGGGCCCAGTATATGTGCAGCAGGGTATAGAGCCCAGCGTGTGCAGCAGGGTATAGGGCCCAGTTTATGTGCAGCAGGGTATAGGGCACAGTATATGTGCAGCAGGGTATAGGGCCCAGTATATGTGCAGCAGGTTATAGGGCCCGGCATATGCAGCAGGGTATAGGGCCCGGCATATGCAGCAGGGTATAGGGCCCGGCATATGCAGCAGGGTATAGGGCCCGGCATATGCAGCAGGGTATAGGGCCCGGCATATGCAGCAGGGTATAGGGCCCGGCATATGCAGCAGGGTATAGGGCCCGGCATATGCAGCAGGGTATAGGGCCCGGCATATGCAGCAGGGTATAGGGCCCGGCATATGCAGCAGGGTATAGGGCCCGGCATATGCAGCAGGGTATAGGGCCCGGCATATGCAGCAGGGTATAGGGCCCGGCATATGCAGCAGGGTATGGGGCCCGGCATATGCAGCAGGGTATAGGGCCCAGTATATGTGCAGCAGGGTATGGGGCCCAGCATATGCAGCAGGGTATGGGGCCCAGCATATGCAGCAGGGTATGGGGCCCGGCATATGCAGCAGGGTATGGGGCCCGGCATATGCAGCAGGGTATGGGGCCCGGCATATGCAGCAGGGTATGGGGCCCGGCATATGCAGCAGGGTATAGGGCCCGGCATATGCAGCAGAGTATAGGGCCCGGCATATGCAGCAGGGTATGGGGCCCAGCATATGCAGCAGGGTATAGGGCCCAGTATATGTGCAGCAGGGTATAGGGCCCAGCATATGTGCAGCAGGGTATGGGGCCCAGCATATGCAGCAGGGTATGGGGCCCGGCATATGCAGCAGGGTATAGGGCCCAGCATGTGCAGCAGGGTATAGGGCCCAGCATGTGCATCAGGGTATAGGGCCCAGTATATGTGCAGCAGGGTATAGGGCCCAGCATGTGCAGCAGGGTATAGGGCCCAGTATATGTGCATCAGGGTATAGGGCCCAGTATATGTGCATCAGGGTATAGGGCCCAGTATATGTGCATCAGGGTATAGGGCCCAGCACGTGCAGCAGGGTATAGGGCCCAGTATATGTGCATCAGGGTATAGGGCCCAGGATATGTGCATCAGGGTATAGGGCCCAGTATATGTGCAGCAGGGTATAGGGCCCGGCACGTGCAGCAGGGTATAGGGCCCTGCACGTGCAGCAGGGTATAGGGCCCTGCACGTGCAGCAGGGTATAGGGCCCTGCACGTGCAGCAGGGTATAGGGCCCTGCACGTGCAGCAGGGTATAGGGCCCTGCACGTGCAGCAGGGTATAGGGCCCGGCACGTGCAGCAGGGTATAGGGCCCGGCACGTGCAGCAGGGTATAGGGCCCGGCACGTGCAGCAGGGTATAGGGCCCGGCACGTGCAGCAGGGTATAGGGCCCGGCACGTGCAGCAGGGTATAGGGCCCGGCACGTGCAGCAGGGTATAGGGCCCGGCACGTGCAGCAGGGTATAGGGCACGTGCAGCAGGGTATAGGGCACGTGCAGCAGGGTATAGGGCCCGTGCAGCAGGGTATAGGGCCCGTGCAGCAGGGTATAGGGCCCGTGCAGCAGGGTATAGGGCCCGTGCAGCAGGGTATGGGGCCCGGCACGTGCAGCAGGGTATGGGGCCCAGCACGTGCAGCAGGGTATGGGGCCCAGTATATGTGCAGCAGGGTATAGGGCCCAGCGTATATAGCACAGTATATGAGCAGCAGTTGCTGTGATTCTTTCACTTACTTCCGCTACTCTGTGTATGAGCTGGGGGAGCAGAGGATGGAGGGGCCACAAAACCTCACCTGGGAAGCTATAATGGTGGGGGGGAAGCACTAGACACCAGGGAACTGTATAGTAGAGGGGAACCACTAGACCCTGTATATATCTGGGGGGGGGGGGGGCACTAGACCCTGTTTAGGGGAGGAGGAGACCTCTAGACACCAGAGACTTGTATAGGGGAGGGGGGCCACTAGACACCAGGGAACTGTATAGTAGAGGGGAACCACTAGACCCTGTATATATCTGGGGGGGGGGGGGGGGACACTAGACCCTGTATAGGGGAGGAAGAGACCTCTAGACACCAGAGACTTGTATAGGGGAGGGGGGCCACTAGACACCAGGGAACTGTGTAGGGGGTGGGAGGGGGCCACTAGACACCAGGGAACTGTGTAGGGGTGGTGTGTCACATGCAAGATTTGGGCATGATTAAATGTGTGGCGGGGTAGGTGTCTCTCTTTTTTAGTTCCAAGATTTGGGAGGTATGCTGTAGATTGTAAGCCTTTGGCAGTACTCTGTCCCCTTGTGTATCATACATGACTGTGTGCACTTTACCCAGAATTATGGGAACTTGTATTTTACCACTCCAGTGTATGATTTGGCATTGTATTACTATCTGCATTGTGCTGTGTATCTTATTGGCGCTATATAATTCCAATAAATAAGTATGCTGGGTGCTCTGCCAAATCGAGATAGGTGATTTAGAGGGAGGGGGGGGGGGGGTGGAGGTCTGACACAGCATGGGGATACTTCAGAACCACAAAACTACTGTGTGGGGTGATCCTTCTGTGTAGCGTCTCCTAAAACCGCCACTACTTACAATTTTTTTGGGTTGAGACCCCCTGCCCCCAAGCTAAAGTGTCCCATTCCAGCTAGTTCCTCCCAGATTATTAGAAATTGATTCTTATAGTGCCATCATTTTATGTACAATATTATTGATGGGGTATAAGACAGGACGTACCTAGTAAGTGTAACATTTCTACAATTTTTTTTTTTTTTTTTTTTTTTAATCGACTAAATATACAACTGTCGCAAAAGACAGTAGGGGAGGCAGCCCTGCCCTTGCAGGCTTACAATCTAATCTGATGGGAAGGACACACATGGTGGGATGGAGGCATAGCTGGGATAAAGTATGCTAGCAGGATTATGCCCATTGTTCATTGCACAGGTTATTATTATTATTTATTTATTTATAAAGCGCCAACATATTCCGTGGCACTGTACAATGTAAGAAAACAAACAAGGGATACATAATGATGCAGACAATGATATACATCAAATATGAACACTGATACAAGATACAGCACTGCTGATTACAATTTGATTTAACATGATGACTAAAATGTATAAATGTCTAACAGTGTGCAAGCAATTAAATTAATAACATTCCATGACACAAAAGGGTGAGAGCCCTGCCCTTGCGAGCTTACAATCTAAAGGAATGGAGTGGAAACAAGAGGTGGGGATGTATACAGTATATGTACATGCAGTGTGTAATTAGGTTATTTAGTGGATGCATGGCCTAAGCTAGAGAATATGCTTGTCGGAAAAGGTGGGTTTTGAGGGAGCGTTTAAAGATTTCAAAGGTGAGAGAGTGGCTGATGTGTTGTGGAAGGGCATTCCAGAGGAGGGGTGAGGCACGTGAGAAGTCTTGTACACGTGAATGTGAGGAGGTAATTGTAGAAGAGGATAGAAGAAGCTCGTGTGCAGATCTGAGATTGCGGTTGGGTTGGTATCTGGAGACTAGTGAGGAGATGTACAGGGGAGAGAGATAAGGGAGAGAGATTGTGGAGAGCTTTGTAGGTTCGGGTTAAGAGTTTGAACTGAATCCTCTCATTAATTGGTAGCCAGTGAAGAGCTTGACAGAGGGTCAGCGGAGGAAGAGCGAGAGGAGAGATGAATGAGTCGAGCAGCAGAGTTCAGTACAGAATTAAGCGGTGTTAGTCGGTTAGTTGGAAGTCCACCAAGCAATATATTGCAATAGTCCAATCGAGATATAATAAGAGCATGTACTAACATTTTGGTTGTGTCATGGGAGAGAAAAGGTCGGATACGTGCTATGTTTTTCAGTTGCAAATGGCAGGAACTGGTTAGGGAGTTAATGTGAGGAGTAAATGAGAGAGAAGAATCAAATATTACCCCCAAGCACCGTGCTTTGGGAACTGATGTTATAGACGTGTTGCTAACACTTATTGTAATATCAGGCAAAGGGGTGGACAGGGATGGTGGAAAGACTATTAGTTCAGTTTTATTCATATTAAGTTTTAAGAAGCGAGAGGACATGAAAGAGGAGATAGCGGACAGGCAGTCGGGAACCCGTGTGAGGAGGGAGTTGAGGTCTGGGGCCGAAAGGTACAGTTGTGTATCGTCTGCATATAGGTGGTATTTGAAACCAAATGAGCTGATTAACCTGCTGAGCGGTCTGGACGAGCTCAGCTCGTCCAACACCGCCAGAGGCTGCCGCTCAGGCCCTGCTGGGCCGATTTTCGTCAAATAAAAAGCAGCACACGCAGCCGGCACTTTGGCAGCCGCGTGTGCTGCCTGATCGCCGCCGCTCTGCGGCGATCCGCCGCGAGCAGCGGCGAAAGAGGGTCCCCCCCAGCCGCCTGAGCCCAGCGTAGCCGGAACAAAAAGTTCCGGCCAGCGCTAAGGGCTGGATCGGAGGCGGCTGACGTCAGGACGTCGGCTGACGTCGATGACGTCACTCCGCTCGTCGCTATGGCGACGATCTAAGCAAAACAAGGAAGGCCGCTCATTGCGGCCTTCCTTGTTTATTCTGGGCGCCGGAGGCGATCGGAAGAACGCCTCCGGAGCGCCCTCTAGTGGGCTTTCATGCAGCCAACTTTCAGTTGGCTGCATGAAATAGTTTTTTTTTTTTAATTTAAAAAAAACCCTCCCGCAGCCACCCTGGCGATTTAATCAGAACGCCAGGGTGGTTAAGTTACCAAGACCGTGCATGTAGATGGAGAAGAGGAGGGGACCGAGGACAGAGCCTTGAGGTACCCCTACAGACAGAGGATGTGAAGAGGAGGCCTGATCTGAATAAGAAACAGTGAAAGACCTTCCAGAGAGGTAGGAAGATATCCAGGAGAGAGAGAGAGAGGTCCTTTATTCCTATAGATGAAAGGATCTGTAGGAGTAGTGTGGTCGACAGTGTCGAATGCTGATGACAGATCTAGAAGGATGAGTATGGAATAATAGCCTTTGGATTTAGCTGTGAGGAGATCATTAGCTACTTTGGTGTGGGATAGGCTGCATTGGGGGAGATTAGTGCAGACATGGGTATGGGAGAATAGGAAGAGTAGAAGTAAAGTATATGAAGTAATGTTATATG
This sequence comes from Hyperolius riggenbachi, assembly GCF_040937935.1. Taxonomy (NCBI): domain Eukaryota; kingdom Metazoa; phylum Chordata; class Amphibia; order Anura; family Hyperoliidae; genus Hyperolius; species Hyperolius riggenbachi. The sequence goes on from NC_090650.1 coordinate 433,723,596, forward strand.
ATCAGTAGTGATGGCTATACACATGTTCATGAATGTTACCATGATCGTTTGTGGAGAGCCCCATTGACTTTAATAGCAGGAGAATTTCTAAAACCTTCAGGGCATCTCTGCAGCCATCATTTATTTTACTACAATTTATAAAGTGTTTAGAAACCCAGACAGTGTATTGATGGAAGGGGTTGAAGTGCGAAATATTCCACAAAACATACACACTTATGCAGAGGCTTTTTTTTTTTTTTTTTTTTTTTTTTAAGAGAACCCGAAGTGGGCTCTAAGAATGCTATCAGCAGACAGAGGCTGGGTCTGCATATACTGCCCAGCCTCTGTTGCTATACTGCTCCCCTCTGCCCCCCCCCCTCCCCCCTGCACTCTGCTTGCCCCCCATAAATCAAAGCCGAGCTGTCGACACACAGCGTGTCGCAGCTGGCTGTTTACCTCTGCATCTGTCAGTCTCTGCCGCTCCCCGCCTCCTCCATAGCTCCGGTCCCTGCCCGCGTCCCTTCCCTCCCCACTGATTTGAGGGAAGGGAGGTGAGCGGGGAGCGGAGACATAGAGGAGGCGGGGGAGCGGCGAGACTGACAGATGCAGAGGTAAACAGCCGGCTGCAACACGCTGTGCGTTGCTAGCTCGGCGTTTTGATTTATGGGGGGCAAGCTGAGTGCAGGGGGGGCCCAGAGGGTAGCAGTATAGCAACAGAGGCTGGGCAGTATATGCAGACCCAGCCTCTGTGTACTGATGGCATTCTTAAAACCCACCTCAGGTTCTCGTTAATGTGCAAATGCCCAAAATCACATATACTTTAGTTTCTAGATTTTTCAGGGCCAGGGTAATAATAGTATTCACTTTTTTATTTTTTTTTATTTGCAAAACCAAATTAAGAGCAAACAACCTACTGGGTGGTGGCGGATGGTGCAGGATTGCTGTGCCTGTGGCCAGGGCGGACATGAGGCCAGGAGTAAGTGGCATGCGCCAGGATAATAATACCGTATATTCTCGCATATAATCCGACTCGTGTATAAGCCGACCCCCAAAGTTTTACCTAAACAAAAGGGGTAAAATTGATTTACTCACATATAAGACAAGAGTAGGAATCGCAGCGAACGCAGGCGAGCAGAGCCACAGTCACAGGTGCCTCTATATAGTGTGACAATGACAGTGTAAATAGTGACAATGTAACACACACTCACTCTCAAGTGCCCCACAGTATAAAAATAGTCACCCAGAAAGAATGACCCCCTCTCCACCCCCCCCACCACATGTATAACAATTATGACAATCAAATAGTCCCCCCTATGAAAACACTGCCTGAGTGCACACGGCTGTCCCCAGTACATCGCCGCTGCTAATCGCAGCACTGTACTACATGCAAAGATGGCGGTTTCGCCGTCTAACACTCTCCCGAGTGGCTGTCACCGTTTGGACTGAAGGCGGGGCCAAGCTCCGCCCCCCGAGCAGGAGATGCGCACACAGCCTGCGCGCGATCTCCTGCAAACTGCAGCCCCAGGACTTGACACCAATTGGCGTTAGGCGGTCCTGGGGCTGCCGCCGCGGCCATGCCTATTGGTGTGGAGCGGTCTTAGAGCAGTTAAAGGGGCTTAACACTTGGACCATGGCATGACGGAGGGGGATCCATCGCAAAAGTCCCACAAAAAATTACGTAGTTGACACAGTCGTGTTTAAATCACTAAAGGGCAAAAATCACATTACATTCCGAAATTCGTGGAATAAAGTGCTTTAAAACATCTGGTGTGTGTACACTTTGAGTAGTGTAAGGGTTAGGCCCGGTTTACACTGACAGAAGAAACGGCACATTAACTGCACCGCAAAGCTCTTTAGTGATAACGTCAGGTGAGCGAATTATTGTTTTTACTAGTTGACACCCACCTCCAGGACGTAAATGTTAGTCCTCTCAGTGGCAATCTTTGTGTAGTGGTGACGGTCACCGTGCTTGTGCGTGGGAGTGCAGGCGATTATGGTTTTCCAGCCCCTATGATGGGGTTGATGTGGTTCAGTGATGTGGAGTGCCCATGTCAAAGGAGGATGAGGATGTTGCAGCAAGGTTACTAGCAAAAGTGATAGAAGATGGGGGTGTGCTGCTTTGTATGCCAGTCAACTACTTCTGTGGCATTTTGTGAGTTCAAGGTACATGGCCTCTGAACACTGGGCAATATGCTAGGACCACTGGAAATCACAGCAGCGCGACCCCTGCGGTGTGGCCTGCCCCGTCTTTTTCTTTTAATTAAAAGAAAAAAAAATCTGCCGGGGAGGAAGTGTTTCATGCAGGTCAGGTGACAGGTTTATGCTATGTGCAACAATCACCATAAAATATAGGCCCTGTCAGTGAGGGCAGTAGTGGATATTAGGTGCCAGTAGTGGTGGTGAAGGATCATTGGGTTATCTACTCAGTGCACTACAAGGACTAGCAGACCTTTCTCCAACAGCATACTTGTGCACTGGACACATAGAATACAATAGCAAGAAAAACAATGTACCAGCCCTTTAAAAAGGGCTATTAGAGGTTTAGGACACTGGTGGCAGCAAGAATCTGCACTAAGGACACAGAACACAGGCCTACCTAACACTATTCCTGTCAGCAGAGCACTCTCCCTGATATGCCTAGAACAGAAACCAAACACAGACTGCAAAATGGCTGCTGTGCTGGCTTTCTGATAGGTGGGTTCTAGGCAGGGCTGTGGAGTTGGTAAAAAAATCATCTGACTGACTCCTCGACATGCCATGTGTCTGCTGACTCTGGGATGAGGGGTCAATTTTGGCTCCATTATAATGTATAGGGGGCATGCCGAACAAGCCATATGTTCGCAAACAACCGATATTCGCTGGGAACTGTCCGCTGGCGAACATTTTGGGCCATCACTATGCACTGGCAGGGTGATCATGCATAATAATCATACTAAATGTCCATGCTGTAACCCTCTGGTATCCATGCCTCGTCCGTTTTTTAGAAATGTTAAAGATTAAGCAACACCTAGAAATAAAAACCGCATATATAAGTAGATAAATACTACTTCTACTTAACAGATATTAATACTGTGCTATCCACGTAATGATTCCTGTGAATTTTATAAAGGAAAAATCAGAAAATCCTATTCTAGGCAGTGGCCATCTTGCCAAACTAATGCTGCTGACATCCTATCCTCCCTGACTCTTGCCCCTCCCCTCCCTTGCTCATTGTGTATTCATTAGCTTCCCTCCTCCCAGAGAGTCTTCAGACACTCCCACTGAGGTGTATACTAGGAACTGCACTGTCTTATCCTCCAATCACTGAGTCACCTCAGCCTTGCTTGTAAACACAAGTGAGCAGAGGTGTTTCAGATAAGAAGCTAGGCAGGGAAATAAATGGAAGAGGAGGAATATATTATAGATAAAAAAGAACCCCCACCATTCAACTGTTTGGCACTAGGGCCAGTGCTCCTAAATTATGAGATAACTCCAAACCAAAGCAGCAGCAAGTTTTGAATGCAGGATTAGCATCTGTATCGCTTAATACACTCAGACCAGTTGCTGTTGAAATTTGATTTGTATGGTGACACTCCCACTTTAAGTAATCGACACTGCTGTGTTGCTTGTCTGTCACGATCCCTTCAGCTGCACTGAACGTCTGTTTGGAAAGGACACTTGATGCGTGGCAAGCCAGAAGCTCCATGCCAGATTCCGACAGCTCTGGCCACAGGTTAAGACTGCACCCCGAGAAGTCCAGAGGATCCTTGCTCCTCCGAGTGTCCACAGTGATTGTTAAGCTAAGGTAGTTGAATACTTATTGGTCAAGGCGTTCCCTGTGAGTGGATCCAGAAGCAACCTCTTGAGACGTACAGAAGGATGACCTCCTATCAGATCTGATTGTCACATCAGCAGCCATTTGCCCTATTCTTGAAGAGTTACTGTTGCCACCTCTTTGTCTGTTAATTGCTCTTCCTGCACCCTGAAGGGCAGAATACAACATCTGACTCAGCTTGGTATTGGAGGTGCTGAATTTTGGCTACCCTCTGTGATTGTAGAAGCATCTCCGCCATTTTCTGTTTGTGCCAAGTGTCTAATAAAGTTGCCACCCACTACAGATCTGTGTCCTTCATGGTTTTGATATGGGAGTCCTTCTTCAGACACAACAGCATAAACTGCCCCATTCTAATGAGGTTTAAGGCAGAGGACTTCAGTTCCTGTTCCTCATTAAAGGCAACATCATGCACCTCGGTTTGTTCCCTCCTCAACCACAGACAAGCCCAGGGACCCCCCCCCCCCCCAAGAGGTGGGAAGCCTGCTCCTTTTGCTCTTCCTCTTCACCACAGCCACCATCCTCCTCCTTGGACTCCTCTTCAGACTCCTCCCTCTGCTCATGTACAGCTGATATTGGCACTCTCTCCAATTGGCGGCATTGTAAACTCATTTTCCTTTTCTTCACACTTCTGCTCATCCACGGCCTGTCAAAGGACACATTCCACGGGACATTCCAGAAAAAAAGATATAGCGTGATGTCGCTGATAGTGCTTTCGCTGCGACTGACCAGATTAGTGGTCTCCTTAAAAGTACACATCAGTGTGCAGGCATTACAGACGAGCACCTATTGCCTCAGGTAACAATAACTTCTCTCCCCAGAGACTGTCCTACTAGCCAGTGCACACAGGTACTCATTCACTGCATGTTGCTGCTGGTACAGCCAATCTAACATAAGCAACGTACATACATACACATAGGACTAGATTGTGAGACCCTTCTGAGGGACAGTTAGTGACAAGACAATATACCCTGTACAGCTCTGTACAGCGGCTGCAGGGGGCTGGTTTAAATACTTAAACGCGGAAAAAAAAATCAGTTTTACTCACCTGGGGCTTCTACCAGCCCCCTGCAGCCGCTACCCGCCGCGATGCAGCCTTCCACCCCCCCCCCCCCCCCAGACCCCGTGCGCTGCCTGGCCAATCAGTGCCAGGCAGCGCTGAGGGGTGGATCGGGACTCCCTGTGACGTCGATGTCGTCACCATGGCGACGGGGGAAGCCCTCCTGGAAATCCCGTTCAGAACGGGATTTCCGGACGGGTGATTGCGCCGGCGGCGATCGGAGGGGTGGGAGGGACGCCGCAGGGAGGGGGAAATCATGTAGCTAGCGCTAGGCTAGCTACATGATAAATTTAAAATTCTTTTTGCAAAAAAACGCCGCGGGAATCAGAACGCCAGGCAGGTTAAATAAAACCTGGAATTCCATCTAGTGGTGCTGTTGCAAATAAGGCTTCTCACAGGCATTTTGTATTGTAGCTGAATGTCAGCAAGGCGAGCCAGGGTCCTGTAGGCTCATTAGAAATGTCCAGCCACTTTCCTGGTCTGCTTCAAGGCGTCCAGGGATTCCCGGGGTATTTGTCCACAAATCATTGCACAACCATACTTAATACATTTGCCATACAAGGCACGTGGCGTGGGTCAGTTTGCCCATTTTGAGTGCAGCCCCCAGATTGGTATTGTCATTGCCGACGACTTGTGCAATACTGAGGTTGAATTAGGTCAGCCACTCATAGGCTACTGTCTGCAGAGCAGACAGCAGTGCAGCTCCAGTGTGTGGTCCCTTTGCAGTGTGTGGTCCCTAATACTTTAAGCCGAAGACCCTGAACAAGCATGCAGATCAGAGGTCTAGGACAAATCTGATTAGATGCATGCTTGTTTTTGGTGTGTGGTTTACACTCAATTGATCAGAATGATCAGCAGTACTGCCAGCCAACTGGCATTGTTTATAAGAAAATAAATATTGCAGCTTCCGTAGGTCCTGCACCTTGGGTTCCTTTTTTAAAGGCTTCATTCCACAGGGCCCTGTGTTGGGTGATGGGACTCCAGGTGACTTCTCATCCAAGTTGTTCCTACATGTGTGCTAGTCTTCCCATGACTAATTTGCTAGCGACACAGGATGCACATGGTGTTGGCAGCGGCAGACTCACAGAAATACCTCCTCATAAAGAGACTTTTTGGCCATGTCTAGTACCGCTTGGAAGTGACCGGGCACGGTGTCTGGCTCATAGCAGTTGATGTCACACCCGGCTGCTTGCCTCCTGTCCCCTGCAATCCCTCCCTGCTTCCTACCCTTTTCCTCCCTCTGAGACTCGGTCTCTCCCTCTGCACTCCCTGCCTCCTGTTTCTCGCTCTTTTGGGCACCTTATAAGACCTCCATCACCACATTATCATCGCTCTCATTGCTTAAAGTTTCAAGTTCAAAGTAGGCTGCTGCAGCAGGGACATAAAACCTGTGCTGACCTGGGGACTGTCCTCTGTTTTTCTGCCTTGCTCCTCTCCTCCTGATGGTGAGAACGCTTGTGTCATTGGTCTGTCTATGCCTGGGGATCCTCTGAGCAATCCAATTCAGTTAAAGAGGCTATCATGCAAGGTGTTGTTTTGTGTTTGACCACAGCTGAGGAGAATCAGGAGGGTGCCAGAACATTGGCTGCAGCAGAGATAGAATGCTGAATTAGCCAGTCTACCACCTCTTCTGCATTCTGGGAAGTAATAGCCTTCTTCTGCAGATAATCACCTATTCTATGGGATGACGTACCACCACGATCCCTAGTACCTCTGCACTTTGACCTGCCTCTTCTTTTCATGTTTGTTCTAGTGAGTGACCAGCCAAGGCGTATTGTCACATATGGCACACTGAGATCACCTATAACACACAGTGCGGTCACCCCGATGTTGGTGGACATGGTAACAGTACACAATGATCACACAGCAGGCAGTGACCAGCAAAGGGGTATCGTCACTCAAATGTCTGCTACACTGTTTTATTTATGTTGGTACACGGAGATCACCTATAACACACGGTATGGTTACACGGATGCTGCTGTGACACACACGGTATCAGTACACGTTGATCACACAGCAGGCAGTAACTAGCAAAGGCATATTGTCACAAATGTCCAGCGGTTCTGGAGGTGTGTTTAGCTTCTAAGGGTAGAATGGTTAATTTGCATATATTCAGCAGTGATGCCCTGGGAGACATCTCAAGCTCACTCTAACCTGAATTATCGCACATTCTTTCTGTTTTAGGAAAGCAAATTTTTGTTTTTCTTAACATCTTAGTAAGGGGGCTTTTAGGACCTTACACACTCCAATGAGTTCTGGGTCACCATGAGCTTGCTGGTTAGTCTGTACCTCTCGGTTCACAAGCCCTACTCCATAGAGCCAAATTAATCCATGCCATGCACTGATGAGGATCAAACAATCCGAAACAGTCTGTATGCATGTTGGATTATTATGGCTCTGTACAATTTAACAAGCTGACACATCATTGCATTCCAGCGGTTCTGGAGGTGTGTTTAGTTTCTAAGGGTACAATGGTTAATTTGCATATATTCAGCAGTGATGCCCTGGGAGAGATCTCGAGCTCACTCCAACCTGAATTATCGCAAATTCTTTCTGTTTTAGGAAAGCAAATTTTTGTTTTTCGTCACAAATGTCTGTGGCACTGTTTACATTTTTTTTTAATTGTGATTTGAAAGACTTTTGCTAATGCTATGGGAGAATTTCTAAAAATCGCATCCCTCCCTCGCATCCATCAAGTCGGATCTCACTTATAGCATTACGCTAACAAGAGCTTTTCAAGTTACAAGCACTCAGATCAGTGCTTCTAGTGGGTCCCAGGCCAGAGGGCTGGTGCACACCAAGAGCGGTTCTGAGCATTTTTTAAAATGCTTGCCGGTGGAAAACTCCTTGGCTAATGTATGTCAATGGGCTAGTGCACACTAGAGTGGTTCGAATTCCCCCCCCCCCCTCCCCCCAGGCGCAAACTTAGGTCCTGCAGCATTTTTTTAGATTTCTGAGGCGTTTCTGCCTCAATAAAGTATAGGAAAGTGGAAAACTGCTATGAAAAATGCTGGATCAGAACAGTTTTCCAAGTGTTTTTGTTACAGAAGCTGTTCAGTTACAGCTTTACTGTAACAATATATGAAATTTGCTACACAAAAGCGCTCCAAAAAACGCTAGGCATGTTTAGAAAATGTCTATAAACATGCCTAGAATCTGTAACGATTGGTGTCAACACGCAGAGAGAATCTGATTATTGGTGGGCTGCAGACTCACCAATAATGCAGATATACACCGGATTATGAATGATCTGCAGAATCACTAATAATCCAGGTATGTCTAACCTCTGGACACCTGAGGCGTGAGTATACAGTATAACAGTAACACTTTGAGAGAGAGAACTGCCAGGAGGACTGGAGGCAGTGAGGAGAAGGGAATTCACCCCTAGCTGTGGGTGAATTCCTTTAGTCCAAAGGCTCCCTAGGAGAGGGACCTAGGCCTGCTTGCAGGAAGCCCTGCTGCTAATATAAACAGATTTGCCCTATCTGGTTGTGAGATCCTAACTCACTACAGCCTAGTGGCGAACCAAGGAAGAACAGGTATACAGTGCTAGTCTTGGGTGTGTGGTCCGTAGTTACAACACCCCGGAACTAGTCTAAAGCATAACATAAAACTGACACAGTATCCTAGTCTTGGGTGTGAGGTCCGTAGTCACAACACCCTGGAACTGGTCTAAAGCATATCATAGAACTGACACGGTATCCTAGTCTTGGGTGTGAGGTCCGTAGTCACAACACCCTGGAACTGGTCTAAAGCATATCATAGAACTGACACGGTATCCTAGTCTTGGGTGTGAGGTCCGTAGTCACAACACCCTGGAACTGGTCTAAAGCATAACATAGAACTGACACAGTATCCTAGTCTTGGGTGTGAGGTCCATAGTCGCAACACCCTGGAACTGGTCTAAAGCATAACATAGAATAACATAACATGAGAAGGTAATCTAGCTCAGTGTGGATTCCCAGGTCCGTCCTGGTTCAACCACACTGTAGGATCTGACTGAGGTCTGTGTGCTAACACATAAAGCATTTGCAACGGCAGACGATGTGAGACTGAGGGACGAGTGGTTATATAGTGCAGCACTGGCCAGTGCCGCCCAGTCCCCTCCAGCCAATCCGCATACAACCTTGGATCAGCTGACTAGCGGGGTCAGCTGATCCCTCTCTGCTTCCCATAAAGCTTCTGTCTTGCCGCGCGCGTATTCCTCAGCCTATGTGCACAGGAAGGTTGTATCACATCAGACACATGTCGCCGCGCGTAAACCGCCGGACTGGACGCGGAAACAGCCGCCACGCCGTCAGAGCACGCGGCGGCCATTCCGCAAACCTTCACAGTACCCCCACCCGAGGAGTGGACTCTGGACACTTCCCACCAGGCTTCCCAGGATGTGAGTCATGAAACTTTTTTTTCCTCAAATCATCTGCGTGCATGCGGCACTCTGGTACCCAAGTTCTATCTTCCACACCATAACCTTTCCAGTGTACCAAATATTGCACAGAATTTTGCACCAGCCGGGAGTCCAGAATCTTCTCAACCTCATACTCAGATCATCAATCATTACGGGAGGGGGGGGGGGGGGGGGGAATCCACCTGCACTGCCAGCTTGAGCAATGACACGTGGAATGATCTTACACCACGCATACTGGTAGGAAGATCAACGGCATAGGTGACAGCATTAATTCTTTTGGTGACTGGAAACGGCCCCACAAATCTAGGCCCTAATTTGGGTGACAATTGTTTCAATGCCAGATGCCGCGCAGACACCCAGACTAAATCCCCTGGTGAAAAGTCCCATTCAGCAGTGCGTCTCTTGTCAGCCTGCTTTTTCTGAGACTTGAAAGCCTTTCCCAAATTCATTTTCACCAAGGCCCAAATTTGTTTCAACGCCAGCTGCCAATCCTCCAATGCTGGGAAAGGAGTAGATGCCACTGGCAAAGGAGCAAACTTAGGAGACCTCCCCGAGACCACCTGAAAAGGGGAAAACCCAGAGGAAGAACTTTTCAGGTTATTGTGCGCGAACTCTGCGAAAGGTAAAAATTTTACCCAGTCAGTTTGTGCTTCAGCCACGTAGCATCTGAGAAACTGTTCCATGGATTGGTTGATCCTCTCAGTCTGGCCATTCGTCTGTGAGTGGTAGCCTGATGAAAATGAAAGATCCATGCCCATAGACTGACAAAATGCCCTCCAGAACTTAGATACGAATTGGACTCCCCTATCTGACACTACATTTTGCGGAATGCCATGCAGCCGGAAAATGTGCAGGATGAAGAGGTTAGCCAGCTCTTGAGCGGAGGGGAGTCCCTTCAGAGGGATAAAATGGGCCATCTTGCTGAATCTATCTACCACCACCCAGATGACAGTCATGCCTTCTGATCTGGGGAGTTCACCCACAAAATCCATGGACAGATGCGTCCACGGTTCACTTGGAACTGGCAGGGGCTGCAAGGTCCCCACCGGAGCCTGTCGGGAAGGTTTGCTCCTAGCACACACAGCACACTCCCTCACAAACTCCTTACAGTCAGTGGCCAAAGATGGCCACCACGCACACCTGGCAAAGAGATCCTGTGTCCTGGTAGCCCCTGGATGACCAGCATTCTTATGGGAGTGAAACAGTTGCAAAAGCTGCTAGCGGAAGGGCAGGGGCACAAATAACACTCCCTCGGGCTTTCCTTCTGGGACATCCTGCTGATATGGGGCCAAGGTGGCAGCCCAATCCGTCCAGGTTTCTGTGGCTGCCAAAACCACCTTCCGAGGCAGAATAGTCTCGGGTGCTGAAGGCTGTGCCGTTTCGGGTTCAAAACACCTGGACAAGGCATCAGCCTTAACGTTTTTACTACCAGGGTGTAACGATTGTGGAATTCTCTCCGTGATCAGCGCACAAGACATGCGCTGACACTGCGGCAATCCTCCACAAGCGTATAATTTGAGGGAACCCAGCAAAAGGTGCAACGCACCTGTAGAGGGAAATTCCTGTCGGCAGATGGAGCTGTGGAGTGCAGAGGAACAGATCCTCTGCCCTACCACAGACGCCAGACAGGAATTGTACGAAGGGAAGAAACGCAATCGCAAGAGAAGCGATTGAGAATGAGCACAGAGACAGACAGATTGTATGTGTGTGCACCAAACTAGTCGCCAACCCGCGACCGTGCACACACACAACAGCAGATATGAAGTAGGAACGCAATCGCGAGAGAGGCGATTGCCAGAGGTGACACAAGGCTACAGCAAGGCAGAGCACGAGAGTAGCAAAGGCACAGAAAATCATACAATGAGAATGATAAGGAAAATAAACGCTAACTAAACGCGAACACCGCACTCATTCGCAACAGTGCACGCGTTTATGCGCGGTCTCCGCATGATAAGCACAACAGAGACAAGCACGCCTAACTAACCACCGACAGACAAACATAAAACAGAGGACGCGAGCGCTTGCTTAACGGTTACCTCACCGAGCCTCCAGCAAGTGTTCGTAGCAGACAAGACAGATACACGAAAACAGGCATACGTGAGAGATACGATCCACTGCTCTTTCCGCCAGAGCGAGTGCGATCCAAGTATAGAAACAGAGCGAGCTGGATCCCACTGCTCTTTCCGTCAGAGCAAGTGCGATCAAAGTACAGCAAGAGAGTTGCAGACCAGAAGGATCCACAGCCGCTACCGCTAGAGGCTAGTGCGATCCAAGCACGACAGATTAGATAGCTGGTAGCAACCGCTGCTCCAGCTATACTCCAAGAACAAAGATCATTTGTATGTAGAACAGAGGCGCCAGCAGGATAAGTCAATAAAATTTTAAAAAATTGCTTGAAGGAAGTGGTGGGCTTGCCTCCCAAAAGCAGACACGAGATCCTGTCTTCATATAAATCAATACATTTATTATACGGTACCCCAAAAACAGTGCAACGCGTTTCGCAGGCCCAGCCCGCTTCATCAGGCAATAAAAGTGGGGACAAAACAGAATTTCGTCAATAGCAGGTGTAGCGCCTCAGTGATCTAACACACTGAGGCGCTACACCTGCTATTGACGAAATTCTGTTTTGTCCCCACTTTTATTGCCTGATCAAGCGGGCTGGGCCTGCGAAACGCGTTGCACTGTTTTTGGGGTACCGTATAATAAATGTATTGATTTATATGAAGACAGGATCTCATGTCTGCTTTTGGGAGGCAAGCCCACCACTTCCTCCAAGCAATTTTTAAAAATTTTATTGACTTTTATCCTGCTGGCGCCTCTGTTCTACATACAAATACTCTGTGTCCACTCCTGGTGGAGGGGAGTGCTACCCCCTTTCTTGTTTCTTTACTACAGAGAGCGACTTCTTAATCCTGAGTGAGCACAGGTCTAATCTCCTCACCTGCCTATTGAGTGGTTGCCTGAATGGTAACCCATGTTTGTGAGTATAAATTCTCTCAATAAACCACTTACCAATTGTCTTAAACATACTACACCATATTGGGCTCTCGGTTTTTTTCTATTTTAAGAACAAAGATCAGAATGACTTCCTGTCGACCACCGCTGGGACAGAACAATCGCAACAGACAAACAAAACAGATATGCAATCCTAACTGCACTAGGGAATCTGCCTAGTGCAGTCCCAGGAATAACTCTAAGCTAATCTTTAAACCATGAGCAAGGCTGACACTCCAGGAGTTTTTCACAGGACTAACCCTTATGACCAGCAAAGGTCTGTGATATCACATGGTATATATAGAGCAAGCCTACAAAGGATGTGGCTAGGCAATTTGCATGACAAACCTATGCAAATTCCTCAGCAGCAGCAAGCTGCAAAACTGACAAAAGGTCTCTCTTCCAGAGACCTGCAGAATGCAGACCTGAACAATGGTCAAAAAGCTGCCTGCCTGCACAGGCAGCTGAGCAGATCATTACACAGGGGTATATGTAATTACAAAAGAGAATCTGGAAAAGTGACCACCGGGCCTGTCGGGGACTGAGTCTCTTAGCGTTTTCAATGTACTCCAAGTTTTTGTGATCTGTGTAAACTGTAATAACATGTTCTGCTCCTTCTAACCAATGTCGCCATTCCTCAAAGGCTAACTTGATGGCCAGGAGTTCTCAGTTGCCTATATCGTAGTTTCTCTCCACTGGGGAGAACCTGCGGGAGAAGTAGGCGCATGGGTGAAGTTTACCCTGCAAACCGGAACGTTGAGACAGCACAGCCCCCACCCCCACCTCAGAGGCATCAACTTCTATTATGAACGGGAAGGTGACATCTACGTGTCTCAGGATGGGAGCAGAACAGAACAGTTTCTTTAGGGTACTAAAAGCCGTGAGGGCTTTCTCGGACCAGTGGTGAGTGTCAGCCCCTTTCTAAGTGAGACTAGTGAGGGGCGCAACCACTGTAGAGTACCCCTTAATAAATCTCCTGTAGTAATTTGCAAAACCCAGGAATCTCTGGAGGGCCTCCAGACCTACAGGCTGTGGCCAGTCCAGTACAGCAGAGACTTTCCCAGGGTCCATAGAGAGGCCCGAGGTAGATATTACATACCCCAAAAAAGCTACAGAGGTCACCTCAAAAATGCACTTTTCCAGTTTGGCGTACAATTGATTCTGTCTTAGTCTTTCCAGCACATACTTTACATGTCTCCGATGTTCGGCAAGAGTGGCTGAAAAGACTAGTATATCATCAAGGTATACTAATGCAAATTTACCCAAAATTGGTCTGAAAACCTTGTTAATTAGCTCCTGGAAGACGGCCGGGGCGTTGCACAACCCGAAGGGCATCACTTAGTACTTGTAATGCCCATCGGGTGTATTAAAGGCCGTCTTCCACTCGTCACTGTCCCTGATACGCACCAGGTTGTATGCACCCCTTAAGTCCAATTTCGAGAAAATTTTAGCGTTGGTGATCTGGGAAAATAAATCGTCAATCGGAGGTAATGGGTAACGATTTTTCACAGTGATCTTATTTAGACCCCGATAGTCTATGCAGGGACGGAGGCCTCCTTCTTTTTTCTTAACAAAAAAGAACCCAGCGCCCGCAGGGGACCGAGAGGGGCGGATAAAACCCTTAGCTAAATTTTCTTTGATGTACTCCTGCATTGCCAACGTCTCTGGCCCGGACAGGTTATAAAGGTGACCCCTAGGAGGCATACAACCAGATCTTAAGTCAATTGGACAATCAAAGGGACGGTGAGGGGGTAATCTGTCTGCTGATTTAGGACAAAAGACATCAGCATAATCTTTATACTGCTCTGGCAATCCTTCCACCTGAATTCTGGTGTTACCCATGGTTACCTTCGCCAAGCAATGATGATAACAGCGGGTAGACCAGCTCGTTAGCTGACCAGAGGCCCAATCAATCTGAGGGGCGTGAAGTCGCAACCATGGCAGACCAAGGATGATGGTGGAAGTTGCCATTTGTAGCACAAAAAACTGCAGACTCTCTCTATGTAAAACCCCTATGGTGACCCCCAACTCTGGGGTCTGAGACAGAGGGTATTTACTCTGCAGAGGAGAGTCATCCACCGCAGTAACTAACACCTTATGACTTAATGGGACAATAGGAATTCCCAATTTTTTAGCAAAATCATAGTCCATAAAATTGGCAGCCAAGCCGGAGTCGAGAAAGGCCTTAGTAGAAATTGTCTGGCCTTCCCATGAGATGGTGCATGGGAGGAGCAGTCGATCGTCTTTGAGAGGTAAATTCTGTGCGCTTAGGGTGTTACCTCTGACCACTCCTAAGCGACAGCGTTTCCCGACTTCTTGGGACAGTCCTGTGCTTTATGACCCTCCTTTGCACAGTACAAGCAGAGCTGTTCCTTCTTTCTACGAGTCTGCTCGACCCGGGACAATTTTGAACGTCCAATCTGCATGGGTTCAGGCGGAGGTGAGGTAGGTGGCGAGGAAGCGTAGGAAACATATCTCACACTACTCCTACCCCGGCTTTGTCTCTGATACCGTAGGCGACGGTCTACTCTGATTGCTAGTGAAATGGCTTCATCAATGGTTTTAGGTTCAGGATATTCTAACATCAGATTTGACACTGCATCTGATAATCCTGACAAAAAACAATCCCAACAATGCAAATGAGCCCCACCTAGCTGACACTGCCCACTTCCTGAACTCCGCTGCATAAGCTTCTACCGAATCTCTGCCTTGCCGCAACATCTTTAGCTTCCGCTCAGTGGTTGATGCAGAGTCCGAATCATCGTAAATTATGGCCATAGCTTTGAAAAATTCCTCCACAGAGGTCAGAGCCCCATCACCTGGCGGAAGACCATATACCCAGGTCTGGGAATCCCCAGTCAACAGTGTCTTAATAAAGGTAATTCTCTGGGCCACAGTACCTGAAGCATTAGGTCTCAACTCAAAGTAAGAAAACACTTGATTTTTAAAGTTTCGAAAGTCAGATCTATGACCAGAAAACTTCTCAGGCACAGGCATACGTAAGTCTGTAACAAGAGGGGATCGCACTGAGTTAACAGTCATCTGAAGGGCTTGTATAGACCCAGACAAAGCATTAATCTGGGTCTGATGACTATCCAGCACGCTGATACATTCTCCACCGAGGTGGTGAGTGCAAGCAGACGACTGTCAAGTGTGTCCATATTGTTTTGGTATGCTGTTCTGTAACGATTGGTGTCAACACGCAGAGAGAATCTGATTATTGGTGGGCTGCAGACTCACCAATAATGCAGATATACACCGGATTATGAATGATCTGCAGAATCCCTAATAATCCAGGTATGTCTAACCTCTGGACACCTGAGGCGTGAGTATACAGTATAACAGTAACACTTTGAGAGAGAACTGCCAGGAGGACTGGAGGCAGTGAGGAGAAGGGAATTCACCCCTAGCTGTGGGTGAATTCCTTTAGGCCAAAGGCTCCCTTGGAGTGGGACCTAGGCCTGGTTGCAGGAAGCCCTGCTGCTAATATAAACAGATTTGCCCTATCTGGTTGTGAGATCCTAACTCACTACAGCCTAGTGGCGAACCAAGGAAGTACAGGTATACAGTGTTAGTCTTGGGTGTGTGGTCCG
This sequence comes from Hyperolius riggenbachi, assembly GCF_040937935.1. Lineage (NCBI taxonomy): Eukaryota > Metazoa > Chordata > Amphibia > Anura > Hyperoliidae > Hyperolius > Hyperolius riggenbachi. The sequence goes on from NC_090650.1 coordinate 433,739,441, forward strand.
TAGTTACAACACCCCGGAACTGGTCTAAAGCATAACATAGAATAACATAACATGAGAAGGTAATCTAGCTTAGTGTGGATTCCCAGGTCCGTCCTGGTTCAACCACACTGTAGGATCTGACTGAGGTCTGCGTGCTAACACATAAAGCATTTGCAACGGCAGACTATGTGAGACTGAGGGACGAGTGGTTATATAGTGCAGCGCTGGCCAGCGCCGCCCAGTCCCCTCCAGCCAATCCGCATACAACCTTGGATCAGCTGACTAGCGGGGTCAGCTTATCCCTCTCTGCTTCCCATAAAGCTTCTGTCTTGCCGCGCGCGCGTATTCCTCAGCCTATGTGCACAGGAAGGTTGTATCACATCAGACACATGTCGCCGCGCGTAAACCGCCGGACTGGACGCGGAAACAGCCGCCACGCTGTTAGAGCACGCGGCGGCCATTCCGCAATCCTTCACAGAATCGCTCTGAAAATCTGCTTCAAAAACCTCTAGCGTTTGTGGATGTGCTAGCGGTTTTTGGTGTGCACTGGGCCTAACATAGGTTTTGGGCTTTTTCAGGTGCAACATGGAGAGCTACACAGATGGCATCCTCAGTCTATTTGTTTGGTAGGCAAACTGGTGTTTATTTGCTGGGATGGAGGCTTTGATGTATGTGGTTGGGGTTAATCATAAGTTCTGTATGGGGGAGTTAATGTTGGATATCTTACTAATGGTAAAATTATATAGTAGTATATTTACCATCCGATTAGTCTACTAACTGCAAAACCTGTGCCTATAACTGGTGAATCCGCACCCCACATTAACTTGCGCCTTTCTTAAATATATACGCTGTGGAAATCCTCTTTCTGAGACTTTCACTCTCATTTCTCTCCTCTGCTGTCAGGAATGGCATCTGCTGATCTGAGGAAGGAGTTGGACTGTTCCATCTGTCTGAGCATTTATACAGATCCTGTGACCCTGAGATGTGGACACAACTTCTGCCGGCTCTGTATAGATCAGGTGTTGGATACACAGGAGGGGGCTGGAGTTTATTCCTGTCCTGAATGCAGACAAGAGTTTCAGGAACGGCCGCCACTGCAGAGGAACATAACATTGTGTAACATTGTGGAGAGTTTCCGCTCTGCTCAGCCAGATCAGGAAGAGACTGGAGTCTTCTGTACTTACTGTATTCACTGTCCTGTACTGGCTGTTATGTCCTGTCTGATGTGTGACGCTTCTCTGTGTGACAATCACCTGAGAGTCCACAGCAAGTCACCAGAACACGTCTTGTGTGACCCCACCACTTCCCTGGTGAACAGGAAATGCTCCATCCATAAGAAGATATTGGAGTATTACTGCCTTGCAGATGCTGCCTGTATCTGTGTGTCCTGCAGTTTGGCCGGAGACCACCAGGGACACAAGGTGGAGATGCTGGATGAGGCTTCAGAGAAGAAGAAGCAGAAACTAAGAAATGATCTGCAGGAACTGATCACTAAGACAGAGGAGACTGAGAAAGAAGTCCAGAGTATGCAGGAGAACAAAAGAAAAGTCCATAAAAAGTCATCTGGTGTAACAGAGAGAGTCACTGTCCTGTTTAGAGACCTCAGGAGACAGCTGGACGACCTGGAGAAGAGAGTCCTGAGAGAAGTCTCCAGGCAGGAGGAGCAGCTTTCTCTGGCATTGGCTGATTTCATTCAGCAGCTGGAAGTAAAGAAGGCCGAGCTGTCCAGGAAGATGTGTCACATTGAGGAGCTGTGTAACATGACTGACCCACTGACTGTCTTACAGGAATCACACACAGGTGACTTGTGTGACACTGAGGAGGGGGATAAGGAGGACAGAGAGAGACATGATGGGCGGGATCTGGATGTGGCTCTCATCTCACACACATTATACACAGGGTTATCTGATATAATAGCAGGGGTAACTGGAGGCTGCATCATACAGGCTACAGACATATTACTGGATATAAACACAGCTTGTAATGGTCTACATATATCAGATGACATGAAAATTGTATCCAGGTCAGATATCAGCCAGAATTACCCAGAAACACCAGAGAGATTTCAGACATACGGTCAGGTGATCAGCAGACAGAGTTTCTCCTCAGGGCGACATTACTGGGAAGTGGATGTCAGTAAATCAGAGTGGTGGGATGTAGGAATGTGTTACCCCAGTATAGACAGGAGAGGAGGGCAGTCAGCGATTGGAGGTAATAACAAGTCCTGGTGTTTGTACAGGTGTAATAATCAGTGTGGAGTAGAATATGATGATGCAGAGATCGAGTTACCTGACAATATTGTCTCCAGTAACCGAGTCAGGATATATCTGGATTATGAGGCCGGGCGGCTGTCCTTTTATGATCTGTGTGTCCCGATCAGACACCTCCACACCTTCACTGCCACCTTCACTGAGCCCCTCCATGCTGCATTATATGTAGAAGAAGGTTCTATAAAGATAAGCGGGAAGAGAAGCAACCAGGAGGTGTGAGATTATACTGTATAATGGAGGGCTGCTAAAATTTACTTTTTAATTTATTAAAAATGTATTGAAATTATTACTGCATTAAAATCTGTTTATTTTGCTACATAACAACCAGATTAGCAGGACATCCCCTAACCATTTAAATCTCTATATAGATTAGAAGGGGAGTCGTTGTCCAGTTTTTATTTCTGTCTGTGAGGCCATAGGGAGGATTTCACATTACTTCCTGTCTCACAGGAAGTCAGAGCAAATTCCCCAGAAAAAGATGGAAATCCCGCCTCAGACAGATGCCACTGGAACAAGTGTCGTTCCCCCCCCCCCCCCCCCCTTGAAGATTTATCACCTGTTCCCATGACAACCATACATTTCTGGATTTTCCCTGACTTTTAGTTCTGTTCCCCTGGAGTAACTCTGTGTAGCTAACTACTCCTGCAGCATACATGACGCTAAATGTGGTATGTACTGTATATCAATGGGATCATGTAAGGGAAAATAAAAAACCCTTATGGTTTTTTAGAAAATAAATGTTAAAATGTAGGCTGAAAAAACTCAGTGCAGCTTCTTACTGACGTGGATTGGAGGTTATTGTAAAGCCCCCATGTCTGCCATTGTCACCAGATTTGCTATGTATGTCAAGGTCAATAATGGGAAAGTGTGAAAAAAAATGTTTTCAAAGACCTTTGTAAGAAAATTTTGCAATTTAAACCTAGTACAATGTTGGATTGCAGCAGCTTCGGTCTTCTTAATTTTGCCACACATTAATCTAGCAAGAGTCAATTGGACTGTTTCACAAAACACTCCCGGCATCTATGGGGGTGACTGCAGGGGTTAACTTGAGTTTGTTGCCTTCCTCTGACTCTGCTGGTTATATGATTGGTGCAGGCCAGCATTGTACAAAATGTCTGGCTGAGCTTAATGGCTTTTGTGTAACCCATTAGCAACTGAAATAGAGTTATCTCATTTAAGAGAAGTACTCTGCTTTTGACCTCAGTCGGCAGAACTCCTTGTGCTGTAAATTCTTGGGATGCTTTGATCTCTCTACTAGCAGAAAATATAGAAACTGAAAGCAGAAGCCCCCTGAGAGTGCCCTCTAGTGACCATAAATACACATTACATCAGTACTAATTAGAAGCAGGGAAATGTAAGAAATAAAAAAGGTACTAAAATAATTTGGGCCGGAGCACTTGCCATTCTCTAAATTGGCTATTAAAGGGTTAAATCAAATTCTGTATTTATTTGACCTTCCGGATGCTGCCCCCTGCACAAGTGAAAAGATGGGGAGCAGCGTGCAATGCTGGCGAGAGACAGTGACATGGGTGGTTCAACCTTTTCTGCCACAGCCCATCACACCCCCCCCCCCCATCCGTACACCCTGTGCTAGTCTTACCTGGGACTACCAGCCTCCATGGGGGGGGGGGGGGGGATGAGGGGTTACCAGGGCCTTATGCTGTCTGTTTTTCAAGTAACAGGTTGAGCGTACACTTGATCGTGCAAATTGAGAATTGTTTTTTTATATTTTTTTTTTTTTTTTTATCTCTTACTAGCATTGGGGGTTTTGTGCTTAATTGTGGAAACATTCAGTAGAATTAGGAATGCTCGCGCCATATGAAAGAGGATGCTTGCAGCCATTTTTACTCGTGGAATATAAACTGCAAAAATGTGACCAGTTGCTGAGACTTGTGAGGCCAATGAGAGCACATTACAGGTGCTGCGCTCTGCGTTCATTGCAGGCGGAACCCCTCCACCCCCCCCCCCCCCCCCCCCCCCTTTCTCGAATTAGCCTTAAAGAAAAATTGTACTGTTAATTTAAATTTTGAAACTTTCACAAAGTGATTCAGGAAAAAAAAAATTTTGTGCAGTATATTAAACTATGGTGAAATGACTGACTAACTGCTGCATTCCATCATTGCTCAGGGTTTAAAATGCACCTTTTCTTGCAGAAAGTTCTGTATGAGGGCTTTACAGTTACTTAAAATCTGCTTCAATATGACACTGCACCGGGTTAAAGTGTACCGGAGACGCCAAGAAAGAAATATGTGATACTTACCCAGGGTTTCCTCCAGCCCCATGAGCACCGCTGAGTCCCTCGCCATTCTCTTGAGTGCCTCCGTTCAGCTGCAATCAGTCCCGGTAACTGGCTCAGTCGGGGTCTTCTGCGCATGTGTGATCCTCCGTGCATGCGCAGAGAACCCCGACTGACGCAACTGAGCCAGTTACCGGGACTGATTACGGCTGAATAGGAGGACATCGAGGGACTCAGCGGTGCTTATGGGGCTGGAGGAAGCCCCGGGTAAGTAGCAAATCTGTCTTTCTTGGCATTTCGATTTTCCTTTTAAAAATGTGTTTTCCTGCCTAAAACTTTTTTTTTTTTTTTTTTTTACTCTGTTGCTGTCGTTTACAGTACACCATAAAAACTTTGACAGGTTTTGGACTAGTCTATCTCCTCATGGGGGATACTCAGGATTTTCTTTATTTTTTTACAAAAGCGTTCTATGGAAAAGATCTGTACAAAGATAGCTAGACTGACTTTTTAATGGTCTGTAACTGGGCTTATTTTTCAGGGTAACTGGGTACATACCAAATCTGGTGTCGATATCCTGTATATAGCTGCTAACTGACACTCAATGGCTGCTTTACACAAGTTACACTTTACATAGTAAAGAAGAAAGGAAAACACAATACAGCTTTTTCTAATAATTAGTTACTGTAAATAAAGTGAGATTATTAATTATTATATTCTGATTATCACAGCATAATGGAGCTGCTGCAATGTATGGTGATAGATTTTATTTTGAAATAAAGTTACATTTTCTGCATTCTATATTTCATGTCCTTCTGCTGTAGCAATAATATAAAATGCAAACCATGGGAAAGTAGAGGTTACTCTGAGGCCTAGTGCACACCAAAACCTGCTAGCAGATCCGCAAAATGCTAGCAGATTTTGAAACGCTTTTTCTTCTTTTTCTGTAGCGTTTCAGCTAGCGTTTTGCGGTTTTGTCTAGCGGTTTTGGTGTAGTAGATTTCCTGTATTGTTACAGTAAAGCTGTTACTGAACAGCTACTGTAACAAAAAACGCCTGGCAAACCGCTCTGAAGTGCCGTTTTTCAGAGCGGTTTGCGTTTTTCCTAACATTGAGGCAGAAACGCATCCGCAATCCAAAAAATGCCTCACCCAGGCATTTTTCGTTTCTGCAAAACGCCTCCCCCTCTGGTGTGCACCACCCCATTGAGATACATTGACCAAGCAGATCCGCAGCCGCAAGCGGATCTGAAAACGCCCAAAAAGCCGCTCGGTGTGCACCAGCCCTAAGAGTTAATAGTAGTTTTGTAACCTTGCAGGGGGTGTGGTCTTAAAATGGGTGTGGCTATGAAAGGCACCTGAACAGTGTTTTTATGCTGTAAAACCTCTCCCATGTTTAGCTTCTCTTCTGTCCTCTTGTCTCCTGGGCTCCATGCAGAGTATTAGCACAGCAGAGCGCTCGCACTCACCAGTTCTACTCCCTCCTTTTTGCTGCCATCCTCCTCGTTACCCTGTGAACCAGCGGTGCATGTGAGTGCATGCATGCCACACCGGGTCACTTTGAACACCGATAGATGATGGCGGCAGAGAGGAAAGGGCGAGCCAGCTGCAGTGGTGAGTGGGTGCACTCTGCTGTGGTGATACTCCGCAGGGGCTCCAGGGAAGGCAGCATTAGGAGCAAGGACACCTGTTGGGTTGGGGACGGCAGTAATTGACTTTATAAATAGATTTCATGCTGAAACCTATTAAAAATCGATGTGCAGTGTGAGGCAGTGATCACTCTGACCAGAGACTGTACAACCAGGGCCGTTTCTGGCCAGTGTGGTGACACCTGCGTCAGCTGTGCCCCCCCAATCTGTAGGATATAACCATACAATTACAGAACAGCTTTGCCCTGCACTGTACAAGTGCTAGACTGTAAATAAATGGTGTTGCTCGGATACTATATTATGTGGTGCACCCCAGGGCACTACAGAAGGGGTAGATGTGTGAAAGATGTAGCACCCTGTGGCAACCATTGTGTGACCGCAATGGTTGTAGATTGTAATTTGCATTAAAGATGGCATATTCCAATAGAGTTTTTATTAGATTTGATGTGAATGTTGAATCTAACATCTATTCTTGTGAAAACCTTAAATAGTGTTCGGGTCGTTTTTTAAGGGAACTTGAAGTGAAAAGGACCTGGAGGCTGCCACATTTCTTTCTAACCCATTAACCCTACAGGCTATTTTACCGTTAAGGTGGCCATACATCTAGCGATGATGGGCAGATTTGAGCAAGAGACAAATCTCTCGCTTATTATTATTTATTTACAAATCACCAACATATTCCATGGCGCTGTACAATGTAAGAGAACAAACATGGGGTACATAATGATACAGACAATGATATACATCAAATATGGACACTGGTACTAAATACAGAACTGCTGATTACAATAGCAAATTTAACATGATGACTAAAATGTATAACGGTGAGAGTGCAAGCTATTAAATGAATAACATTCTAAGACACAAAAGGGTGATAGAGCTCTGCCCTTGCGGGCTTAGAATCTGAAGCCGGGGTCAGGAACCTTTTTGGCTGAGAGCCATAAATGCCACATTTTAAAATGTAATTCTGTGAGAGCCATACAATAGGTTTCAAACTGGGACATCACATATAGTTTAGGAGAAAATGTAAAGAGCAAGGTGTGTGCAATGATGAATCATCTAACATTGATTTATAAAAATATCAAAATCTTTATTATATTAATCCGTAAATAAGTAACGTGAACATTAAAATAAACCCCATGTGGAACGGCCATCCACCATACCAACACTGCCCATGCAACCACCATGCACACCTAAACTCGATCACCTAGTGTGATCCAGGGCCCAGATTGTATGGTAACTAGAGTGAAATTTTTCCACAGAGGGCCACAAACTGGCCTGAGTTCATACAATGCTGTATAGTGGAGCATCCTCAAAACCAGCTTTCATAAGAACATTCAGGTGAAGCATAGCGCACAGCAGAAACCATAGAGCGAACCAGGCCTCTCAAACACAAGCAAAGATGTGGTCTCCAATTATATCAATCCTGGGTTAAGCAGTTAGTCAGCAAGACCTATATTGTAGCAAAAAGGCTAAAGCAGGAAAAAGTTCATCCAGCAGTTCAGCTAGGTAGGCTGTATGCAGATATGGAGCTCTCATGCAGTCAAGATAAACACATACTGTACCGCTCCCAGTGTGTCTTGCTCCCAGTGTATTCTGTGTGTAGCCAGTCCACTGTGGTCTATACTGCTGTGCTATTGCAAGGATCGATATGCAAAGCGCATTGGAGGCATGCAGGTAGTCAAAGGGTGGGCTCAATCCCCACAGCGTGTGTCCCTCAAAACGAGACCACCGCTGAACTGAGCCTGGGATCCAGTGCTGGATGGATGCCTGAGTGCACCAGAGAGGGCCTCGGCGGGTCTCGAATGGAGGCACAGGTCCCAAGTGGAGGGGAGAGCGGTAGACGGCAGCCCACAAGCCAGTGGGTCAGGTGTCGGACAAGCCGAGAGGACCCGACATGTTTTGCCGGCAACTTCCGGCTTTCTCGAGGGGGCAGTCCACGTGTATCAGAGGGCCATGTTGCCATGGTGATGTGTATACAGTTGATCTGCTGGACAGCGGACGTGTCAGACACGTCTTCAACTTCTCTTGGGTTTCAGCAACATCAGCAATTTCCCTAAAAGCCATACAGAAGAAATACAGACTAACCACTTGTACAATTAGCTAGCTGACTTGGGGGTTTAACTTTGTAGGATGAGATCCCCGCACTTTGGCCCAATAGGCTGCCTGTCAAGTAACGGGCAGCCTATTGGACCAATCAACGTGCAGGGAAGTCGTCCAACAAAGTCACTGGACCTGACAGTGTCCAGAGTGGGACAATTGAAGCAGCCGTTCCTTTTGGGGTAGTGCGAGTAAGTTAGCAGTGCATGCTACAGCAGTAACGTGCTTACTTTGAAAAATGTATTTGCACTGCCACACTAAGATGCGCTGTTTGTTGCGTTAGTGAATTAACCCTTACTGATTTGTATGTAAGCCAGATGTAGCCATCAAAAGAGCCACATCTGGGTGCCAAGCCATAGGTTCCCTACCCCTGGTCTAAAGGAATGGGATGGAAACCAGAGGTGGGGAAGTATACAGTATTTAACCATTTCAGTCTGCGGGGATTTTTCACCTTATGCATCGGAGCAATTTTCACCTCCCATTCATTCGCTAATAACTTTATCACTACTTAACACAATTTATTGATCTATATCTTGTTTTTTCCGCCACTAATTAGGCTTTCTGTGGGTGGTACATTTTGCTAAGAGCCACTTTACTGTAAATGCATTTTAACAGGATTAATAAGAAAAAAAAAATGGAAAAAATTCATTATCTCAGTTTTCGGCCATTATCGCTTTAAAATAATCCACGCTACCATAATTAAAACCTATGTATTTTATTTGCCCGTATGTCTCGGTTATTATACCATTTACATTTTGTCCCTATCACAATGTATGGCGCCAATATTTCATTTGGAAATAAAGGTGCATTGTTTCCGTTTTGCGTCCATCACTATTTACAAGCTTATAATTTAAAAAATGTTTGTAGTATACCCTCTTCAAATGCATATTGAAAAAGTTCAGACCCTTAGGTAACTATTTGTCTTTTTTTTTTTTTTTCCCATTAAAATTTTTATTTGGTTAATATTTTGGCGTGGGACATAAACAGGTAATTTTTAATGTTGTTATCTGTGTAAATTGTAATGTAAAAAATGTGTAGATGTAGTTTTACTATTTGGCCACAAGATGACCACCTTCATTTTTGTTTACCCTCCTTGTTCTTCTCGCTAAGCGGAAGTACAAGGGGGATGCGGAAATCTGTCCGGGCAAAAGAACTGAAGCCTCACAGGTTAGCGCTTCGGTTTTTCTTGGGGTGGTCAGGGATCGGTGATCGGGAACCATGTTCCCTTTCAATGATCCCATGGCAACCGGGGGACACAACGGGATTGCGCCTAAGCGCGCGAGCGCTGCAGAGCTGCCGCCCAAACGTGAGCTTCACGTCCAGGTGGCGGAAATGAATATACAGGCAGTGCATGATTAGGTTATTAAAGAGACTCTGAGGTGAGTCTTAAATCATTTTATTACTGTAAAGCACTATAGATAGTGCTAAACCGCCGCATCCCCGTGGCAAAACGAGGGGCGTATACTCCCCAAATCCCCTCTGCAAGGTCCACGACTTTCATGGTTGTAGATTTTGCTGCTCATGGATGCAGAGCTTTGGGCTGTAGCTCTGCCTCCATGCGTGGCAATCTGCCCACAGATCTCCGCCTCTCCTGCCCCTCTCAGTGAAGGCAGATTGAGAAGGGCGGAGAGAGGCGGTGATCAGCAGGGATTGACGCGCTAAGAGGCAGAGCTACAGCGCTAAGCTCTGCCTCATCAGGAAGTGCTCCCCCAAAGTTGCAGAGCGGATTAGGGGGGTATAAACCCCTCATTTTGCCGTGGGATAGCGGTGGTTTAGCACTATCTATCTATAGTGCTTTACAGTAATGACATTCTTTAAGACTCACTTCAGAGTCTCTTTAAATAAGAAGTAAATTTAGACCCGAGCTTAAAAGGTGCATGGCCTAAGAGAGCATATGCTTGTCGGAAAAGGTGGGTTTTGAGGGAGTGTTTAAAGATTTCAAAGGTGGGAGAGTGGCGGATATGCTGTGGAAGGGCATTCCAGAGAAGGGGTGAGGCATGTGAGAAATCTTGTACACTTGAATTAGAGAGAGATCTGCCAGCTACCCATACACTGCAGGCTGATTCAAGTTAGATTTCAGCATGAAATCTCTCAGGAATCGGTAGCCCTGCTCTGCCTCCCGGGAGACTGCGGGCTGCGGGGAATGAACTGGTGCGGCGGCTGTTCAACACCTGCTGGGGAAACGGGCGGGTGGCAATGCTTCCCCGCACACGGCGGGCCCCGGGCTCCCCTGCGGCTGATGGAGTTGCATCCCCTATAGTTATGCCGCTGCATCACGCCAAACATTCGTATATCAGTAACATGTCACGTATAATAGAAAAATAAGCATAATCATCAAATCACTGGAAAATGAGGTTTAGAGCTTTGCAGGGCTGCAGCAACAATGTGACTACTGCTGGCGCAATGAAGGGGGGGCTGCTGCAGGAATAATCTGCTGCTGCTGCTGGTACAGTAAGGTTGCTGCAGGGGCAATATGTAAAAGGCTATAATGCTGTTGTGTATGGTTTAGGCCAGAGAGGATGTTCTGACTTCAGGTCCACTTACCGCTCCATAGCCAGGATTGCTCCCCCCTCCTCCTCCTCCGAGTCGTCTCTGGCTCCCTCCTCGCCGGTTTGCCACCGCACATAGTTTGTCCTCCACACATTGTATTAGTGCAGGGCTGCAAAAAAATGGCAGACTATGTCCGCAAATGCAGACATCGGTGGCCATTGTCTTGTAACACTGCTCTAATATAATGAGCGGAGGACAGAGCCAACAAGTGGGGAGGAGGCAGAGTGGGGAATGCAGAGACACATCGCCAGTGTTGCGGCACACCGGTTGGGAACCAGCGATCTAGAGGCTTCCTTCTACTTAAGTATTAAACTTTTAACCCAAGTGGAATACAGAGACACCAAGAGCCCAATATATTGCAGTATGTACTGGTAATATGGGTGTGACAAAGCAAGTATATGATATTAATACTATTAAACAAACCAGGGTTACCATCCAGGCAACCACTATATCAGCAAGTGGGGAGATAAGACCTGTCCCCACTCAGGATTAAGAAGTCGCTCTCTGTAGATCGGAAAAATGGGGCAACACCCCTCCACCAAGGGTGGGCTTAGATCATGTACAGGCAAACAGAGGCGCAAAAAGATAAGTCAATAAAAATGCTGAGGTGGATTTCTCTACTCCAGATATACACAACAAAATATTGGTGGAGTTCAACCAAATATTTATTTGCGTACTCCAGACAGTGCAACATGTTTCGCAGGCATATCCCGCTTCCTCAGGCTATGAACGGAGCATATAACTGTGGGACAGAGAAGGTTCGCTCAGTAAACATGCATGGTACTAAACATCCAATGGCATAAAACATCCAATTGCATCAAATAGTAAAGTCTATTTTTTGAGCAGCATACCATGTTCATACAATGATAGTGATAACAGTGTTGGTACTAATAGTGATAAATATGGGGTCATCAGTATAGATACCTAGTGCAATGTTAGGTTACAATAGGAATAAGAAACATAAAATTAAAAGTAAGAATTGGCAATAGAAATTACACATCTATGCTGCATATGGGGCCAAAGTATGTTTAACACCATAGGAAGCTATAGGTCGGGGGGAGGGGGGGGGGGTGTATAGTAAACAAGAAGGGCGAATAACATAAGTGCTATGCAGCAGTAGATCAAATGAACAGCAAACAATTAAATACAATCTAGGTGGTATGGTAATAAAAGGAAGCTTACCTTATGCATATCTAGTGAAAAGAAAAGCGCCTCTGTGAATGAATCACCCACAGAGGACGTTTTTATATGTAAATAGAAATCATTTAACCAATCGGGCTTTTCTTTAGGCCTTTCTGCCATGAAAATGCAACCTTTAGTCATGGGCATGTGTACTTGGTGTGCGGGGCCTGTGGCGGCCATTTTGGGTAAGGGCAATTGGTGAGGTGCGACGTGCGCATGCGTAAAATTTGACACACTCGTAGGGATATGCGTATGAAGACACGCATGCGATGTGGCGCTCGTTTGCCTGACTGGTAGGGGATGCTGGGGGAGGGGGAGAAGGGGGAGTGGGTATGTGTTACGGGGGAGGGGGAAAGAAAAAGTGGTCAGCCACGGGAAGAGGATGGGGGGGGGGGGGGTGGAATAGATATTGAATAGAGCACAAATATAAAACCATAAATAATATAAATGCATAATTCTGTATGTTAAACAATCCAGTGGTGCACCCGGACCACTGGTTCTATGGCGCCTCTGCTTGCCTGCACATTATTTTGACCCAAGTTTCACCTCCGGCAAACTTCAGGTCAAAAAGCAAATACCTAATAAGAGGATCCTGTAGAGACTTCCCATGTCCACCTTGGCCCTGCAGCCACTCACTGGGACCCCCTGGAGGATCCGGGCCTCCTCATACATGAGCACGGTAGTTCCATAGCACAGTACAGCCGCGGTACTGCAGGAAGAGGAGTATGGCCCGAGTCTTCAATCCAACAAGGTCTTGTCGGATTTCTTTGGGAATCTGCTAGTGGCAAAGGAGGTGCAGAGGATGGAGTGGGAAGCCTTTACAGAGGCTTTCCACACATGGAATGTCCCACATGGATGTGACTTCATGGGGAGGAGCATCTGTCCAGCGCCGGGGAAGGGGGCATCTGTTCTGCACTGATCCTGAGGGCTAGCAAGCCTTCAGCTGCCCATAGAAAAGAGACTTAATGTGTGTAAACAAATGGACAGCTAGATGCACTATCTAGGGCACCTCATACATTTATTTACATTTATTCTAGTTTATCCTTTTTTTTTTTTATCCCCCACTTGTGATGTCCGTAAAAACACCTGGTAAAGTACATGCACCATTTCCTTGCAAACAAGTGCGAACCATCCCTAAATCAGAGCTATACACCAGCAGAGCTCCAAGTTGCCCTTTTGTCAGAGTGATGGTGGTCTGGAGGTGAAGGAGTGGCCCGGCCTATTGTGTTGTGGTTCTCCACTGATTCTTCAGGATCCATAATCCACTGGCATCTGGCTGTTTATACCTGGAAGACTGTGGAATGGCTGTGTTAAAGGGGTTCTGTGCTAGTTAAATAGTAAAACAAGCTGGCACTTACCTGGGGCTTCCATCAGCCCCCTGTAGCAGTAATGTCCCACGCCATCCTCCTCCAATCTGCCTTTCCCCGCCGCTGGCACCGGGCATTATTCATCTGACGACAGACAAATAATGTGCGCTCCTGTTCACGTCATCGGGAGCTTACTGCGCAGTACGAAGTTTTCTTGTACTGCGCCTGCTCAGTAAGCTCTGATGACGCGTGCGGAAGCGAGAGCTCAGCTGCGCAGCCGCAGTGTAATCACTTGCGTGATTACACGGGGACCGGCAGCGGGGAACGGCGCATCAGGAGAGGACGGCGCAGGACATTATCGCTGCAGGGGGCTGATAGAAGCCCCAGGTAAGTGTCAGCTTGTTTTTACTTTTTTAATTACACAGCACTCCTCTAAAGAGAGCATGAAGCCAAAATAATTTCCTGTTTTTATTGCCCACTTATGTTAAGCAATAAGACCATAGCTGATTTGTCACAACAGAGTGGCAGAACGAGGTTTTATCCCCTGAAACCCCCGGGGCAAAATTCTCCCCTCGTTTCCTGGAGGAGGCAGAGCTTTGCACTGTAGCTCTGCCTTCAATTCAGTCAATAGCCGCTTCTCACCGCCCCTCTCAGTGAAAGAGGACTGAGAGGGGCGGGAAGAGGCGGAGATAGACACAACTGGAGGCAGAGCTACAGCGCAAATCGCTGTCTCCCCCGGGCAGCAAAATCCACGACCTGAAAAGTCGTGGAATTTTGCCCCGGGATTTTGGGGGCATAAAACCTCGTTCTGCCGCGCTGTTGCAGCGAATCAGCTATGGTCTTATTGCTTAACATGCAGTGGGCAATATAAATGGGGAATTACTTTGGCTTCAGACTCTAAGCATAAGGTAAGCTTGGTGAATACATGTTTATTGTTAGCCCCTGCAAGAGGTGAACTGATTTATCTTGTTTTGGTAAACCTGGAATTTCATTTGAAGAACACAAAATTTCCTATTTTAAAGCAATTTTTAGGAAAATTTCTGTTCCTTCTGGCTCTTTTATACCAGACGCAATTTGCTGTGTTTTGTGATCCTTTTCTGATTGCGTGCAAAAACAAGGACCTCTTTAAAAAATTAGAAATCGTGTGAAGCCTTTCAAACCAGTGCGTTCTTATTTTGTCCGATTGTAAATATCCTGCACAGCGAATTTCTTCTGTGTTGCAGCAGCCAAAGAAAAATCACAAATGCAGTTGCAGAAAAATCACATTACAAAATTGCATTATGTTTGCAATTTTCATTATAAGAGAGCACTTAGTGTAAGATGTTTGTCGTACAGGGAGGCTGGGAGGTTCTCTCCACCACCCTCTGTATAGGAAATGTGAGACTCTGTCTAGTTTCTGCACTTCTCAGACTTTCACTCTCATTTCTCTCCTCTGCTGTCAGGAATGGCGTCGGCTGATCTGAGGAAGGAGCTGGACTGTTCCATCTGTCTGACCATTTATACAGATCCTGTGACCCTGAGATGTGGACACAACTTCTGCCGGCTCTGTATAGATCAGGTGTTGGATACACAGGAGGGGGCTGGAGTTTATTCCTGTCCTGAATGCAGAGAAAAGTTTCAGGAACGGCCGGCACTGCAGAGGAACATAACATTGTGTAACATTGTGGAGAGTTTCCGCTCTGCTCAGCCAGATCAGGAAGAGACTGGAGTCTTCTGTACTTACTGTATTCACTCTCCTGTACCGGCTGTTATGTCCTGTCTGATGTGTGACGCTTCTCTGTGTGACAATCACCTGAGAGTCCACAGCAAGTCACCAGAACACGTCTTGTGTGGCCCCACCACTTCCCTGGAGAACAGGAAATGCTCCATCCATAAGAAGATATTGGAGTATTATTGCCTTGAAGATTCTGCTTGTATCTGTGTCTCCTGTAGGCTGGATGGAGACCACCAGGGACACAAGGTGGAGATACTGGTTGAGGCCTCCGAGAAGAAGAAACAGAAACTAAGGAATGATCTGCAGGAACTGATGACTAAGACAGAGGAGGCTGAGAAAGAAGTCCAGAGTCTGCAGGAGAACAAAAGAAAAGTCCATAAAAAGTCATCTGGTGTAACAGAGAGAGTCACTGTCCTGTTTAGAGACCTCAGTAGACAGCTGGACGACCTGGAGAAGAGAGTCCTGAGAGAGGTCTCCAGGCAGGAGGAGCAGCTTTCTCTGCCATTGGCTGATTTCATTCAGCAGCTGGAAATAAAGAAGGCTGAGCTGTCCAGGAAGATGTGTCACATTGAGGAGCTGTGTAACATGACTGACCCACTGACTGTCTTACAGGAATCACACACAGGTGACTTGTGTGACACTGAGGAGGGGGATAAGGAGGACAGAGAGAGACCTGATGGGCGGGATCTGGATGTGGCTCTCATCTCACACACATTATACACAGGGTTATCTGATATAATAGCCGGGGTAACTGGAGGCTGCATCATACAGGAAGCTACAGACATATTACTGGATATAAACACAGCTAATAATAATCTACATATATCAGATGACATGAAAATTGTATCCTGGTCAGATATCAGCCAGAATCGCCCAGAAACACCAGAGACATTTCAGGATTATGAACAGGTGATGAGCAGACAGAGTTTCTCCTCAGGGCGACATTACTGGGAAGTGGATGTCAGTAAAGCAGAGTGGTGGGATGTAGGAATGTGTTACCCCAGTATAGACAGGAGAGGAGAGCAGTCAGGGATTGGATGTAATAACAAGTCCTGGTGTTTGTACAGGTATAATAATCAGTATGTAGTAGAAAATGACAGTAAAAAGATCCAGTTACCTGACAATGTCCCCAGTAATAGAGTCGGGATGTATCTGGATTATGAGGCCGGGCGGCTGTCCTTTTATGATCTGTGTGTCCCGATCAGACACTTCCACACCTTCACTGCCACCTTCACTGACCCCCTCCATGTTGCGTTACAACTATATGCGGGTTCTATAAACATATGAGGGAAGAGAAGAAACCAGGAGACGGAAGATAGTATAATGTAGAGCAGCTCAAATTAACGTTTGAATTTTTTGAAATTATTACTGCATTAAAATGTATCCATTTCTGGAATACATCTAACTTTTTGTCCTGTTCCCCAGGAGTAACGCTGTGTAGCTACCGTATATACTCGAGTATAAGCCGACCCCCAAACTTCCCCTAAAATTCCAGGAAAAAGTGACTGACTCAAGTATAAGCCGAGGGTAGGAAATGCAGCACAGACCTGATAGACCTGGGGGCTGGAGGAGGCCCAAGTAAGTAAATTGCAACGTTTTGGTGGTGCTGGCAGAATGTAGCAGTGATGGCTGATCAGATTGGTTGCTGTAGGCAACATATTCAGAATGTGCAGTTTTGTTGAATAAGGTCCACAGGGCCTTTACATCTTCTAATGTGGAGTGGCCCCGACATATGCAGAGTGGTGGCAGCAGGTAGAATGTAACTCACAGGTTAGCAACACGCACCTGGATTCCTCGTTATCTGTATCTTATCTGTACGATCATCATTATCATCTTCATGACTCCCCCAGGTGCCACCTATGCCGAGTGGTGGGGGAAATGCAATTGACTCCCCCCCCCTTCCCCCCAAATATGTAGACAGTGCACAGGGAGCCGGGCTTCTTTACTCACATGTCAGCACAGCGCACCTGGTTTACTCATTATCACCATGCCTGTCGCCGTCATCTGCTTCCACTTGCCGGTCACGGAACAACACAACACAGCACATAGACTGAAGCCAATCAGGAACGCACTCTGCCGCTGTGTAGTCACTGAGACGTGTTATCAGCCGTGCGCGCAGTTCGGGCAATTGCTTCCCCATTTGTCAGCAGGACGCGTCTCCTAGGTTTTAATGTCGTCACGAGGTATGTTCCCGCCCTTCAGGCACCTGATTGGCCGGCTGTGTTGCTGACAATACAGCCGGCCAATCAGGATCAGGAACATGCCTCGTGATGAAATTTAAGACATAGGAGATGCATCCCGCTCACAAATGGAGAAGCAATTGCCCGAACTGCGCGCACGGCTGATAACACCTCTCGGTTACTACACAGCAGCAGAGTGTGCGTTCCTGATTGGCTCCAGTCTATGTGCTGTGTTGATCCATGATTGGCAAGTGGAAGCAGATGTCGGCAACAGGCATGGTAAAGATGGGCAATCCAGGCGCGCGGTGCTGACTTGTGAGTAAAGAATCCCGGCTCCCTGTGCAATGTCTACATATGCTGGGGGTCAATTGCGCTGCCCACACCACTCTACGTATGGCGAGATGACACTTGGGGGAGAGCTATGCTCGAGTATAAGCCGACACCCCCACTTTAGGGCCACTTTTTTGGACCCAAAAATTCGGCTTATACTCGAGTATATACGGTAATTACCCCTGCAGCATACATGACACTAAATTTGGTATGTGTTAAGGTTATGGGAATGTAAGAAGAAGAAGAAGAAGAAGAAAAAAAACTTATGGGTTTTGAGAAAATCAATTATAACATTTTGGTAGGGACACGACGTGCTTGAGCTGCAGCCATAAGAGTGCACTAAGTAGGCAGTAGCAGTGTTAGGGAGTCTAGCCCATGGACTCCTTACTGAGTAGGTGCTGGCTTACTGCACAGGAAGAGACGAGATTTGAATCCTGGTCTCTTGTGTCAGTGGCAGTGCCCTTAAAGAGACTCCGTAACAAAAATAGCATCCTGTTTTTTATCATCCTACAAGTTCCAAAAGCTATTCTAATGTGTTCTGGCTAACTGCAGCACTTTATACTATCACTGTCTCTGTAATAAATCAATGTATCTTTCCCCTGTCAGACTTGTCGGCCTGTGTCTGGAAGGCTGCCAAGTTCTTCAGTGTTGTGGTTCTGCTATGAACTCACCCTTCCTGGCCCCTCTATGCACACTGCCTGTGTGTTATTTAGATTAGAGCAGCTTCTCTCTTCTCTCTTATCTTTTACAAGCTGGATCAATCGTCCTCTGAGCTGGCTGGGCTTTCACATACTGAGGAATTACAAACAAGGGCAAAGCTGTTTGCAGGAAGAAAAGAGCAGCCTGAAACTTCAGTGCATGGGGGAAAGAAACACACAAATGATCTCTTGAGATTCAAAAGGAATGCTGTATACAGCCTGCTTGTGTATGTATGTATTTTTCTATGTGTGGACATACTGTACATCAACTTACTCCCTGTTTTGGTGGCCATTTTGTTTGTTTACTAACAAACTTTTTAAAACTGTTTTTAACCACTTTTAATGCGGCGAGGAGCGGCGAAATTGTGACAGAGGGTAATAGATGTCCCCTAACGCACTGGTATGTTTACTTTTGAGCGATTTTAACAATACAGATTCTCTTTAAAGTGAACCAGAGATGAAAATAAACTGAGAAAAACAATTGGATCTGTCCTTCTACTCCTAAAAATGACTCTTAGATATCTCAAGGTTTTATTTTATGTACCGTATTTTCCGCCGTATAAGACGTACCTTTTCTCCCCAAAAAATGGGGAGAAAAAGTCCCTGCGTCTGATACGGCAAAGGCAGGGAATCCCCGACTTACGGATACCCGCTGATACGAACCGCCGACCCGACGCCATCGGGATTCCCTGCCTTGCCTGTGTCCCGCTGTGAGTCCCCCCCCCCCCTCGCTTATCTCCACCTACTACTGTGTCGCCGGGTCCCCCTCGTGAGAAGCGGTAGCAGCTTACCTCCTCCATCTTGCCCGCGGCGATTGAAGACATCCGACTTCTGTGGGTGGCTTCCTCTAGTGCCGGCTACTAATGACGTGTAATTGATGATGTGTCATTACAAGCCGGCACTAGAGGAAGCCGCACACAGAAGCCGGATGTCTTCAATCACCGCGGGCAAGATGGAGGAGGTAAGCTTCTGCCGCTGCTGCATCTCACAGGGGGGGGGCTCACAGCGGGACACAGGGTGGAGAGGACACTTGGGGGGGAGGAACAGGAGGACACTTGGGGGAGACAGGAGGACACTTGGGGGAGACAGGAGGACACCTGGGGGTGACAGGAGGACACCTGGGGGAGACAGGAGGGCACCATTTGGGGTAGGTCATGTACAAGACGCTCCTGGAACATGGACGCACCAGGTTTAGTTTATATTTTTTTCCCCTGGATTTTGCCCTCTAAACCTGGGTGCGTCTTATATTCCGGAGCGTCTTATACGGTGTGAAATACGGTATATACATTTACAAAGCAGATGTAATGTTGAGACACTGCAGTTGAGCAGAGACTATGAAAGAGTCCCAGAGTGAAAATACATAAACTATTGACCTTTTTTATCTCACAGTAAAAAGCTCAGGTATCTGCTTAGAAAAGTGTTTTACAGCTGTAATTATAAACTATGTCAGGCAGGGGAAAAAAAAGCAACACCGCATGAGGCTAGGTGCACAATTGTCCGTTCAGGATCGGATCTGTTTCAAACAGATTTTTCTAAACTTTTTTTTTCTCCCCCTCCAGCTAGTTTGTGGAAAACTTGTTACAATGTATAGCGGCAGCGATCGGGGAGCTTACCTTCTCTTTCTACTTCCTCCGCTTGCCGCATCACTGCCTGCAATGCCGCCCTCTGTACTTTGGAGGGTGGCATTGCAGGCAGTGACGCAGCGAGTGGAGGAAGTAAAAGAAGAAGGTAAGCTCCTCGATCGCTGCCGCTATACATTATTTAACAAGTTTTGCGGCATGTACCTGGAGGGCTAACGGGGGACCCAGGTGAGGGAGGGGGAATGACCCCGCTGATCGCTGCCACCCCCATTCTGCCTGCTATACCCCTCCAACATGGCTGCTGCCTCTTCTTCCACAGGCTGTGACACAGAAAACGGATCCGTTTCTGTGCCCAAAGATGCCTGTGTAAAGGGGGATCCGGTTTTCTGTTGCCCTTTACTAACCCCTGCGTGTATCAGGATCCAGATCCGTTGCGTGAAAATGCAGCAAAGCCGGACCTTACGTTCAGGTTTTGAGAACGGGTCCTGCTAACGCAGATGGATCAGTTTTTTTGTTTGGGTGAAGACGGCTGCTATTTTTAACATTGCTATCCGTGGCTCCGGTTTTCGTCAGGTTTCAGACTGTGTCACGGATACGTTCCTGGAACTAGTGTGAACCTACTCTGTCTGTATGCTTGCCACTGTATATGCACATGTCTATTTCATCATGTCACATGTCATCTCTGGTACACTGTAACCAGTACACTATACAACCACTGTAAAGCCTCCTATGCATGCTATCATCACCAGATTTGCTATGTATGTCAAGGTCAATAATAACATATCAAAAACTTTTCTTTTTGTTTTCAAATGTTGAATGTAGAGCTGTATCTAGAGGGGTGCAGGCATGGCATGTGCCATGGGTGCCACAGCAACACAGGCGCCATGTCTCCTCCTGTGCGGCGCCGGTATGCCTGCTGCTGTGTCTCCCCATCACTCAGAACAGATTAATTGTGTTATCCGGGGAATATGGCTACTTTCATTTATGTATGTAGAGCTCACTTGGCTTAGTGTTAGATAAGAGGACAAAGAGTGAATAAGAAGACATAGTTCCAAAAAAGTAACCAGCAATATCTCGAGCCAAAAAACACAAGCAACCATAATACATGTATGCAGGAAAGGAGGCTGTTTTTAGAGGGGAAGGGGGCATTGACTGTGGGGGGGCACGCGCAATTTCAGTGCTTGCCATAGACTCCATAATACCCAGATACGCCCCTGGTTGGCTGTACAATGCGTGATTGCGGCAGCTTTGGTCCTCTTAATTGTGCCATACATTAATCTATACAGAGTCAATTGGTGACATTTAAAGTACAAATTTTCCTAAAGTATTGCAAAAACGGACTCTGAATGCCCCTGGGAATAAGAATGAGCAAGGAACGTTTCACAAAACTCTCCAGGCATCTATTGGGGGGGGGAGGGGGGGTGTATGGGGCATAGAGTGGTGGTTGCAGGGGTTAAGCTGCCTATGTCCCCGCCTCCTTGCTGCTGCATCGCACACTGCACTTTTCCCTTTTTATGGCTAATCTGCATAAGCCTTGTAAGAGTTTGTTACCTTCCTCTGACTCATCTGGGATATGTGATTAGTGCAGGCCAGCATTGTACAAAACTTCTGGCTGAGCGTAACAGATTTTTTTTAACCCAATAGCAATTTCAATAAAGTTATCTTATTTGAGATTCGTGCAGTGCTATTGCCCTCAGTTGGCACAAGTCATGCTGTAAATTCTTGGAATGCTTTGATCTCTCTATCTCTCCTAGCAGAAAATATAGAAACTGAAAGCAGAAGTCCTCTGCTATTGTCTCACACTGCCCTCTAGTGACAAGTGACCATAAATACACATTACAGCAGTAATAAATAGAAGCAGGGAGATGTAACAAATAATAAAAAAAAGTGTTAAAATAAATTGGCCTGGAGCACTTGCCAGCCCCTAAATAAATTGGCTGCTGAAGGGTTAAATCAAATTATGTACTTATGACGCACGTGCGCGCGCTCCTGCCGCTCGTGCACGCGTTCCTGCCGCTCGTGCACGCTGCCGCCCGCTCGCCTGGAGATCAATGAACGGGAAAAATTGGTCCTTAGGGACTGAAATTTTTAAATATTTATGTCAAGAGCGTATAACACTGTTACTTTATAAACTACGGGCTTGTAATTAGGGATGGATGCAAAACTGAAAAAAATGCACCTTTATTTCCAAATAAAATATTTCCACACTATAAGCGCTTTTCTGAGTGTGATTGCTGAGCGCTTTTTAAAAATCACCCCCATTCACGTTCATTAAAATCGCTGTAAAAATCATATAAAAATCTCCACGATCGTGCAATTGCACAAGCATCGTTTTTTGTGATTTCTATCGCAATGTGATGTGTATCGAAAGTGAATGAGCGTCATTTTTAAAAAGCGCTCAGCAATTACAAGTGCACAGCAAGCGCTCAGAAAAGCGCTTATGGTGTGGATCCAGCCTAACTGAGCTGTCTGCACAGCAGAGGGTATGTATCTGGTTTGTAATAGTGCGTGAAATCTGACACCACAGCTTCATATATAACGCTACAGTCTGACATGCAAAGAAAAGTACTGCCTGTGTCACATACCTCACGGAGCGCAGACTCCCCTTCGCCAATGAATCCTCTATAATAAAACCCTAATGTCCTTGTGTCAGTCTCTGCGTCAATGCTTTTTAGCACTGCACATGGGCAGGGACAAGACGCAGAAAAACTGAAGAGAGCCGTAGGAGGACGGGGCCAGGAGGGGCGGGCGTGCGTGCGACGGGTGCGCTGTGCATTAGGGACAGACCTAGCCTGTTTTTAAACGGGCTAAGTCCCTAGTTCTTCCAATAAAACTACAACCTACACACAATGAATTACGGTTTTTGCCTCTATTTAGCATGAAAAGTAGGAAAATGTTTACACAGCTACTTTGACATTATTTGTACATTGTCATTTTAGAAAACTTGGTTTGATAGTATTCTTTTAAAGGAATACTATCGATTAAAACAACTTTTTTTCTTAAAGAGGAACTGTAACGTCCCCTGGGGGGTACTCGCCTCGGGTGGGGGAAGCCTCCGGATCCTAATGAGGCTTCCCACGCCGTCCTCCATCCGTCAGGGGTCTCGCTGCAGCCCTCCGTACAGCCGTGACGTAATATTTACCTTCCCGGCTCCTGCGCAGGCGCTCTGACGGCTGTCGGCTCCGAAGTAGGCGGAAATACCCGATCGCCGTCGGGTCTGCTCTACTGCGCAGGCGCAAGTTTCCGGCGCCTGCGCAGTAGAGCGGACCCGACGGAGATCGGGTATTTCCGTCTTTCCGTGCCGAAAGCAGCCACAGCGCCCCCGCTGGAGCCTGGAAAGGTAAATATTGAAGCTACAGTCGGCTCTGTCGCCGGCTGTTCGGAGGGCTGCAGCGAGACCTCCGTGGGACAGAGGAAGGCGTGGGAAGCCTCATTAGGATCCGGAGGCTTCCCCCACCTGAGGTGAGTGCCCCCCAGGGGAGGTTTTTGTTGTTACAGAGTCTCTTTAATACTCCATATTAGGGTACACATTACCACTAGTGCTAGGGGAACTTTATTTGTTCACTCAGTTCTCTCTCTCCCTGCTTAAAAATCGTCCTTCATGCCTCACACAGCTCACAAATATACTTCACTGTGTCACTCACAGCATGCAGGAGACATGAGGAGGAGGCTGATCTGAGGAGGTAACCTGTAACTAGATGAGCTGCAATATTGCTGAAAGCTGGAGAAGTGTTTACACTTCCTGACTGGCTTTTGATGATGATACATTCCAGGCTGCATCTACTTGGGATGCTGCCCAGAGGGGGATACGCTGTTTACAAAGGTATTAGCAGGATATTTATCAGACAGAGAGAACAGAAAACAAGGAACACACATTGCTGGAATATTTAACTCCTTACCACCATCTGAATAAGATTGTTTTTAGAAAATAGATAATTAAACTATACACTGAGGAGCTGATAGCAACCCCCCTGTGCAGGGACATGGTCTAGCCAGGGCCGGATTTCTGGCTAGGCCACCTAGGCCATGGCCTAGGGCGGCAGATATTTGGCATTGTATGGGGCGACTGAAGGTCAGTAAAGTGTGTGCAGTGCAGACAGAGGCAGTACTGTAGCAGCTGAAGAGGAAGCGCCCGAACGCGCTATAATACATCATGCCGCCAGCTGGAGTCTGCACAGCGCACTTCCTCTCCTCTGAGTCAGTCCTATGAGTCACCTCCACTACCACTGATTGAAGCCGCCCTGCAGTGGGCGGCGCGGACAGGCTGGAGGGGCTCTCACCTATCACATATTCTTGCCCGCACTTATGTGCGGGGCTCCGACGCAACTTGCAGAGCTCCCAGGCTTCTTTTTTTGGGAAATAGGCTTGTGGAACAGCGCAGCCAATCGCAGCGCTCACAAGCAACAGAGAGGAGCCAAGATATCCAATAGCGTGGCTCGGGGAGTGGCTTATCCAGCACCGTGATGTGACGTCATGTCACACACACATGGAGGCAGCTGGCGGCAGAAGAAAGATCCTGGAGGGGGCCAGGGTACAAGCACGGAACAGCCAGGCAGAGAGAAACTGAAGAAACGAACTGTAATAGAGGTTAGCTTAATGCGATGTCTGCTTCCCAGGAATGTTAGGCATCTCTTAATGTATTGAAAGGCTGGGCTGGCCAAGTGAATTCTCCCCCTCCCTCCCCCCACTCACCGATGACCCTGGTGTGTGCGACTGCACAAGAGTCTCCCAGACAGGACACATGGTGCCAGCTGCATACAGGAATTCTGCTTGTTGTCTTGTCACAAGACTTTGTTAGGTAGCCTGATTACAACGTGCAGGTGGTCACCTGATCCCTGAGGTAATATAGGTTTTGGCTGTGTATGTGGTTTTTTTTATTTTAGTTAATCCAGCAATACCAATACCTTTTACTTTTATGATAATTGCATTATCCCTGCTATCATGTCACTAGATTTCCTCAGAGGAATTTACCATCTTATCCCTGTCCTCATGTTACTATAACCATCCACACAGGATCTTACAATCTAATCATTAATGTTATGTTCCTAATGGCTGTTACACACAGTGATATTTTCTGGAAGATTTACTTCCAGATTGATTATTTCCAGCATGTCTGATCTGATTTCAGATTGATTTTTACATTCACTTCTATGGAAGATCGATTGGAAAGCAGATCGGACATGTTGGAAATAACCGATCTGGCAGTAAATCTGCCAGAGATTCTCATTGTGTGTACCATGCATGACTATCCACAGAGGAGTTAACAATTTGATCCCAGCCATTATGTCACGAACTACAAACAGAGAAGCTTACTATCTAATCCCTGCTGTGATGTCACTAACTTTCCATAGAGGGTTTTACAATCTAATCCCTGCCTTCATGTTACCAACTATCCACAGAGGAACCTACAATCTGATGCCAGTAGCTAGTAACTGTACTCTCTAATATTTGATGTAAATCATGTCACTGAGGGTAAAGTGTGTTTGTTGTTGTTTTTTTCTTTTTTGGGGGGGAAGGGGGGGGGGGGGGGGCACCTGGTGATAGTTGGCCTTGGGCGGTAAAAAGTACAAATCCGGCCCTGGGTCTAGCCCTTTAAGAGCAGTCACTTTTGTATCTGAAAACTGACTGAGGATTTTACAGCAGATAGGCAGAGCTGTGTGAGGAAGGAAACTGCTCCCAGTACTTGTGGTAATATGTGCTACAACATACAGCATTTAAAGAAAAAAATGCTTCAATTGATAGTATTCCTTTTAAGAGACACTGAAGCGAGACTAAATCTCGCTTCAGCTCTCATATATAGCAGGGGCACGTGTGCCCCTGCTAAAACGCCGCTATCCCGCGGCTAAACGAGGGTCCCTGACCCCCCAACCCACCCCCCGCAAACCTTGGTCGTAAACTTGGTCGCAGATGGAGGCAGGGCTAACGGCCGCAGCCCTGCCTCCAGTCGCGTCTATCAGCATCGCCGCCTCTCCCCCGCCCCTCTCAGTGAAGGAAGACTGAGAGGGGCGGGGGAGAGGCGGAGATACGCGCTGACAGACGCGCGTGGGGCAGGGCTGTGGCGGTTAGCCCTGCCCCAATGCGGAAGCGCTCCCCCGCTGCACGGAGGGGATTTGGGGGGGGACAGGGACCCCCGTTAAGCCGCGGGATAGCAGCGGTTTAGCAGGGGCACACGTGCCCCTGCTATCTATTAGGTCTGAAGCGAGATCTATTCTTGCTTCAGACTCTCTTTAAGTTTTTCAATTCTTCACAGGTTCCCATGGTTAACCACTTCAGCCTTCAGTCGTTTTTCACCTTATGCATCCGAGCAATTTTCACTCCCATTCATTCGCCAATAACTTTATCACAACTTATCACAATGAATTGATCTATATCATGTTTTTTTCCGCCACCAATTAGGCTTTCTTTGGTTGGTACATTTTGCTAAGAATTTTTTTTTTCTAAATGCATTGCAAAGGGGAATATTAAGAAAAAAATCATTATTTCTCAGTTTTCGGCCATTATAGCTTTAAAATAATACATGCTACCATAATTAAAACCTACATATTTTATTTGCCTATTTGTCCTGTTTATTACACTGTTCAAATTATGTCCCTATCACAATGTATGACACCAATATTTTATTTGGAAATAAAGGTGCATTTTTTTTTTCAGTTTTGCGTCCATCACTAGGCCTGAACGATTTTAGGAAAAGATTGAATTGCACGATTTCTGTCAAATTGCGATTTCGATTCAATTCACGATTTTAGTCAAATCAAGCTTTAGTAATAAATTTACAATGTACAGTAACATTTACAAACATGCATTGTCAGAAAATGACATCATCATACTATCAAATTGATACTATAGCATGTCATTTTTGTAAATATTACTGCAGTGCATTGTGAATTTTTCGAAACAAATAGCTATTAATCTAATGCACAGATAAAAACTAAAGGCAAGAATTGCTTTCAAACGTATTTATTAACAAACTTGCACGACACGTGTCTTGCATGAACATTCTTTAAAGTTTTTTTTGTTTTCAAAGTATTTATTGAAGTTTTGAGGTTTTTTACAAGAAATTTTACAAACAAGGTAAATCACATAGATCAGAAAATGTACTTATTGCTAACAGTAGGGCAACAGCATGAAATATAGTCGACTCTCATCAATCTGAAATATAAAGTTGCCGGGAGCATTAGGGATAGAGCCTCCAAGGTGAAATAAAACTGGATACTACCTGGAGGGGTCTATAGGATAGACCCGGGCTCGTGGCCGGTGGTGGGCCACAAATGGGGGATTTCGTGCTCAGCTGAGAATGCAATGTACCTCAGAGGATATAATCCAGCTATCTGGGGTATGCGATGAGGGGTATGTAGGGGAAGAGCACCGACCCAGGGGGCGGGAAGGTCGGGCTAGGGGTAGCCATGGGAGCCAGCTCCTAGCAGTGAGCCGGGGCTTCTGCTTATTCAGTAATGTTGTGTCTGTTACTCAGGAGGGAGGGGGGGAGCTAAAAGAGGAGTCAAAAAGAGAGATTTTAGAAAGGAAGAGAGTAGGAAGAGTCAAGGAGAAGGAGAAAGAGGAGAAGAGGAAGGAGGGAACCCATCTCACAGCCTAGTGATTAGTGTGTCGTCCAAGGTAGGGTGTTCTAATTGGAGCCAGGGGTCCCAGGTTTTCTCAAAACTTTTGTGGGTGTCGCGGAGAATGCTTGTAAGTTTCTCGTTAATCATATATTGGTTCATTCTATTTCTGACCTCCTCAAAATTGACCGAGGGTTTTTTCCAGTTCCTGGCTATGGACATGGTCGCTGCTGAGAGGACAAAAGAGGCCAATTTATTTTGTCTGTGCGTTAGCGAGTCTATTTTAGCATGTAGTAGGGCTTGCCAGGGATTCTTGGGGATTGGTTTGTGGAACAAAGAGGATAATAATTTGAACACCCTGTGCCAGAACCTTACAAGGCGAGGACATGACCACCAGATATGTAGCATGTCCCCAGTTACTCTGCAGCCTCTGAAACAGAAGGGGTTAGCTGAGGGGAAGACTTTGGCTATTCTGGCCGGGACCAGGTACCACCTGGTCATGACCTTGTATGCTGACTCCACCGTGTGTAGATTGCTAGAGCAGCTAGAGACCCTTCCCCAGATGTCAACCCAGTCTTCTTTGTCTCTGGTTTCTGACAGGTCTACCTCCCATCTAGATACGTATGTATGTTGGATAGACTGTTTGGGACGGGTGAGGAAGGAATATATTGTGGAAATTAGACCTCAGGTGCTAGGGCGGCGGAGGCAGATGTTCTTGTAAGGGGTGAGGTCGGTCGAGAGATCTTTATCCTTGGTCAATGTGGATATCCAGTGCCTAATTTGAAGGTACCGGAAGAATTCAGTTTGGGGTGCTTGGTGTTTTTCCCGGAGATCAGTCCAAGAATGAATACTTCTATGGGAGAGGAAGTGGGTGACACGAGATAGACCGCACTCCGTCCACCAGGAGAATGCCCTCGGGCTTTCCAGGCCAGGGGAGAATAACGGGTTCCCGACCAAAGGAAGCAGAGGCAGGTGGGGGGATTGCAAATTAGCTGAGTAGCGTAGGGAGTCCCAGACCTGGAAATTATAAGCTAGGGGAGGGCTAATCGTAGAAGGCCTTAGTCTATGTGGGAGCCACATTAGGGTGCTAGGCAGAAAGGGTGCACAGTCTGGGATTTCTAGGAACACCCAAAGGGGAGTGTCTTGGGATTGGAAAAGCCTAGTTAATTGACTTATGGTTGCGGCTTTGTAGTAGGAGCTGATCTGAGGAACTCCTAAGCCGCCATCAAGCTTGTGTGCAAACATTGTTGATTTTTTGACTCGTGGACCTTTTTGCCCCCAGATAAAGGACATGACCCTGGTCTGGAATATTCGTAGATAGTGGTCAGGTACCTTCACTGGGAGGGTGCGAAAATAGTAGAGTAGCTTAGGTAGGTACACCATCTTTATTGAGTTAATTTTGCCTAGCCAGGAGATAGGGGAAGAGGACCATCTACTTGTCATAATTGATAATGACTTGAGTAATGGGGGATAGTTAGCTGAGAAGAGGGAGGTGTACAAGGGGGTCAGAGTGATTCCTAGGTAGGGGAGGGTTTGAACCCATTGGAAGGGGCATGAACCCTTAAGAGCTTCGTAGTTCTTTTGGTTCATAGTGATGTTCATGGCTTTAGACTTTGCCGGGTTAATTCCCAGGCCGGAGATCTTTGCAAAGTCCTCAAAGGCCTGTAGCACGTTAGGTACAGAGATATGAGGCTGCGTGAGAAATAGTAGGGTGTCATCAGCAAACATCAGTATTTTATGGTTGATGCCGGCACTCTCAACTCCATTAATGTTGATGTTGTCTCTGAGGGAACATGCGAAAGGCTCTAAAGCTAGAATAAAAAGGAGGGGGGACAGTGGGCACCCCTGCCTCGTGCCTCTGCCTATCGGGAACACTTCCGAACTGTGCCTTGAGAAGCGGACCACCGCCGTGGGGTGCGAATAAATACCTGCTATCCAGGATAGGAAGTTTGAATCAAATCCCCATTTGCGCAGGGCGTGAGTGAGGTATGTCCAGGAAAGGGTATCGAACGCCTTATATATATCGAGTGCCAGTGCCACCCCGGGGGTTTGCTGGCGCTGCAAGCGATGGATAAGAAGGATGGCTCTCCTGGTGGCATCCTCAGCCTGCCTTCCCGGAACAAACCCCACCTGGTCCCTGTGAATGAGAGCAGGCAGAACCGTGTTCAATCTTAAAGCCAGTATTTTGCCCAAAAGTTTAAAGTCTATATTAATTAGTGAAATTGGGCGGAACTGGTGAACGCTGTGACATTCTTGATCCATTTTGGGAATCATTGAGATTTGAGCTTTGAGTATGCTATGGGGAGGAAGATTGCCCTCTCTAAGTTCATTGAAACAGTTGGCCAGAACTGGGGCCAGGAGGTCGGCTGTTTTTTTGTAATATTGGGCCGAGAAGCCATCAGGACCCGGAGACTTATTAACCTTTAAGGCTTTGATGGCCTGGAGTACCTCTAGGGTGGTGATTGGGGCGCTAAGACGAGATGCTGTATCGGGGGACAATCTAGGGAGAGAAATTTGCTCCAGGAAGCTGGTAATCTCCTGTTCGGGGGCATCTGGGGGCTTTGAATATAGGTTAGAGAGAAACTGTGAGAAGATGTCAACAATTTTGCGCGGATTAGCTACTGTTTGGCCTGATTGGTCACGCACCTTAAGGATTGTGGGATAAGGAGGGCGGTTTTTAAGAGACCGTGCAAGTAATGTGAGGGGTTTGTTTGCGTTGTAGTAGAACATCTGCCTCTGCCACCTCAACTGTCTCTCCACTTTGTCCGTAAGGAGCAAGTCTAGTTCTGTTCGGAGTTTGTCTCTTATTAGCCTATTGATTCGTGAAGGGGATTGTTTCCAGTCCTGCTCGGCTTTATCCACTTTGGAAGAAAGTTCCTCGATTTTAGAGTTTCTTTGACGCTTAAGCCCGCTCGCCAGGCCAATTAAGAAGCCTCTTATGGTAGCTTTGTGTGCTTCCCACAAGATCATGGAGGAGGACACAGAGCCGGTGTTATCCGCAAAATATTCCTTTATTCTATCGTTTAGTTGATTTAGGAGGTCTTCCCTGGCCAAAAGGGAGTCATTGAGGCGCCAGAGAAACTCTCTCCTGGGTGACGGTGACAGTGTGCAACAAATGGAGATGGGAGAATGATCTGACCAGGGGGTGTTGTGGATCTTGGCTGCAGGGACTAGATGAAGGTAGCGTTGTTGTACAAATATATGATCAATACGACTAAAGCTGTTATGGGCATAGGAGAAGAAAGTAAAATCTTTGGTTGTTGGAAATAGCTCTCTCCAAACGTCCACAAAGCTATATTTATCTAGCAATTGTTTAATTTTTAGACCTTGGGTGTCAGGGATCTCGGTTACGGGACTCGATTGTGGGTTTCTTTGTCTATCGAGCTTAGGGTTCAGAGTAGCGTTTGTGTCCCCGGTGATAATGATCTGGCCGGAGCCGTGTTGAGCTAATACCTGCAGGAAATGAGAGTAGAAATTGGATTGATGGGCATTCGGAGCATAGTATGAGGCAATTGTAATTTCTTGGTCATGTAAAGTGCCTATGAGTATTAGGTATCTGCCAGTGGGGTCCGCTATTCCTTTTGTGCAGATAAATGGGAGATTTCGTCTAATTGCTATGATGACCCCACGGACTTTGGTGCGGGCGCAGGCGAAGAAACAGGTTGGGAAGTTTCTATTGAGGTATCTGGGGCAGGATTCAACCGAAAGCCTGGTCTCCTGAAGGCACACTATATCTGCTTGGCATGATTTGTAGTAATTGAATGCCTTTGATCTTTTATGTGGGGAGCCGAAGCCTTGGACGTTATGCGAGAATATTTTGAGAGTGTTAGCCATCATGGAGGGTGAAATAAAAAGGTTGAACACAACAAGGACATGAGATGGGTATCCCAGAGAGAAAAGGAGTTGTGAAGGAAGAGAGAGAAAAGCAGGAGTAAAGAAAAGGCCCAGAAGCACACCGGTATTGTGGGTGTTCTGGGGGTGAAGAGGCGTTCTGTATCAGTTAGAGGCCCGGAGGCCTGGCCGAGTAGGGAGTAGGACCGTTTAACGGTCAGTCGGGAGTTTCCCAAGAGGTAGGGAGTCCGCCGGAGAAGGGGACTCCATGGATGTCAGTGGGGGACATGTGTCAGCCGACTGCCCCACCTGCATTGAAAAACACGTGTAAGCAGGTCACCGGGTAGGGCGGGGGGGGGGGGGGGGAGGGGAAGTGGTGGAGGGAGGGAGATGTAGCTGTAGGCCTATGGTGAGCGGGAACCACTAGGGGTTAGAAGATGCTCTGTATAGCAGCTAAAGGAGAGGCTAGGTTGGCTCTGGTGCACTGGGACAAGTGATGTTTAGACAGCTATGCCCGGTCTTGCTGAAGACCGCGCCAGGGACCGGGACCCACAGGGGATAGGTAGAAAGGCGGCTCTTAGTGAGCTAGTAAAGGAGGCCCGCTAGGGACCCGCATTGCCTAAGAAGAGGGTATGTTGCGGCCTTTAAGTCCTAGGTCGAGTTTTGATTTTCAGGGAGGGTCCCGTCCCAGGCGCGGCCCCCAGCAACCTGCGAGTGCCACCAAAATGGATGTGAAGTCGGCAGATGTAGAGCTTGCATGAAATTAAGAAAACCCATAGTGCCATAAGTGCAAATAGTGTGTGCCACTGATTCCATCTAGTGGCGGAGTTTCGGGTTTGGGGGCAAAGCTAATGTGGTTAGAAGCAATTAGTTTTAGATCGTGCCAGGAGGGTCTTTTGTGAACTAGCACACCTGTGTACCGTGACAATAGCATACCTTGCCGGGAGCAATATCCTATATGATAGAATCGGTGCCTCTCAAACTATGTGTTTTGTCCGTGATGCACCTTGTTAGTTTTTTTGTTTTCAAAAGGTAGAGTTAATTTTGCGCGACTTTGCACGGGTTTCAGTGGCACTCGCATGCTATTCAGTCGGGCACACCAGGGTGGCAGATCGCTTACTTATAGGACGCAATTTGTGGGTGAGGCGTGTACGCCATCCCAGGGTTGCTTATGGTGTACTGCTCATAGAGAGGATATGTTGTGGCACACACCATTTTCACAGAAAATATAGTAAGAAACATTCTATAGGGCTAAAATGATCACATTTATAGACATATAGACAAACTATAAACATAGGTTAGGCAGCCCGCCGCCTCGAGGCAGGGTTACCAGAGATAACATTGCAGTGCATATACTGTGTGAACATGTATCCACGGATCATGCTGGGGATGAGTCTGGGGGTTAGCAGGTGGGCCATTGGTTAGAGCGTATAGGCCAGACAGGGAGGATAGATGTCAGCGACTCCATTTTGGGGCTGGCTTCATTTAAAAAAGAAAAAAGGGGAAAAAGCAAAAGTACAATAAAGATGATGGAGGTGGTGGAGAAGCCCCATTAAGTCAAGCTGAGCGGGGACTGTCCAAAAAGTTATCAGAGCAAGCAACATTCAAATTTCCGGAAAGTCAAACGTCTGGATGCCTAAGTCCAGATAACATAAAACTTCATAACGGAGCTAACAGGGGAGGCGGCAGGGAGCGCCGCAACTAAGTGTCCCGGAAAACATACGGACATGGTGTTCAGTCTGAGGTTGGGGACCAGGGAAAAGATGCAGGCAAAACAGTTAGTTGTAACATCTTACCCAACCCGTATGGCTGACCGAGGTGCGTGGATAAATGTCCTTGTCAGTACTTCCAAGGAAAAGGGGTGCAGATTAAGGGAGACCGTCTGGTGGCCCATCATGGCGGAGTAGCACGGTCTGCTTCCTCCAGCGGCTTCGGGGAGGATCTAGCCGACCGGGGCAAGGAGGCTTGGGGTCCGGAGCTTCGCGGAGTAGATGATCTCTGATCTCTAGGATTCTGCGGGGATCGGGCGTCCTCCGGTGATGAAAGCAGGTGAAGCTTCTCCAGAAGCTGTTGAGCTTCATCGGGTGAAGAGACCACGTGGGTGCGGCCCGAGGCGGTAAAAATAAGTTTGAACGGGAAGCCCCACTTGTACTTGATGCTGCGGGCAGCCAAGGCCGATGTATACGGCTTCATAGCTCGCCGTTTTAAGATGGTTGAGGAGGCTAGGTCGGCAAAAATTTGGTAGCTGTGACCCTGAAAGTTCAGCGGTTCCTTTTCGCGCGCTGTTTGCAGAATGGCCTCCTTTGTCTTGTAGAACGTGAATTTCACCAGTATATCTCTGGGCAGGCCGTTAGCTTTAACCGGGCCCAGGGCCCGGTGGATTCTATCCATCTCGAGCCGCTCGATGGGGATCCCTGGGGCTAGTTCTTGAAACAATGCCGTGGCAGTTGATGTTAGATCTTGGATCGTCTCCGGAAGCCCCCTTATTCTCAGGTTGCATCTCCGAGAACGATTCTCCGAGTCTTCCAGACTGAGCTTAGCCTCCATCAGTTCAGCTTTCACATCAGCTAACTCCTTCTCGTGGGCATCCAGTACTGTGGAAGCTTTGTTAGCTTTGTCCTCTAGGTCTCCGGTCCGGCATGCTAGGTCGCGGATCTCCTTTCTGAGCTGGTGGGCTATCTTGTTTGCTACCGTGTCAAGCTCACGGTGGAGGAGAGCTTTAAACTTGTCCAGGAGGAGGGCATCTTTCGGGGTCCAGTCCGGAGGTTCATCAAGTCTCTCCTGGGTTCTCTGGGTGCCTTTGTGCTTTTTAGATTGCGATCTCGGATAGGAAGCCACTGTCGCGTCTGAGCACGAGGAGGCCGAGGACGCCATGTTCTCTAGGCCTCGGCGGTGCCTTGTCATCGGGGCTGGCGTGGAAGACTCGGCTCGGGAGTCAGATCGTCCCATGGCTGCTCGGGTGTCTGCTCTTTAGCTGCGAGGGGTAAGTGGAGGGGATATGGTGCCTGACGGGAGCAAGATCATAGATTAAGGCAGTCGGCTGTGCGGAGCGAAACTAGAGAGCGTCCATCTCTCAAGCGCGCCAGCCACGCCCCCCATTCTTTAAAGTTTTTAACAGCAGTTCTTGCAGTGATGCACCCCCTTCAAATGAATGGCAATGTCCCTGGCATTAATAACGGATCACCAATCCAAATGCAATAGGAAGAAGCAGCTGGCACCTGGGCAGTGGCACCAACCATCCATGTATTTATAGCTCTAAGGGCTGGTTCACACTACAAGAGCTTTCATAAGCGGCAGTGCCGCTTTGTGATTTTAAAAGCTCTTGCTAATGTAATTCTCACTGGAGCGATGTGATTTTGTAAAAATCCCCAATAGCATTGCATTAGCAAGAGATTTTCCAATCACTAGCGCTTAATAAGCTCTTGAATTGTTAACCAGCCCTAAATTTGATGTATTTAGATGTGTCACATAGATACACAACGTTTCGGAGCGACTGTCACTGCTCCCTTATCAAGTTAGTGACAGACTGGTACCAGCAGTCACTCTGAAACGTTGTGTATCTATGTGACAGACCTGAATAAAGCAAACTTACCCCTATACAGTAAATACATGGATGCTGAGCACTGCCGGCTGTTTCTTCCTATTAAAGTTAACACTTACAAATGAACTAAAAGAAAGAACCATCCTTATTTAAACGCAGTAGTGCAAAAAAAAAAAAATCCTTAGTTTTCAGTTAAATAACATACAAAAAATGAAAACTATTAAAGTGTTACCAGTCTACCGAGCTGAAGCTCTGGTACAAAATCACATACTAGTACTTACCCTGAAGAGAGGGAAGCCTATTGAGGCTACTGAGCGCGGCCCTCGGAAGATTAGCGACAAGGCATTGTCGCTAAATAATCACTTTGGAGTCATGCAGCTCCTCTTCCTGGATCATGGACATGCAATAGCAGACTGAGCCCATGCATGCGCAGTAAGGTGGAGCCGTGGGCTCCGTTCTACTGCGCATGGGTGGGCTCACGCATGGCTACTGCGTGCCTGTTCACTCCATTATCCAGGAAGTGGGCCGCGCCACGCTCTGCAACAGGGGGCTTCAGATAAGTGAGGGAAGCGATTCTGAGGCTTCCCTCTCTGCAGGATAAGTATCTGATTTTGAACCCGAGCTTCCGCTCACATTCACTTAAATGTGTAATAAAGAGAAACGTGCAAAAATTCCCGAAGCAGTAAAAAAGGGTCTTCTTGCCCAACAGTATTGCACGATGCACTCATGTAGAAACTTTCTCCTGAAAAAAAATATATCTTATGTAAACAAAGGCTGACAGGTGACAGCCTGTCAAAGTGAAATACAGAACAAATAAAATCTCAAAAATATAACCGTACAACACGACTTTTTCCCTGAGAACTCTACATCACTCTCTTCACAGATTTTTGGTCAAGAACACCAGCATGTCAACCTTGGATAGTTTTAGACACGAGCGCTGACATGTGA
Organism: Hyperolius riggenbachi; assembly: GCF_040937935.1. Lineage (NCBI taxonomy): Eukaryota > Metazoa > Chordata > Amphibia > Anura > Hyperoliidae > Hyperolius > Hyperolius riggenbachi. The sequence continues at coordinate 433,775,088 of NC_090650.1, forward strand.
CAACATTGCCACTAGCACTAAACAATCTCTCTGACGGTGAACTGGTGTCTGGTATGCACAGAAATTTACAAGCCAGTTTGCTCAGCCATGGAAAGTTAACTCTGTGCACTTTCCACCAGGCCAGTGGATCTTGCTCTCCATCAATAGTTGGACTCATCAGGTAGTTGTCAAGTTCAAGAGCATCCTCCAACTGCACAGTGAAGGAAGGAAAAGCCTTGCTTTTGAAGAAGCTGCCCATTGACCGCTTCCCTTCCCTGTGGTGGACAGAGCTGCCTCTGCTGTACCCTGGGGCATGGCATCTGTGGTGCTAAGACGTGCCCTCTTCTCCTTTCGTGCCACCTGCTCCATTTGAATCATCACCTTTTCTTTGACGTCTGGGACATTCTCTGCATTTATGTACTCAGTCTTGAATCTCGGATCAAGGAATGAAGTTATGTCCATTAGCTCCTGTGTGGCCATGTTACCACAGAATTTGTGAAGACAAGATGGCTGAATCAAAAAAATGGCTGCTATTAAAATCAAAATGGCGGCTATCAGAAACAAAATGGTGGCTATCAAAAACAAAATGGCGGCTATTAAAAATCAAAATTGCGCAGTCAAAAATAAAATGGCTGATGTCAGCTATACCATTCAATATGACAAACTTAGGATGACTCAGTGGATATAACGACTGGGCGTTGCCCCACAATTGATATGCAATCAACTATAACTGACAGGGATTTTACTTCTGTCTACACTTTAACCTCCGCTGGCCTGTGTTACTACACAGATCAAGCGGGTAACATATATATAATTTTGGAATCAAATATCTATTGAGTCATCCTAAACCTTGCTAGGCATGGCCTGCACATACTGCGGCAAGATATCAAAATATCAATACTTAGGGGAGGTAGCTTGAAATCTAGCTTTTATCCAAAACTGAGTTAAACAGCCAGTTATCAATGAACATATGGTAAATCCTATGGGAGTGGTTTCCAATTTGCAATTTTGGAAAAGCTCCCCCCTTTCGGATAGTTATATAAACTATCAAACAACGAAATTCAATCAATACATCATATGTTCAGATATTCTGCGCTGTAATAAGCCATCTAACTAAAGTGGTTATTAATAGTTACCAAGATGGCCTCTGGGGCGTATTCCTTTAGGCGTGGCTACTTGCGATCATTCAGATGGCATGGATCCCTTATGTTCTGGTCTGCTCAGATCTGCTGATGGTCTCATGATCCCCCTCACTGAATGACCCCTCTCATCTTATTCCCCTCACTACCTATGGTCCTGCCCAGGAGATTAAATCTTCCAACCTATCACAAGGCAGTGGGAGTGATCAGTGGGAGTTTCCTATAACTAATCTTTAACCCAAGTGTAATCCTGGATTTCATCCTCTGGAGGTGCTGTTGGATAACTAATCATATTCTTAATGGGATATTTTGGAAAACTAAAGACATAATTTATAGTGGCATATTTAAAATTACCATGGATCTTTCATTATAACACATTGCGCATGTTAGCAAAGTTTTATATCTCTATCCATTAATATGATGGTCTACAATGCAACAAGGGTAACATTTCCATATCATTCTAAATATAGTCATTCAAAGAATGTTGATATTAACCCGTATACATTTTCACATTATGACTGGTTTGTCCAGCTATAAGAAAAATAAAGGTAACATTCTCACTTGATATGTCATAATACATATGTGTTGTCTGCATTCTGAACTTAGATGGGGAATTGTAATATGACTTTATACCTTTTTAATATGAAAATCGTTGGCAGCAACCCAGTATATTTTTCCTAAGTCTTGTTTTTGTTTTAAGACTCAGTAACCTTTGGAAGCACAAATATTGTGAAAAACAAACCCCCATTCAAGGCTTCTTATGCATTCAATACAGCCAGGTTTGAGCAATTGTACACAAAAACTGGTTCATTCACAAACAAAACCAGTGGACTTGTCCCTTTCTCATTGTTCTCAGACTCCTCTTATTTGGCAATTGTTTGTCCAGGCGTTTTGGTCTAAAATAAGGAATGGCTTGATATCATTGTCCAGGCAAAGTGAATAGGTTTATCCATTGCAAACAGCACATCAGCTGACTGCCTGTTGTTCAACATCTGACCTTCCTTGAGGCCCAGACTGTGCAATTCAGCATTACTTGCCAATAGTTAAAATAAGCTATACATTTCTAAATAATCAAGGCACCTATATTAATCTATAATAACCATACATTAAATAGTCTTTGTCTTCTGTACCTTAGGGGAAGGAAATATTAGATTTATTTCTATTTGATCATGTACAGTTCAGTTTATTGGAAAAACGATATTCCGCCATATGGAAATCTCGACAATAAGCTTCACCAGAAAGAGCATCTGTGAATTCCTGCAGCGGTCCAATGGCATTGTTGATTGATTCAAGGACATCTATGTCCTGCCAAGTGGGAACCAAGTGACGTGTCTTCTTGTCTTCAGACAGAACCTGAGATAACGCCTTTTTCTGCTCAAGCACCCTCTCTATCATTTTTTGCCTTGAACCCCATCTTGTTGCACACTCTGTAATTAGTGAGTGCTCCGGTAAATTAAATTCTTGCTGTGCCTTTTTCAGCGCTGTCTCCTTTTTCCAGCTATGAGAGAAGACACCAACTATTTGTTTGCAAAGTCCAGTTGCCCTCTTGACTCTTGCATCCTCTTTCACAGCATTTTCAATTGCAAGATGCAGCCTGTGTCCAAAACATTGAAGTCTGGTCCAGTCATTAAGTTCCACTGCTTTTATGATGTTTGCTGCATTGTCGGTTGTGATGCACGTCTGGTCCTCTTCTCTCAGACCCCAACTTGACAGACAATCTCTCAAACCATGTGCGATATTCTCTCCGGTGTGGTCACTGGGAAAGTATGCTGTCTGCAGACAGCGACTTTTCATTTCAAAGTTGTCATTGACAAAATGTACAGTCAAACTCAGATATGGTTCGGTCGTTCTGCTTGACCACATATCAGTAGTTGTGGCGTAATACTGCACATTTTTCAGCTCTGATACCACTTTTCCTTTACACTCTGCATACAGCTGTGGGATGGCAATTTGGTTGAAGTAGGTGCGGGAGGGTATCTCATATCTTCTGTACAGCGTGTGGAGAAGGTTTTTAAATCCGTATTTGGTGACCGTGTTAACAGGCACCATGTCCCTGGCGATGTAGTGCGTTATGGCTCTTGTTATCTCCTGATGTCTTTTACTGCTGGAATCATATGGTGTCACACTAGCAAAAGATTCAGTAATTGTAGACTGTTTACTACAGTGGGCCTGAACATCACTTTCACTTGACTTTTCACTCGACTTTTTTAGCATGCACTCCTCGTGCAAAGGCTTGTGGTGATTTTTCAAGTGCCGGAATAAGTTTGTTGTGTTTCCGCTTGTAGTTGCAACTTTAGCGCGACAGGTTCTGCACAGTACCTGTTTCTGTTGCTCATCTGCAGTCTCAAACCCAAAATACTTCCAAATGACAGACGTGCTTTTTTTTCTTGCAGATTAAATCTTGTAACTGTAAATTTCCTAAGCACGAGGAGCAGGAGCTATTACTGAGCTTGGCAAAAAGGTGTATCACGTGATCACGTGATTGCCGCAAGAAGATAGCCCAAGGACCACCCTAACTCAAAAACTGATCCTGGGACGGTGATGTGAGCAGCTTGCGGGTCAGTCCAGTCCTTCTGAAGCCCACTGTGCAGTAATAACAAACTGCTTAGTAAAAGGGTGACCGTTACTCTTACCACAAACGTACGGGCAGAAAACTGGTGCGTGCAATGACAGTGCTTCTCGTGACGTGAAGTCAGCTGGGCAGTAACAGTTCGAGCTCGCTGCTCCGTGCACAGTGGTCAGCGCCGCTGCACTCAACACTCCACTCCTGGCAGCGGTTCACTCTCTCATTGCACCTACTATGTCATCAGCTGGGCCGCGGGCCGGCCACAAGAATGTGTGTTTGTGAGCAGCTTGGTGTTAGAGTCCTTCCTTAGCTCTCACAGTCTGCACTTCTGACAGTCAAGCTTCAGTCAGTTATAAAGCCTTGCCCTGGAACAACAATTTTGGCTTAGGATTAATCACAGCTCCTCTGCACAGTGCCCTGCAGCAGCAGGCCAGGACACAACAGCTTTGCAGATCAAACCACGCTGTGCCCTCATGCACACTGTGTTACAGGAGGCGGAGCTGTGATTAATCTTAAGCCAATAAAAACTGTGCCTAGTTTCAGGCTTGATGACTGGCTGAACACTAACTGACAGGCCAGTGCGGAGTCTCAGAGAGCTTAGGGAAGGACTCTTATGCTAGTGGCCCAGCTGATAAAGTAGTGTAATAAAGTAGTGTAAAGTTTGGTGTAGGAAAAGCTTGCTCTGATGTTGCTGGCGGGGGGCTGCCGCTGAACACTACGGACTGAACCTGTCCTGAAGTGTATGGGGGGGGGGGGGGGGCGGAGCCTAGTGGTGACGGGTGTCGCTGGCCTGGCGTGAGTTACTGTCTGTGCCGTGGAGGGGACAGTGACACTGGAGCTGCAGGGCATTTATGAAGGTGGCCGGACTGGCCACGGTGGTTTTACTGTGATGTGCAGGGCGGGGATGTGGTTTGACTGATGTGCGGGCCGGGGAGACTATGGACGCTCATAGCCTATGGCAGGGGACGCTCTGAGTCCTGGCAGCCCTTCGCCAATCTATTTTGTGTGGCGGCGATGGTAGGCGGAGCTGTACCTAGCAGGCACAGCTTCTGCCAATCATGCATCTTCTGCCTTATGATGCGGCGGCGGTAGGCGGAGCCTCACGGACCTGCACAGCGGGCGACGTTAGGCGGAGCTGTACCTAGCAGGCACAGCTTCTGCCAATCACGCATCTTCTCCCTTCTGATGCAGCGGCGGTAGGCGGAGCCAAACGGACCTGCACAGCGGGCGCCGAGCTCTTGGAAAACCGCAGAAACTGACGATCTAGGGATCGTCTTCGCAGCTATCGCGGTTTCGGTTTTAAACCGCCGGATCGTTCAGCCCTATCCATCACTATTTACAAGCTTATAATTAGAAAAAAATATTAGTAATATACCCTCTTGACATGCATATTAAAAAAGTTCAGACCCTTAGGTAACGTAACGTATTTTTTTTTAAACATTTATTTGGGTATTTTTGGGAGTGTGGGAGGTAAACAGTCAATTTTTAAATCTAATTTATTGTGTTTATTAAAAAAAAAATGTATGTAGATGTAGTTTTACTATTTGGCCACAAGATGGCCTCAGTCTTTTTTTTTCTATTTCCATACTGTAAGCGATTGCTTACAGGAAGTGTAGGGAGGACGTGATTTTTTTTTTGTTTTTCTGTTCAGGAAGATCTCGGCTTCTCATAGAAGCCATCGGTCTTTCTAACAGGGACTTAAATCAATGAATGGGAACTACGTTCCCATTCATTAATCTGTGGGTTAACGGACGGCGGCACAGGAGCATGCAGGCAATCGGCAGCCACGGGAGCGCGCAGCAGCACGGCAGCAGCCTTTTGGACGTAGCAGCTACATCCAAAAGGCTGAAATGGTTAAAGGTCAACTATTGTGAAAAAGTATAAAATCTAAAATGCATACTGATACATATAACATGCAAATTTGTCCCAGAGTAAAAAGATTCAAGCACTTTGTCATTGTTTAACACATCAAAACTACTTTACATAACAACACCATGGTGCATAGAGGGAATATACAGTAACAATAACAATAACAGTATAGTAACAAAGGTATTATGCATTATAAATTATTTTATTTCTTCCAGTGTTGCTGTCGTTTACAGTAGGCCATAAAAATCTTGACAGGTTTTGGACTAGTTGATCTCCTCATGGAGGGGTTCTCAGGATTTTCTTTATTCGTTTCAAAAGCATTCTATGGAAAAGATCTATACATAGACAGATAGAATGACTTTTTAATAAACTATAACTAGGGCTTATTTTTTCAGGGGAAACTGGGTCCATACCGAATCTGGTGTTGATATTCTGTATGGGGCTTGGCATCAATCCACAAAGTTCAAGCCCCTTAGACTTCTATGCAATTGTAAAATGTGGGGAATTATGGCTGTGATTTCATGAAATTTACACAAGCTAAAACTGGACAGATCTGCTGTGAAATGAAGATGGCCAATTTCCCCCACTCATCCCTAATTGTCACCTTCTGGCCCAGAGCAGTTCCCACATCTCAGCTCTGTCCTTATTGCTTCAGCCACAAGGTCACCACCACTTATAGCTGCTAACTGACATACTGAATGGCTGCTAACTGACACATAGAATGGCTGCTAACTGACAGGGGAGGGTATTTTTTGAGAAATTTGTTTAGTTGTTTAAGCATTGTAAAGAGAAAAGGAAAACAAAATACAGCTTTTCTAAGACTTTATCTGTTATAGAAATAATTAGTTACTGTAAATAAAACAACAGATTGTATCCAGTTATTCTATCCTGATTATCACAGCACATACATGATGGAGCTGCTGCAATGTGTGGTGATGGATTTTATTTTGAAATAAAGGTACATTTTCTGCATTCTATATTTTTTTAGTACACTTGAGAAAGGTTCTCTCGGCACCCAGGGATTGGAGATGGGGGTCCAGCCCGCTCATACAGAAACAAACATGTACAGTTTGATACTTCACCCCAAACCACCTGTATGGTAGCGACTCAGCCAGCCCAGGGGCGTGCAACCGGTCAAAAAGCAGAAAAACACGTGGCTAATGCTAAGCACAAAAAAAAGACAATTCCATACATTCAAGTGTTGCAAGAATTCATCTGACCTGCAGTTCTGGGTGGTGAAGGGTTGGAGGGGAAGACGGTGACCAGGGGATGTAGGACGGCACTACAACCGTTTCACGCCGGTGTGGCGCTTGCTCACGTGCACTGAAGTCCTTGGGTCAGCAGCGGCGCGCTCGGGTTCCAAGATATGCCAATAGGCCATGCCCAGCATCACCGTCATTGGCCCAGGGAGAGTGACGCCATAGGGATAAAAAGTGAAGGGACGGAAACTTGCCATGTGTCGGCAAAGAAAGGGCTGTGATTGGTGCTGCGATGGCGGAAGTTTGCCGTATATCGGCGGAACAGGGCTGTGATTGGCGCTGCCATGGATACATTCAACATTGTGAAAAAGGGCTAGTAAACAACATGATTTGAGTGATTGTGCTCATATATAAATGACTAGAAAAACATGCAGACTTGTGCAAACCGTGTCCGAAAATACTGAACAATGTAAAAACGTGCATTAACGATAAAATACACCGGCACCCTGTATATGTTATAATAGATCATCCCAACGGCATAACTGAACCATCTCTTATCATAAAAACACCCTTTATTTTGTCAGTTAAAAAGACATATCCCTCCCACTTCATACCCCATGTTGCTCTGGGGATACCTATGTACAGATAGGAGACTGTTTAAAAAAGCACATTCACCTATTTCAAAAGCAGGGAGCTAATGCAAACTCCCATGCATATTCTTTCCCTACTCTGAAAGGGCAAGGAGATGGAATAAACTTTGTTAGGGAGGGAGATGCATATTTCATATACGGATAGTGTCTTTAAAGCGGTATTGTCACCATAAAAATCAAATTTCAACAGCAACTGGTCTGAGCGTATTAAGTGATAAAGATGCTAATCCTGCATTCAAAACTTTTTCTGCTGTTATGGTTTGGAGTTATCACATACTTTAGGAGCTCTGGCCCTAGTGCCAAACAGTGCCAAACAGTTGAATGCTGGGAGTTTTTTTGAATGCTGGGAGTTCTTTTTATCTATAATACATTCCTCCTCTTCCATTTATTTCCCTGCCTAGCTGATCACTTGTGTTTACAAGCAAGGCTGAGGCGACTCAGTGATTGGATGTGTAAATTAAAAAAAAAAGACTCTGGGAGGAGGGCAGCTAATGAATACACAATGAGCAAGAGAAGGGAGGGGGGAAAACAAGAGTCAGGGAGGATATGATGTCAGCATTAGCTTGGCAAGATGGTACTGCCTAGAATAGGATTCTCTGCTTTTCCTTTATAAAATTCACAGGAATCAGTACGTGGATAGCACAATACATCTGCTATGTAAGTAGAAGTAGTATTTATCTACTTATATATGTGGTTTTTCATTTCTAGGTTAGCATGGGTGTCACTTGTTCTTTAAAAAGCAGGAGGCCAAAACAAAGAAAGTCTTAGAGGATGAGGAGGGGAAATGGGAGGGGGGAGGGGAAGAAGAGAAAAGAGAGGAAGCCAAGGAGGGACAGACGGCGCGGGGTAGGGACGTGACTACCCCCACGGGATCGGGCACAGCCAGGTAACGGGTGATTATTCCACTCTAGTGGGGTGGCCCCCCCTGCTCCTGATGTGCAGTCCTGTCCCTACTCCGCGCCCTCTGTCCCTCCTTGGCTTCCTCTCTTTTCTCTTCCCCCCCCCCCCCCATTTCCCCTCCTCATCCTCTAAGACTTTCTTTGTTTTGGCCTCCTGCTTTTTAAAGACACTATCCGTGTATGAAATATGCATCTCCCTCCCTAACATTGGATGCAAATGTTAGGTGCATGTCCAGTTTATTCCATCTCCTTGCCCTTTCAGAGTAGGGAAAGAATATGCATGGGAGTTTGCATTAGCTCCCTGCTTTTGAAATAGGTGAATGTGCTTTTTTAACAGTCTCCTATCTGTACATAGGTATCCCCAGAGCAACATGGGGTATGAAGTGGGAGGGATATGTCTTTTTAACTGACAAAATAAAGGGTGTTTTTATGATAAGAGATGGTTCAGTTATGCCGTTGGGATGATCTATTATAACATATGCAGGGTGCCGGTGTATTTTATCGTTAATGCACGTTTTTACATTGTTCAGTATTTCCGGACACGGTTTGCACAAGTCTGCATGTTTTTCTAGTAATTTATATATGAGCACAATCACTCAAATCATGTTGTTTACTAGCCCTTTTTCACAATGTTGAATGTATCCATGGCAGCACCAATCACAGCCCTGTTCCGCCGATATACAGTGAACTTCCGCCATGGCAGCACCAATCACAGCCCTTTCTTTGCCGACACACTGCAAGTTTCCGTCCCTTCACTTTTTATCCCTATGGCGTCACTCTCCCTGGGCCAATGACGGCAATGCTGGGCGTGGCCTATTGGCATATCTTGGAACCCAAGCACGCCGCCGATGACCCAAGGACTTCAGAGCAGCAAGGTGAAGGGGCTTGCGCATCACAATGAAGCAATGACCGCCGGCTATTTGAGTGTCTCGGGTGGGGGTAGCACACAAAAGATAAGGTCGTTGCTTCATTGTGGACAGACCAAATTTGATCAGCTGGACAGTCACTGTTGTTCTATCATTGAGCTACCACAACCCGGCGACCATATGGGCTTGAAAACCGCCACGGCCTGCACTCTGGCCATGGTGCGCACCAGTCTAGCACGGCTGTCACAACGCAAACAGCTGTTTGCGGTGCGTTACACAGTGAGTTTAGTGTGTCGGTGTGAAGCAGTACTCTAATTACACTTCCTGATGTTTTAAAGCACTTTAGGTCTGCAATGTAGCATTCAATGTGATTTCTGCTGTTAAAACGCTGCTTTGCATCCAATCCAGATTTTTCCCCGGGACTTTTGGCGTCAATCCCACTCCGCCATGCCTCCCTCCAGGTGTTAGACCCCTTGAAACCTCTTTTCCATCACTTTTGTGGCCAGCATAATTTTTTCTAGTTTTCAAAGTTCGCCTCCCCATTGAAGTCTATTGCGGTTCGTGACAATTCGCGCGAACTGAACTTTCGCGGTAGGTTCGCGAACCGAAAATCGGAGGTTCGGGTCATCTATAATTACAAATCGGTTCCATTGTTACACACTATTTGTGGTTAATGGCCTGAAATGTCCATACATGTATTACTACTTGGAAGTAATGCAAACAAAACTGCCGAGTGCCTGTATCAATACTGCCTCCCCTTTTCCCGCAAGAAAGCATGGTGTCTTTTTATAGGTGAAAAAGATGAGATATAAAACAAACACTCCAGTCTGAAGGTGGGTGTCAGCGGTGCACCTGGAAGGAAAAAAACATTGTTCCATGCCCTTCACTGCGGCATGGCTCTCTCCTCCCATTCACAGAGCAGGGGGCGGAGCCAAGTGTGGATTTGGGCAGGGCCATAGGCGGGACTGGGCGGTAATGGGGGCAGAGCTTGGGCGGCACTGCCCCCTGGCCAGAACAATAGATTTATTGTTGGGCCAGCCAGGGAGGTATTCATGCACTGGCAGCAGATGATGTGAAAAATAAGTCTCCCCTCATCCGCCTGCTGCTTATAGATGTAGTGAGGGAGGGGGCGGGTTAAGCTGGGAGTAGGGAGGGTATTCAAAATGTTAAAATCTTAGGGCCTGTTTCCACTACACGCAGATTGGATGCAGAAAAACTGACTCCAATGAATGCCTATAGGAAAATCTGCATCAGAAAAATAGTGTTTAGTGGAAACAGGCCCATAGACATTCATTGGAGTCAGTTTTTCTGCATCCAATCTGCGTGTAGTGGAAACAGGCCCTTATTAAAAAAAAAGTCCTCTGCTATGATGATCTCTATGGACATTCCTACAGTGCTCCGGGACAGCAGGACGCAGCAGGACTGTCCTGAGAAAATGGGAGGGTATTCAGTTAGCAAGTAAAGCAATCCTGTAGTGCAGTGTTGTGCTACAATCCTCTGTCTGCAGTAGGGATGCTCACCATGGCATAATTACCAGTAACCACGGTGGTTACTCGGGATTATGCCGTGGTGAGCAACCCTAGTCTGCAGCACCTGTTCACTCAAAAGAGGTTCCTGGAAACATGGATGACTGGTATGGTAATCTAGCCACGCCCCCTCCAGCTGTGTCCTATACTTACCTCTGCACCAGGTACCTCAGTACTGAAAGTACTTATCTGACTGAAATCTTATGCCCAGAATTATGGCTTGTAACTACAGACAGAGCAGTTAGCAGAGTAGTAGTAGATACAATGCTTGTTACTGGAAAACACTAAGAGCTAAATGGGTACGTAATTCGCTATTATTAATATTATAAAACATTTTGACATATGGATCCTGTAGACTGTTCCCATAGGAAGAATAATTATCACAATGCTATTATCACAGCTGCTTTAGCACCGGCTGTTAACTCTTAGCGCCAAAGGCTATGGTAACACACATTACGGGTGTGTGTTACCAAAGCAACGCACATGGCGCTAAGGGTAGTAACAGTAAAATTGCTGAGTGCTCACTGCACACGACAACTTTATAAGCGTTTACTGCATCATGCCCACTGCTGCTTACTACAGATTGCATAGACACATCTCGCCAAAAACGCAAACCGCTCACAAAATCGCTTTGTGCAGCGACTACGTTTTTAAGAATGCATACATTGTATCTATTCTTTCCCGGATCAAAGAATTCACTTCCTGACTTGCGTCAGGGAGTGAATGAAGAAACCGCTCGGGAAAATCGCTTAGAAAAGCGATTCTAACAAAAATGCCTCGCCCAACCAAGCGCCAGGAAAGGGAAAAAAAAAACTAGTCAAAAAAGCACCCCACGCAAACGGAGCGCAATGTGAACGAAGCCGTAGTGTGCTCCAGCCCTTAGGGAAAACGCTTGTGTTTTATCACAGAAGCTAATGTAATTGATAGAGAAAACGCACACAGTGGTTCACTGCTGTCAGTTTTTTCTGCATTTTTTTTCTTCAAATTTGCACTAGCCCATTGAATAACATTGGCTCTCAGTTTACCTGTGCAGAAAGCACACACAAAAGCAGACAGGTGTGCTCCCTGCCTTAAAAAATCATTACAACTGTCAGTGGAAAGCCACAAGTGTTTAAAGGAAGCATCATACTTTTGTGTGTTTTTTTTGCACTGGAAAACCAACGTTAATCAGTGGGCTAGTGCACACCTGAGTGCGTTTTACACTTGCAGAAAAAAAAAGAAAACTGACAGCAGTGCAGTACTGTGTGCACTTTCTTGATCAATAACATTATCTTTTATGAAAAAATGCATGGGTTATCCGCCATACAGACACACAAGGTAGGCAGAAAACGCATACAGAAAAACATGCAGAAAAACACACTAAGGACCCATTGACACGTGCATTTTCAAATTTGGGGGAGTGATTTTTCTGCAATTTCACGCGGAAAAATCACTGGACGGTGCAGCGATTTCTCAGCGAACGCGATTTGCGCTTCTATAGCGCCGAAACGCGATCGCCGGAAAAACGCTGGAAAATGGTGCAAGGCACATGGTTGCGTTTCGCGATTTTGGGCGATTTGCGGCGTTTAGCACAAATCGCCCAAGTAAGAATGGGCCCATAGGGTTCGATTACACTAGCGCTTTTAAAAAACGCTAGCATTTGAGCGGTTTGCCGAAATCGCGGTAAAAACGCTCTAGTGTGAATGGGCCCTAAGGGCCAGTGGACACCATAAAACCTCTAGCAGATCTGCAAAACGCTAGAGGTTTTTGAAGCAGATTTCAGAGCGATTCTGGCATGTTTAGAGACGTTTTCTAAACATGCCTAGCGGTTTTTGGAGCGTTTTTGTGTAGCAGATTACAAATATTGTTACAGTAAAGCTGTTACTGAACAGCGTCTGTAACAAAAACACTGGGAAAACCGCCCTGATCTGGTGTTTTTCAGAGCGGTTTTCCACTTTCCTATACTTTAACATTGAGGCAGGAATGCCTCAGAAATCTAAAAAATGCTGCAGGATCCGAGTTTGCGTCTGTGGAAAAAACGAGCCGTTCTGGTGTGCACCAGCCCATTCACTTTTATTAGCCAAGCGCTTTTCCTCCTGCAAGCGTTTTAAAAAACGCTCCAGAACCGCTTTGGTGTGCACCAGACAAAAGAAAACAGACAAGTGTGCTCCCAGCCTTGGGCCCCATACACACTATAGATAAAAACACCTCATTTACCGGAACATAGAAAATTGCATCCAATGTTATTCATAATAGGATGCATTGACACTGTCAACCAGAACATGAATGGACTACAAATGCAAAATTCCGACCTGCTGCATTTTTCCACAAATGTATTGCAAAATCGCCACAAATCGGACGCAATGGAAGCTTATAAGACTGGTCACCGCATGGATAATGCTCACCTGTCCTGTGGATTTTTGGTTCCGCCCGCTGCCGCCATTCAGTGCTCTGCAGGGGATCGGAGACCAGCAGAAGCATGCGGCAATGGAAATCCTGCAACTGGAACATTCTCAATTGGGTCATGGTGGGGCAATGAGAATTCTCCCTGTTGCTAGGTAGAATTCACATTTATTTTATACAATCCAACTAAGAGCCTCATGCTCCCCGGTCTGGGGGATAAGCAAGGATGTCGGCCGACAATGGGGGAAGCGGTGAACTGTGCAGCAGACGGCTGGCAACAAAAACGCAGTGGATGGAAACATACTGGAAATGTGAAGGATCACAATGCATCCTTAGTGGGTGCGCTCACTGCACCGTTTCCACATCCGCTGTGTGTGTGTCGCAGTGGGAACGGAGAGCTCTTTCACATCTGCGCTGATTTCCTGCGTTTTGACACAACGGCAATGGAATGCGTTAACCAAGGTAAAATGAAAGTCCATAGACTTTCATTTTACTATTCACATCTAACATAGCGTTTTGGTGCATTGCAGTTTAATGAACCTGTGGGCTTTTAATCGTTACGGCGCTGGCGTTTTTCCCATCTGGTATAATTAGAACTACCACCGCTAATCCGTGTCGCACCGCAACATCCCGACATCACGCCGCAAGTCATAACGCTCGCAGGAAATCGGCCTCAGCAAGCATCATGTAATGTGAAAGAAGCCTTAGGCATATGTATTTCTCTTTTTTGAATGTGCTTATGTTTTGCGTTTTTCATAGGTTTTTATCATGTAAAAAGAGAAATACACTTTTTTTTTTTAAAGATCCTTTATGTTTGATTATTTTGAAAAAGATAACAAAAAAATGAAACCTTGGACAACTATCAGTATATACAACAAGGTATATAGTCAAAATTATAGTTGAAAAATAATACAAACACTGGGTGACATATAGGGAGGAGTATGAGCCCAGTCTTGATGAATGTCACGTTGCAAATAAAGAAGAATCCAGAGGGTCCACACACTCAATGAACCAAGTTCCACATTGCAAATAAAGGCTGCTAACCAGTGCAGCCTCCCATTACTTGGGCGTTAAAGGACTTACGGGGCGAATGAAAAAAAAAAGTTCAGTACCTGCATGAAATTTGAATGCACTGAGGACGCCATCTGCGCCCTCTGTGCAGTTCCGCCGGGTCCCCGCTGTTCACTTGTCCCCCGGGCTGGCTCCCGACCCCACAGCCCGGGTCAGGTACTCATGCCTCCTCTAAAATGGCCACCGGAGGTTGCCGCGGCTGCGCAGTCCACTTAGACGCGAGTGCGGTTGCGCAGCTCTAGGGCCTCCCCCCAATCCACACTACAGGCTGTCTCCTGTGCATGAATGGGGGGGCCTAGAACTGCGCAGCCGCACTCCTGTGTATGCAGACTGCGCAGCCGCGACAATTTCCGGCGGCTATTTTAGAGGAGGCATGAGTACCCGACCCGGGCTGTGGGGTCGGGAGCCGGCCTGGGGGGCAATTGAACAGCGAGGACCTGGCGGAACTGCACAGAGGGCGCAGATGGCGTCCTCCGTGCATTCAAATTTCATGCAGGTACTGAACTTTTTTTTTTTAAATTCGCCTCGTAAGTAAAGATGGGCCGAACGGTTCGCCGGCGAACGGTTCCAGGCGAACTTCGGTGGTTCGCGTTCGCCTGGACCATGCGAACTTTTGCGGAAGTTCGATTCGCCCCATAATGCACTATGAGAGTCAACTTTGACCCTCTGCATCACAGTCAGCAGGCACATTGTAGCCATTCAGGCTACACTAAGCCCTGGAGTCCCACCCCCCTTATATAAGGTAGGCTTGCTGGCCATTACACTCACTCGTGTGCCTGCTAGAGACAGACTAGGGACAGCTGCTGCAGACTTGTTCTCCTAGGGAAAGATTAGTTAGGCTCTTGGCTTGCTCCTGGCTGATTGTTATTGCTAAAATAGCACCCATCAACAGCTCTTTTGAAAGCGAATGTTTTCCAGATGTGTTTTTTTTTTTGTGTGTGTTGCTCACTGACATTATACAGCCCTATCTGTTGCAGCTGGACCTTGGTAATTGTTATTACTGTGCCAGCCAGGCCCTGCCTAACTATCTATACTGGGACACCTACCTATGCCTACCTAACTACTGGGGCACCTACTTACCTATACGGGGACACCTACCTACCTACCATACTAGGGGACCTACCTATGCCTACCTACCTATACTGGGTCTCCTACCTATGCCTAGCTAACTACTGAGGCACCTACCTATGCCTACCTACCTATACTGGGACTCCTACCTATGCCTACCTACCTATACTGGGTCTCCTACCTATGCCTAGCTAACTACTAGGACACCTACCTATGCCTACCTACCTATACTGGGACTCCTACCTATGCCTAGCTAACTACTGAGGCACCTACCTACCTATACTGGGTCTCCTACCTATGCCTAGCTAACTACTAGGACACCTACCTATGCCTACCTACCTATACTGGGACTCCTACCTATGCCTAGCTAACTACTGAGGCACCTACCTACCTATACTGGGACTCCTACCTATGCCTACCTACATACAAGAAGATAATAAGGTCATTGCTTCATTGTGGACAGACCAAATTTGATCAGCTGGACAGTCACTGTTGTTCTATCATTGAGCCCGGCGACCATATGGGCTGGAAAACTGCCACGGCCTGCATTCTGGCCATGTTGCGCATCAGTCCAGCACGGTCGTCACTACGCAAACAGCTGTTTGCGGTGCGTTACACAGTGAGTTTGGTGCATCAGTGTGAAGCAGAACTCTAATTACACTCCCTGATTGATGTATACACATGCAAGATGTTTGAAAGCACTTTAGGCTTGCAATTTAGCATTCAATGTGATTTCTGCCCTTAAAACGCTGCTTTGCGTCACATCCAGATTTTTCCCCGGGACTTTGGGCATCTATCCCACTCCGCCATGCCCCCCTCCAGGTGTTAGACCCCTTGAAACATCTTTTCCATCACTTTTGTGGCCAGCATAATTTTTTCTACTTTTCAAAGTTCGCATCCCCATTGAAGTCTATTGCGGTTCGCGAACTTTTCCGCGAACCAAACCTTCCGCGAAGGTTCGCGAACCGAAAATCGGAGGTTCGCGACATCTCTACTCGTAAGTCCTTTAAAGGGACTCCGAGCTCATAATAAAAAAGAAAGTTGTACTCACCTGGGGCTTTCTCCAGCCCAGTGCTGGTCGGGAGGTCCCACGACGGCGTCCTGGCTCCTCTCCAACACCCCGATCCGGAATGGCTGACAGGCCGCAGCCTGGGCGACACTCGTCCGAGTGTCGGGCTGCTCCTTCCGCGTATGACGCGGATGACGTCACACGCCGGCCGCCTCGCGTCATCACGCCAGCCGCCGTGATGACGCGAGGCGGCCGGCGTGTAACGTCATCCGCGGAAGGAGCAGCCCGACACTCGGACGAGTGTCGCCCGGGCTGCGGCCTGTCAGCCATTCCGGATCGGGGTGTTGGAGAGGAGCCAGGACGCCGTCGTGGGACCTCCCGACCAGCACTGGGCTGGAGAAAGCCCCAGGTGAGTACAACTTTCTTTTTTATTATGAGCTCGGAGTCCCTTTAAAGACAAATCTCATTATAATGGGATACATCAAGCTAATAGAAAATTGACAAGAAGTGGGAAGTCACAACTTTATATCTTAAATTACAAGAGAGTTGGCTGGCGACCTTGGGCCCAATTGGGAACATACACCAAGGTGCCACATACTAATAGCTTAACAGAATCAGAGAGCTATTGTGATGTCAAAGCTGCAATCCCACAATGCCCCATATAGCAACCACCACTAGGAAACCCGTATACAGAAGGATAATGCAGGATCGACAAAGAAGACGAACAAGGACAAAGCATTAGAGAGAAAAGGAAAAGAAGAAGGAAAAATTGAGTAAGAAAGGAAAGAACAATAAAGAAGAACAAGAACAGAAATAATACATTTTTACAATAACACATTATTAGATCAATTTATTTGTAAAAACACATGCATGTGTGATGTTCCACAGGAAAGCATTGTATGTGGATCGCATGCGTTTTGCATACAGTATGTTGGGAAAAGGAAATTGATGTGTGATTTTAAAACGCACATAAAATCATATTGGCATATGGACCCCAATAAGATTTTATGTGCGGTCATAGAGTTAAATTATATGCGATTTTGCGTGCATTTTCCACTATGGGACAGAACGCATGCTATCCATATAAGTGTGCTCCCTGCTTTGGGCATGAAGGCCATTTAATCTGGATTCTGTGTAGTCAGGATTTTTTTTGGCTTCATCGACATCTCTGTTCCCACTGGTGTAGAAAAAGCACTGGTTCAGTACGTTTTCTACACCTCGGCTCAATGCAGGAAGTTGATCCGTTGTTAAAAATAGGATCCACTTCCACTTGTTAAAAAACGGATCCGTTTTCCACAAAGTCCCAACCTGCTGCATTTTTCCAGAATGGTCGGTAAAACGCCAGGCGTACGGACGCAATGAAAGCAGACAGTGTCCATTATCACTAGGATTGTCATCGCATGCGAAACACAAATACTCACCTGTCCCCCAGTTCTGTAACTGAAGACTCCTCCGCTTGGTCCCGGTAAACAGATCAGTGTCCGGCTAAAGCATGGAGCCCCTAGACCGAGCAAGCAGGGGTGTAGACCAAGTGGCAGTGTTATGGCGGTGGGTGAAGCAAATGCAAATGGCAAGTAATGCAAATGACAGCATGCATGGCTGTGCAATGGAGCGCAGCACATCCTGAGCGTGCTGTTTTCGATCCGCTCAAGTAGTAACCAAGCCTACATCTGGCTGAATTGTAACTCTGTGGTGAATCATGCCAGATCAGAAGGGTAAAGTGGGTGGGGAGCAGCATAATTGGCTGAACAAGGATGGGCGTGGCCTGGCAGTCCTGCTGATCTCTTTGGCTGCAGTCGTGGCTGAATAACACAACTGAAACAAGCATGGCTAATCCAGTCACACTTCAGACAAAACATCTGATCTGCATGCTTGTTTAGCGTCTACGGCTAAAGGTATTAGAGGCAGTGGACCAGCCAGCAGGACAGCCAGGCTATGTGCATTGTTTAAAATGAAATAAACATGCCAGCCTCCATAACCCTCTCACTTCATTTTCCCTTTAATTAAACAATTTTTATACCACTTTTGGTACACTCTAAATATATCATAACTCCCACCTTTCAGAGATAAGTAGGAGGGACCAGTGGTGTATCCAGGGCATTCGACACCTGGTGCTGATCATTTACAGACACCTCCTCATCAAACATTTTTTTTGGGGGGGGAGGCGGGGTTTGAAGTAGTGGCGTGCTAGTGGTACCATGTGGCATCTCTGGTGGTGAACCCCGTCCCATATAGCTTGCCTGGTGGTAACCTGTGGGGAGGGAGGCCAACTTCATCCCTCACACCCTCTCCATGGGCCCCCTCTTATGGCATTCATGTAGAAACTGCGCTGGGACCCAGGGTGAAGCCAAAAAACGTCTCACCCTTCTCCTGCAAAAGTCCCGGCGGTGTTAATTACTATTCCTCCTCCAGGTCACCATGGAACCAGGGGGAAAGACGTAATTCGTCCGGCAGCTGTTGTTGGCAGTCAAATAATATTGTTTTTAAAGTAATTTGCGTTCCTTCTTTTGACGGCACCTAAAATACTGTCCGAGCACTGCTATAGCCATAATTCACATTACTGCCTATGGCGGCGCATGTTTCACTCCACCAGTACAGTAGAGCGCAGCAGTGCAGCTTGTGGGTGAAGCTCACCTGATGTATCCATGCTCCTAGGTGGGCAGAGAGTGGCCAGCTGCTACGGAAGCATGGACACATCGGACATTGTGTTTCGCATGCTATGACTAGCCTAGTGAGAATGGACACTGACACCCCATGTGTTCATGCTCTTCGGTAGCCGGCTGCTCTCTGCATGTTGCATGTAATTATGCGACATGCAGAAAACCGGAAGTAAAGTGAGCGGCCGGCTGCCGAGGAGCATGGATGCCAGGGGAGAAGGTGAGAGTCATTGACAAGCTGCACCCTGCTCTACAGGGGGACACAGGACGGGGCGGGAGGAATTATGCCGCTGTTATGTCTGATCGTGCTGCCCGGAAGCTCCCTTCCACACTGAGTAGCACGCATGCTCAGTGTGAAGTTAATTATGGTAGCACATTAAATATCTTGGCTTCCCCACCTCTTACACTCCTTATATTTTCAGGGTAGAGAGGGGACCCCCCGAACTACCTCTATGCCAAAATGCAGCCCCCGAGCCCCGCTGGTTCCAGAGAGAGATTACAGAAACCTATCACTGGAACCAGCAGGGCTCGGGGGCTGCTTTCTGGCATAGAGGTAGTTTGGGAGGTCCCCTCTCTACCCTGAAAATTTGGGGAGTGTAGGAGGTGGGGAAGCCAAGATATTTAGTGTTGTACCAGCAGCATCATTAAATTGGAAATGTGGCTGCACAGGATCCTACTGCGCATGCGGGGCAGCACAATTAGACGCATCATCGGCCCCCTCTCAGCATCCCCAAAGCTAATCCGCCATGCCAGCTGGAACCTCAATTGCTTCTGCCCAGATATCACCATAGAAGGTGCAGCCCCACCCAGGGGCGCCGCCAGGCACCAAGCAGACCAAGCGGCTGCTTGGGGCCTCATGTTTTTAGGGGCCTCGGAGTCTCCGTGACGTCGTTATGACGTCACACCGTCACTGTCCTGCCGCAGCGGCTTCTTGGTACGGGCTCAGGGGGCGGGCAGACTCCGGCGAGGGGAAGGCTCTGTCCCTGCCCACCCACCAATAGAGCGGCTGCTTGGCCGCTTTAGTTCCGCCCCCGCCCACTGCTCTGCCCACCCTCCCTGAAGCCGGGTGTATGCGCCGCATACTTCCGGTTCTGCGTTCCACATGGACTGCAGGAACCGGAAGTACAAATGGTGCATGACTCCCGGCAAAGCCACCAATCTCCTTGCCCGCCTGTCTGCCTTCTACCCCTGCTCGCTCGCTATCTATGGGGGCACCTACTTATGCCTAGCTATCTACCTATGGGGGCACCTAGCTACCTTTAGGGGCACCTAGCTATGCCTAGCTACCTATGGGGCACCTACCTACACCTAGCTACCTATTGGGCACCTACCTACACCTAGCTACCTATGGGGCACCTACCTACGCCTAGCTACCTATGGGGCACCAACCTACACCTAGCTACCTATAGTGGCACCTAGCTACCTATACTGGGACTCCTACCTACCTATGGAGCACCTACCTACACCTAGCTACCTACAGGGGGCACCTACCTATGCCTAGCTACCTATGGGGCACCTACCTACCTATGGGGGAACCTACCTACGCCTAGCTACCTATGGGGCACCTCCCTACGCCTAGCTACCTACAGGGGGCACCTACCGACGCCTAGCTACCTATGGGGCACCTACCTATACCTAGCTGCCTATGGAGCACCTACCTATGGGGCACCTACCTACCTATGGGGGAACCTACCTATGCCTAGCTACCTATAGGGGCACCTAGCTACACCTAGATACCTATGGGGGCACCTAGCTACACCTAGCTACCTATGGGGGCACCTACCTATGCCTAGCTACCTACAGGGGGCACCTACTGATGCCTAGCTACCTATGGGGCACCTACCTACACCTAGCTGCCTATGGGGGCACCTACCTACGCCTAGCTACCTATAGGGGCACCTAGCTATGCCTAGCTACCTATGGGGCACCTACCTACGCCTAGCTACCTATAGGGGCACCTACCTACGCCTAGCTACTTACGGGGGTGCCTATTTACGCCTAGCTACCTTTACTGGGACACCTACCTATTACACTCCTCCCCACTTAGTGTCTGTCACCCTCCTCCACACCCCATTAGTATCACCCACCTCCCAACCCAGTCAGTGTCACCCTCTCCCCACCCAGTGTTATCCTCCTCCCCACCTAGTGTCATCCTCCTCCCCAACTAGTGTCATCCTCCTCCCCTTCCAGGCAATGTCACCCTCCTTCCGCCCAGTGTCGCCCTCTCAGCCGCATCCAGTTTCACTATCCCACCCTACTCAGCAGCTCCATCCCGCCAGCACCCAGTGGGCCAGAACATTGAATTAAATTATGTCTAAGGTAACATTTGCTGCATTTTTATATGTGTATTTTTCATGTGTGGGTGGATAATGCTTACTGAATTTTAACGTGTGGGAGGTAATATTTTCCTAATTTCCGATTTGATGCATTTCATATGTCAAAAGTAACGTTTGCTGTATTCCATGTGTTAGGGAAATCATTTGCTGCATTCATTTGTCGGAAGTTGGGGTTGTTGCATATCATGTTTCAGATGTAATGGTTCTTGCATTTCATGCATTGGAGGTAATAGTTGTTGCTTATTATGTGTCGGAAGTAAGGTTTTTGCATACCATGTGTGAGAAGTAGGGGTTGTTGCCAGGGCTATGGAGTCGGAGTCGAGGAGTCGGGGCAATTTTGGGCACCTGGAGTTGGAGTCGTTGATTTCATAAACTGAGGAGTCGGAGTCAGGAGTCGGATGATTTTTGTACAAAATCCACAGCCCTGTTAAGTATTAGACTAAGGAGTCGGAGTCAGAGCCATTTTGGGTACCCGGAGTCGGAGTTGGAGTCGGGAGTCGTGGTTTCATAAACTGAGGAGTCTGAATCGGAAGATTTTTGTACCGACTCCACAGCCCTGGTTGTTGCATATCATGTGTCAGAGGTAATGGTTCTTGCATTTGATGTGTCGGAGGTAACGGTTGTTGCAGTTTATATGTCAGAGGTAATGGTTGCTGCATTTATTACTTGATGGTCATAGTTGGCTACATTTGCTGCTTTGGGATCATTGTTGCAGCATTTGACATTCTTTTGTCATCTCATGATTACTAAATGGTATGCTAATAAATAGCAGTTTCTGCTGATTTATCATCTGCGCATCCATGATGCAAATCTTCTTTCTCACCACATCATGGCAGAAACACTGCTTCCTTATAGTTTGTGGCATGTCTAATTACTCTTAGGCTCCCTGCACACTGCATGTGATTCCGATTTTTAATCGTTACTGCATGCTGTTTTTTCTGCGTTATTCTGTTGCTAGCATTCAGGGAAAATTGGAATCGCAAATCGGATTTGCAGTGTGCAGGGAGCCTTATGCTGGGTACACACTATGAGATTTTCTGGTCGATTTACTGTCAGATGGATTATTTCCAACATGTCCGATTTGCTTTTCGATTGTTTTCCGAGCATTTTCCGATCGATTTCCGTGCACTTTAATATGAAATCGATCGGAAAGCAAATCGAACATGTTGGAAATAATCCATCTGACAGTAAATCGACCAGAAAATCTCAGTGTGTACCCATCATTAGAGTAACTTTGCCTAACTGTTGTGGGAGGAAACTCTGGCCTGCCGCCTCACTGTTATGCGTTACCTATGTTAGCCCCGCTCACATGATGTCATGACCATGCCCATTTTTTTGCAGCGGCGCGCTACGCGCGCCGCACTGACGTACCTTAGCACCTATACTGTTGGCTGCGATCATGCTTGGGGCTGGTGTACCGGGCTGGCTGTGTGCTCTGTTGTGCATGCTTGGCCGTGTTTGCTCCTGCATATCACAGCGTTCTGTGCTAGTGCATTACTACCGCCGTGACCTCTTGTGCAGCACTTTACAAAGTACATAGCCATGTCACTGACTGCTCTCAGAGGAGCTCCCCATTTAATCCCTACCATAGTCTAATGTCCTACTTATGTATTTTTTGTTTATGTATTTTTTTTTCTTTTTTAGGGGGGGGGGGGGGGGGGGTAAAGTCTACCGCTTTCTACATTGAAATGTTTGTTTTGTTTTTTTGGTCCATATTGACATGTAAGCATCATGCAGTTGGCTCCACTCACATGTCATGGCCACACCCTGGCTCCACCCACATGTCATGTCACGCCCACTTTCCCGCGCAATGAACACACCCCTTTTTTCGGCGCGGCGCGCTTCGCGCGCCGCAGGTTGTGGGCCTCGGCCTGCAGTCCGCTTGGGGCCACAAAAACCTTAGCTGCACCCCTGGCCCCACCCTCCACTTACTACACTGCTGGGAGGGACACTTTTAAGACACTCTCCATGCCACACCCATCATTAATGCAGGAAACAACCATGGTCTTATTCAAACCACACTAAGCTTTGTTACCATCAGTACTTTTCTTCCATGTTAGTATTAGACGCTAAGCTATGCACTAACATTTCAGCATACCTTGACAAAATAGCATACATTTAAAGTGATATTCTCCTTTTTAGTAGAATCAGTGTCCCCTTGCCGCTCGCTGGGCTGCGGGCTCGTTCCTCACTTTGCTCGCTGGGCTGTGTGCTCGTTCCTCGCTTCGCTCGCTGGGCTGCGGGCTCGTTCCTCACTTCGGTCGCTGGGCTGCGGGCTCGTTCCTCGCTTTGCTCGCTGGGCTGCGGGCTCGTTCCTCGCTTCGCTCGCTGGGCTGCGGGCTCGGTCCTCGCTTCGCTCGCTGGGCTGCGGGCTCGTTCCTCGCTTTGCTCGCTGGGCTGCGGGCTCGTTCCTCGTAGTGATGGGCGAACCTTTCCCGAACACTTACTGTTCGGGTGACGTCATTGAGTGCGGCTGCCCCCTCCCGCCACCAGGGGGTGCCGGTCCTCCCGAGAGCCGGCCGGCCCCTCCACAAGCCCCCCCGCACCCGCTGTATCATGGCGAGGCTTGTGGAGGGGCCGGCCGGCTCTCGGGAGGACCGGCACCCCCTGGTGGCGGGAGGGGGCAGCCGCGCTCAATGACGTCACCCGAACCCGAACAGTAAGTGTTCGGGAAAGGTTCGCCCATCACTAGTTCCTCGCTTCGCTCGCTGGGCTGCGGGCTCGTTCCTCGCTTCGCTCGCTGGGCTGCGGGCTCGTTCCTCACTGGGCTGCACCTCGTTCCTCGCTTCGATCGCTGGGCTGCGGGCTCGTTCCTCACTTCGCTCGCTGGGCTGCGGGCTCGTTCCTCACTTCGCTCGCTGGGCTGCTGGCTCGTTCCTCACTTCGCTTGCTGGGCTGCGGGCTCGTTCCTCACTTCGCTCGCTGGGCTGCGGGCTCGCTTTGCTCGGACAACTTTTTATTCTAACTCTGTCCACTTGGATAGTGGACATTGCACACCAGGACCCAGGCTGCTAACTTGGGTTGCAAGGTTAGTGATGCTGATGGGCATTATGGGGATAATTTATGACCTGCATGACTTAGCACATGCTCAGTAGCATTTCTATGCTATTTTGTCTGGTATACTGAAATGTTGGAACTGGTGTTGTATTAAGCCTGGAGTCACAGGACCAGGTTGACAGCAGATACAGTATATATTACAGAGCTGTAGCCATGAGCAGTAGTAGAGGCAGGGATGGGGCAGCAGCAGGGGGACACAGGAATACAGTATATATTACACAGCTGTAGCCATGATGAGCAGTAGGAGAGGCAGGGATGGGGCAGCAGCAGGAGGACACAGGGATACAGTATATATTACACAGCTGTAGCCATGAGCAGTAGGAGAGGCGGGGATGGGGCAGCAGCAGGAGGACACAGGGATACAGTATATATTACACAGCTGTAGCCATGAGCAGTAGGAGAGGCAGGGATGGGGCAGCAGCAGCAGGACACAGGGATACAGTATATATTACACAGCTGTAGCCATGAGCAGTAGGAGAGGCAGGGATGGGGCAGCAGCAGGAGGACACAGTATATATTACACAGCTGTAGCCATGAGCAGTAGGAGAGGCAGGGATGGGGCAGCAGCAGGAGGACACAGGGATACAGTATATATTACACAGCTGTAGCCATGAGCAGTAGGAGAGGCAGGGATGGGGCAGCAGCAGGAGGACACAGGGATACAGTATATATTACACAGCTATAGCTATGAGCAGTAGGAGAGGCAGGGATGGGGCAGCAGCAGGAGGACACAGGGATACAGTATATATTACACAGCTGTAGCCATGAGCAGTAGTAGAGGCAGGGATGGGGCAGCAGCAGCAGGACACAGGGATACAGTATATATTACACAGCTGTAGCCATGAGCAGTAGGAGAGGCAGGGATGGGGCAGCAGGAGGAGGACACAGGGATACAGTATATATTACACAGCTGTAGCCATGAGCAGTAGGAGAGGCAGGGATGGGGCAGCAGCAGGAGGACACAGGGATACAGTATATATTACACAGCTGTAGCTATGAGCAGTAGGAGAGGCAGGGATGGGGCAGCAGCAGGAGGACACAGGGATACAGTATATATTACACAGCTGTAGCTATGAGCAGTAGTAGAGGCAGGGATGGGGCAGCAGCAGGAGGACACAGGGATACAGTATATATTACACAGCTGTAGCTATGAGCAGTAGGAGAGGCAGGGATGGGGCAGCAGGAGGAGGACACAGGGATACAGTATATATTACACAGCTGTAGCCATGAGCAGTAGGAGAGGCAGGGATGGGGCAGCAGCAGGAGGACACAGGGATACAGTATATATTACACAGCTGTAGCTATGAGCAGTAGGAGAGGCAGGGATGGGGCAGCAGCAGGAGGACACAGGGATACAGTATATATTACACAGCTGTAGCTATGAGCAGTAGTAGAGGCAGGGATGGGGCAGCAGCAGGAGGACACAGGGATACAGTATATATTACACAGCTGTAGCTATGAGCAGTAGGAGAGGCAGGGATGGGGCAGCAGGAGGAGGACACAGGGATACAGTATATATTACACAGCTGTAGCTATGAGCAGTAGGAGAGGCAGGGATGGGGCAGCAGCAGGAGGACACAGGGATACAGTATATATATTACACAGCTGTAGCTATGAGCAGTAGGAGAGCCAGGGATGGGGCAGCAGGAGGACACAGGGATACAGTATGTATTACACAGCTGTAGCCATGAGCAGTAGTAGAGGCAGGGATGGGGCAGCAGCAGGAGGACACAGGGATACAGTATATATTACACAGCTGTAGCTATGAGCAGTAGGAGAGGCAGGGATGGGGCAGCAGGAGGAGGACACAGGGATACAGTATATATTACACAGCTGTAGCTATGAGCAGTAGGAGAGGCAGGGATGGGGCAGCAGGAGGACACAGGGATACAGTATGTATTACATAGCTGTAGCCATGAGCAGTAGGAGAGGCAGGGATGGGGCAGCAGCAGGAGGACACAGGGATACAGTATATATTACACAGCTGTAGCTATGAGCAGTAGGAGAGGCAGGGATGGGGCAGCAGGAGGACACAGGGATACAGTATATATTACACAGCTGTAGCCATGAGCAGTAGGAGAGGCAGGAATGGGGCAGCAGCAGGAGGACACAGGGATACAGTATATATTACACAGCTGTAGCCATGAGCAGTAGGAGAGGCAGGGATGGGGCAGCAGCAGGAGGACACAGGGATACAGTATATATTACACAGCTGTAGCTATGAGCAGTAGGAGAGGCAGGGATGGGGCAGCAGCAGGAGGACACAGGGATTTGTCTCCACACCAGGAGCTGTTCCCATCACAGAGGAGATCCATCCAACAGTAATGCAGACATCACTAGCAGATCAGCCTCTCATTCTGCCATAGGATCCTCCTCCTGGGTAGATCGGCCATTGGCAAGCACTGTCTGGCATGACGTCTCAGGGGTCATTTGCATGCCGCGCAGCTGCCACTAGAGAACAAGCTGCCTGCTCTGCTCTAATCAGCAGCGGCGGCCATGTTCCTGTAGCCCAGCACTGCCTTCCTAGCTATAGAGAGGAGGCCACACCCCTCCGCATTGAGGACACGTCCATCACCCAGTCATGTGACCAGACCCCTCCTCCCGCGGGATATATGAATAGGCGGCTATGTGTAGCACGTGTGCTGGAGGAGCTTGTTGTGTGTAACGGCCGGGAGACAGAGGCATTATGCTGAGTGAGTATGGGAGGGGTGTCTGGGTCTTCCCCCACTGCACACTGCCTTATAATAGAAGCGTCACCGCCACTGATGTAATAATATATGGTACTTATCCGTTAGCCGGGCGCATCCGGCAGGTGGCGCTGTTGTAGCGAATTTGGATGCGCTGTTGTATCTAATTTGTATCTAATTCCATTCATAGTTACTGAACGTAGTACTGTGTGAATGGAAGCGCCGCAGGTGGCGCTAATTACATTGTTGATACGCACGATACAGTGTGTTAATGGCAAGGAATATACATTGTATTTGAAGTGGCCGGAATGAAAATGAAGGCGGCGGCAATGTAACACATGAAGCCGCCGCCGCCGTCTGTTCTCCCCCTTTGCCCTCTCGCTTGTATACAATGCTGCCAGCCTGCGGGGACATGCGTGTCCCCCCAGAGTCGTTCGTCGCGGCAGGGAAGCCTGCTTGTTTCCTTGCGACGAACGACTGTGGGGGGACACGCGTGTCCCCCCCAGCTGGCAGTGTTGTATAGAAGCGAGAGGGCAAAGGGGGAGAACAGACGAAGGCGGCGGCGGCTTCATGTGTTACATTGCCGCCGCCTTCATTTTCATTCCGGCCACTTCAAATACAATGTATATTCCTTGCCATTAACACACTGTATCGTGCGTATCAACAATGTAATTAGCGCCACCTGCGGCGCTTCCATTCACACAGTACTACGTTCAGTAACTATGAATGGAATTAGATACAAATTAGATACAACAGTGCATCCAAATTCGCTACAACAGCGCCACCTGCCGGATGCGCCCGGCTAACGGATAAGTACCTAATATATTTATCATTCTCTCCTTTACTTCTCTCCCCCATTCACAGCACAGCACTAGGGCACACCTCTCAGCCCAGTACATGCAGCAGGGTATATTGCACCCCCCCCCTCTCCCATTCACAGCACTAGGGCACACCTCTCAGCCCAGTACATGCAGCAGGGTATATTGCACCCCCCCCCCCCTCTCCCATGCACAGCACTGGGGCACACCTCCCTGCTGTATATGCTGGGCTGAGAGGAGTGCCCCAGTGCTGTGCTGTGAATGGGGGTGCCATATCCCCTGCTGTATATGTTGGACTGAGTATATGGCACCCCCCTCCTCCATTCACAGCACAGCACTGGACACACCTCTCAGCCCAGCATATACAGCAGGGTATATGGCACAGTATATGTGCTAGAGTAGCTGTGATTCTTTCACTTGCTTCCTCTATATATAAGCTGGGGTGGGGGAGTAGAGGATGGAGGGGCCACACAACATTACCTGGGAAGCTAAATTGTGGGGGGGGGGGGCAATAGACACCAGGGAACTGTATAGTGGAGGGGAACCACTAGACCCTGTATAGGGGAGGAGGAGACCACTAAATACCAGAGACTCATATAGGGGAGGGGGCCAAAAGACACCAGGGAAATGTTTAGGTGAGGGAGCGGGCCACTAGAGATGGCCTGAACCTCCGATTTTAGGTGTGCGAACCCGGTTCGGGAACTTACCGCAAAAGTTTGATTCGCGCGAACTTTCGCGAACTGCAATAGACTTCAATGGGGAGGCGGACTTGGAAAACTAGAAAAAATTATGCTGCCCACAAAAGTGATGGAAAACATGTGTCTAACACCTGGAGGGGGCATGGCGGAGTGGGATAGACGCCAAAAGTCCCGGGGAAAAATCCGGATTTAACGCAAAGCAGCTTTTTAAGGGCAAAAATCACATTGAATGCTAAATTGCAGGCCTAAAGTGGTTTAAAACATCTTGCATGTGTATGCATCAATCAGGGAGTGTAATTAGAGTACTGCTTCACACTGACACACCAAACTCAATGTGTAACGCACCGCAAACAGCTGTTTGCGTAGTGACGGCCGTGCTGGAGTGATGCGCACCCTGGCGAGATTGCTCTTCCTCACTCAGTGATGTCAGGTAATGTCTGACTGCCTTATCCACTTTCAATGGTTCTTTCTCTACCATTGTTAAAGCTTACATCTATTTTTCTAAATACTTGTTCTGCTTGCTGTTCAGTACCTGCAACGAGAATCTATGGAGGGCAAGTCTGCCATTGCGAGTGACCACAGGTAATGGCTGGGGAATCGGGGTTCGATTCCGGTCCAGAGTTGCAGCCTAAGAAACGGCTACCACCACCGCACATCCAAGGAAGGAAGGCAGCAGGCATGGCATGCACGTCCCGAGGTAGTGACCAAAAATAACAATACAGGAGGACTTTTGAGGCCCTGCTGTAGATGTGAAATGAATCAACCTTAAATCCTTTAACGAGAATCTGTTTTGGAGGGCAAGTCTGATGGTGCCTTCACTGCGACTCAACAGGTTGGTCACCTCCTCAAGGAGGCGAGAATCTGTTATGGAGGGCAAATCTGCCATCCATTCAAGTGAAAGGTATGCACTGACTGCCAGGTATAATACAATGTGCAGTCAAAGATGCAGTGAAAGGTATGCAGTGACTGCAAACAGCTGTTTGTGTAGTGACGGCCATGCTGGACTGGTGCGCACCATGACGAGAATGCAGGTGATGGCGGCTTTCCAGCCCGTATGGTCGGCGGGCTGAGGTAGCTGAATGACAGAACAGTGACTGTCCAGCTGATCAAATTTGGTCTGACCACAATGAAGCAACGACCTTATTATCTTTGGTGTGCCACTCCCCCAGAGACACTCATATAGCCAGCGGTCATTGCTTCATTGTGATATGCAAGCCCCTTCACCGCGGCAAGGTAATGATCACGAAGGGGGATGGGCACATGTACATGCCTTTTGTTTTGTTGCAGCTGCACTGCAGCCAGAAAAAATAGGCAGGCATGTACACGCACCAGAAAAATTATTATAGCGGCCGCTGCTAGCAGCAGCCTAAAAAATTCAGGAATCCTATATGGTAGAGAAAAGTTCTGTGAGTGGCACTCCTGGTGAGTTTATGTGAGCTAGTGCGAGTGTATAGAGGCTAAATTATATCTCACCCCTTTTGCTGCCGTCCGCTGTCCACTTCCACCTCACCACCACTGTTGATGGATACATCTATGTGTTGATGTCTGCTGATACTGGAGCCCGCACAATAAACCCAACGGAAGGTGCCCAGATCTTTGTCTTTTTTCTTCAGCATAGAAGTAAAAATTTCAGGAATCTGCCTGGAGTCCTGGTGGACCCTGTTGGTGGTGGCGGAAAAGTCAGTCAAGTGGCCTGCGGGCAGAGGTGCTGTGTGGGGAGCGACTTAGTCTTGGGGCAGGCAGGCAGTCACACGGTGTGCAGGCAGAGATGCTGTGTGTGGGGACTGACTTAGTCTTCGGGCGGGCAGTAGCCCTCCGGGATCCATTTCTCATTCATTTTGATAAAGGTGAGGTACACTTTTGTGACTTAGGAGACTTCTCTTCTCAGTGACAATGCCTCCAGATGCGCTGAAAGTCCTTTCTGACAGGACGCTTGCGGCAGGGCAAGACAGAAGTTGGATGGCAAATTGTGACAGCTCTGGCCACAGGTCAAGCCTGCGCACCCAGTAGTCCAAGGGTTCATCGCTGCTCACAGTGTCTACATCCACACTTAAGGCCAGGTAGTCGGCTACCTGCCGGTCGAGGCGTTGGTGGAGTGTGGATCCGGAAACGCTAAGGTGAGGCATTGGACTAAAGAATGTCCGCATGTCCGACATCACCATGAGATCGCTGGAGCGTCCTGTCCTTGCCTGCGTGGACATGGGAGAAGGATTACTGGCAGTGGTACCTTTATTTCGTTGTGCTGTGACGTCACCCTTAAACGCATTGTAAAGAATAGTGGCAGCTTGTGCTGCATCCTTTCTGCCTTCAGGTGAGTTGGTAACCTGTCCGCCACTTTGTGCCTATAGCGAGGGTCTAGTAGCGTGGCCACCCAGTACAGCTCATTCCCCTTGAGTTTTTTTTTTTTTTTTTTTATACGGGGGTCCCTCAACAGGCTGGACAGCATGAAAGAAGCCATCTGCGTAAAGTTGGATCCAGACGTACTATCCATCTCCTCTTGCTCTTCCTCAGTGACGTCAGGTAAGTCCTCCTCCTCCCCCAGCTACGAACAATACCACGGGAACGTCGAGCAGCACAAGCCCACTGTGACGCCTGATGCGGTTGTTCTTCTACCGCCTCCTCCTCCAAAGAAACACCTTCCTCATTATCGGAGTCTGACTCCTCTTCCTCCTCCCCCCCCTTCTCTGCTGCCGCAGGTGTTGAGGAAACATCTGATTATGATGAAAACTGCTCCCACGACTGTTCCTGCCGTAACTGTTCCTCTTCACGCTCCTCCACAGCTTGATCCACCACTCTACGCACGGCATGCTCCAGAAAGTAAGCGTAGGGGATCAAGTCGCTGATGGTACCTTCAGTGCGACTCACCAGGTTGGTCACCTCCTCAAATGGGCGCAAGAGCCTGCATGCATTTTGCATCAGTGTCCAGTTGTTGGGCCGCCTGAAATGCCCACACAACTTCCTGGCCTGCTTCAGGACGTCCTCTAAACCTGGGTACTTTGACACAAATCTTTTAATGACTAGATTCAGCACGTGCCATGCAGGGTACATGTGTCAGCTTTCCCAAATTCAAAGCGGAAAGGAGATTGCTGCCGTTGTCACACACCACGTTACCGATCTCCAGCCGGTGCGGGGTCAGCAACTGATCCACCTGTTTGTTAAGAGCAGCCAGGAGAGCTGGTCCAGTGTGACTCTCCGCTTTGAGGCAAGACATGTCTAGGATGGCGTGACACCGTCGTACCTGACATGCAGCATAGGCCCTGGGGAGATGGGGCTGTGTAGCTGGAGAGATGGCAGCACCACTAGAGTTGAACTGCCACTCAGCCAAGGAGGAGGATGACAGTGAAGAGGATGTAGCAGGAGGAGAAGGAGAGGAGGTGGCAGGAGGCCTGCCTGCAAGCCGTGGAGGTGTCACAAGTTGGGCTGCTGCACAGCCACGTACTCCCTGCTTGCCATCGGTCACCAGGTTGACCCAATGGGCTGTGTAAGTAATGTAGCGGCCCTGAACGTGCTTGGCAGACCAGCCATCCGTGGTCAGGTGGACCCTTGACCCAACGCTGTGTGCCAGAGATGACACCACTTGCCTCTCCACTTCACGGTACAGTTTGGGTATCGCCTTTTTACAGAAATAATTGCGGCCTGGCATCTTCCACTGCAGTGTCCCAATGGCCATACATTTACAGAAGGCCTCAGAGTCCACCAGCTTGTATGGTAACAGCTGGCGAGCTAACAGTTCCACCAAGCCAGCTGTCAGACGCCGGGCAAGGGGGTGACTGGCAGAAATTGGCTTCTTCCGCTCAAAGATTTCCTTCACAGACACCTGGTTGCCGTGGCAGAAGAGCAGGCACCGCTCAAGGGCAGAGGCGGAGTGGAGTAGAGTGGCTGTGAAGGTGCAAGGGAGAAAGCGGCTGAAGTTGCTGCACCTGAAGGAGGAAGAGGAGGAGGGTGGCTTTTCTTTTGTGTGCTGCTTTTGCATTTTGTGCCTTTTCTGCAGGTGCCTTCGTAAGGCACTTGTCCCTACGTGAGTGTTGGCCTTTCCACAGCTCAATTTTTGGAGGCAGAGAAAACAGATGGCTTTGCTCCGATCTGAGGCAGACACACTAAAAAATTTCCAAACCGCTGAGCCCCCCTGGGGTGATGGCACTATGGTGGCATCAGAAGCTGACATTGAAGGGCGTGTTGGCTGGCTGTCCATAGGTGGCGATACATGGCACCGGACACTGCCACCAGCTGTTTCTGGCGACGAGCTCCCCCTGCTTCTTTCAGCAACTCGTCTCCTCCTACTCCTCTCTGACTCCCATTCTGAACTGTCCCCCTGTTTATCTCCTCTATTGGGAACATACGTGGGATCCGTATCATCGTCAACATCATAATCATCCTGCCCAGCTTCGCTTGCCTCAGACACCTCATAAACTGCACCAACAGCAGGTACTTCATCATCTTCACACGTTACGTCCATAGTGTCGCCGCCTAACTCAGACATATGAGGTACTGTAACTTGCTTAGCGCCTTCATCTGGTTGTAACAAGAATGGCTGTGCATCAGTGATTTCCCCACCAAATATCTTCTGTGAAGTGTCAAATGCAGCAGAAGTGTTGCTAGTAGTAGCGCTGGTGGCTGCTGAAGATGAGGTGTTCTGTGTTAAATAGTCAAGCACGTCCAGACAATCTTGGGAGTTTATGGGACGTGCCTTCTTCTGAGAACTGTACTTTGGGCGAGGGCCGCACGAAATCACATCAACATGACCTCGCACAGACCTGCCGGGTGGCCTTCCTCTGCCTGTTTTGTCTGTTGTGTCCATATCGGGGGGGGGATGAAGTGAAAGGTATGCACTGACTTGACTAATACAATGTGCAGTTAACAGGTATGCACGGAGTGGTATATCGCACTGCGTGCGCTCATGTAGGTAGGTGGGTGCACTGTGAACAGGTAGGTAGGTATATGCAGTACTGGGTATTACAACAACGTGCACCTGTCACACAGACTGGTAGCGGACAGGCACAGTCACACTGCGTGCGCTCACTTAGGTAGTTGGGTGCACTTTGAACAGGTAGGTATGTATATGCAGTAATGGGTATTACAACAATGTGCACCTGTCACACACAGGTAGTGACTGAATGTGCTGGGCCTGGCAGTGGCACACACACAGTATGAATTAGTAAGGCTGTCTATGCAACACAAGTGTCAGTGGGACACACAGAAAAAAAAATAGATCACAAGAACAAGATAAGCGTTGTGGTGTGCTATTTTAGCAATAAGAATCAGCCAGGAGCAAGCTAAGAAGCCTACAAGAGCCTAACTAATCTTTCCCTATCAGAGTCTGCCAGCAGCTGTCCCTTCTCTATTTACTGCAGGCACACGAGTGAGTAAAATGGCCGGCGGTGCCTGCCTTTTATAAGGGGGGGGGGGAGTGGCTCCAGGAGGGAGTGTAGCCTGATTGACTACCCTGTGTCTGCTTACTGTGATGTAGAGGGTCAAAATTGACCCTAATGGAGCATTATGGGGGCGAACCGAACTTCCAGGAAAGTTCGCCTGGAACAGTTCGCCGGCAAACTGTTCGGGCCATCTCTACTAGACACCAGGAAAATATTAAAGGGGGGGGGGGGGGGGCACTAAACCCCAGGGAACTGTATAGTGGTGGCGTGCCACATGCAAGTTTGGGCATGAGTAATTGTGTGGCAGGGGTGGGTCTTGGTGTCTCTTCTCTTTTTTTTTTTTTTTTTTTTTTTTTTTCCCCAAATGTTAAGAGGGGTGCTGAGTTGGGGGGGGGGCAGGACTGATAGCATGGGGGATACTTCAGAACCACAAAACTACTGGGGTTAATCCTATTATGTAGCTTCTCCCAAAACCGCCAATACTTACAATATTTTTGGGGGTTGTGACCCCCTGTCCCCAAGCTAAAGTGTCCCATTCCAACTGGTTCCTCCCAGATTATTAGAGGTTATTATTGACTAGTAAAGAGGCCCACCCGTTATAATGGGCGCTAGGCCACGGTTGTTAAACCCCGGCACCGCGCATTCTGATGCGTCCTGCTCACCCGTTCCCCCACCACTGTCCGAAGTATATGCACACAGGGAGATGCTTGCTTGGCAGTTGGAAAAAGCTGTTATGTTTCCACAATGCAATGAGGTTCTCAGACTGCACAATGTCAAGTCTGGAAAAACACACACACACACACACACACACACACACGTTTTATTATATTGGATTCGTACAGGGCCATGATCTTCTGTACAATATTATTGTACAAAAGGTCATGGCACTGTAAGAATCAATAATGATCTTGGAGGAACCAGTTGGAATGGGACACTTTAGCTTGGGGGCAGGGGGTCACAATATAATGGTGGGCATAAACTGTTCGCTTTTTTTTTTCCCCGCTCGATTCGCTGCTCGATCAATTTTTGCCGCTCGATTCTCTTATCTTCTGCTCGTTTTTCCTATCTTTTTCCATTCACTTCTATCAGGAATCACGCGGCGAAACGATCGAACGGGAGATCGTACATGTCGGAAATTATCTAACCATCTAATCACCTCAAAAATGAACCGTGTATTCCCACCATGAGGCTTACAATCTAATCTGATGGGAAGGACACACATGGTGGGATGGAGGCATATCTGGGATAAAGCATGCTAGCAGATTTATGCCCATTGTTCATTGCACAGGTTGTGGGATAGGTTGCAGTGGGGGAGATTAGTGCTGATAAGGGCCAGTATGAGAATGGGAATAGCAGAAGTAACGTGTATAAAGTAATAAGTGATTGATCTGTGGTCTCGTGGGTACAAATTCTTTCACTGAGGCATCATTACTCAAAATGTGCCAGTGGCGTTGGAGAATCCGGTCGAGCTGGCCACCCTGGTCATTGAAACTGGTGATCAACCGGCCCAAAGCCAGCTCCAGCTCTTTCATCCTCCCCTCGTTTTCTTCCTTATTAATTGTCTATGATCTGAGTTTTTGACCCATTTGTAGGCCTTCTTCAACCATTTGTCCTTGTAACCCCTTATAATTAAATACAATCAAGGTGGTATGGTGATAAAAGGAAGCTTCTCTCATGCAGGTCTAGTAAAAAGCAAAGTGCCTCTGTAAATGAATCGCCGACAGAGGATGTTTTTATATGTAAATAGGGATCAATTAACCAATCAGGCTTTTCTTCAGACTTTCCTGTCATGAAAATGCGCTCTTTAGTCATGGGCATGTGTACTTAGTGTGCGGGGCCTGTGGAGGCCATTTTGGGTAAGGGCAAGTGGTGGGGTGCAATGAGGTTTACTGTGCGCTTGCATAATATTTTACGCACATATAGGGATATACGCATGCGTATGAGGACATGCATACGATGTAGTGCAATATGGCGCTCGCCTGCCCGATTGGTAGGGGATACTGGGGGGGTAGAAGGGGGAGTGGGTTTGTGAAAGTGGGGGAAGGGAAAGAACAAGTGGTCAGCCACGGGAAGGGGGGGGGGGGGTCAGGGCATGAAAAAGAGGATGTACAAACACTGTATGTTCAACAATCCAGTGGTGTACCTGGACCACTGGTTCTATGGCACCTCTGCCTGTACAGGATTTTGACCCAAGGTTAACCTTGGGTTCTTTTTAAAGGGAAGGTTCAAGCAAAATAAAAAAAAGAGTTTCACTTACCTGGGGCTTCTACCAGCCCCATGGAGCCATCCTGTGCCCTCGTAGTCACTCACTGCTGCTCCAGTCCCCCGCTGGCAGCTTGCCGACCTTGGAGGTCGGCGGGCCGCATTGCGTACATTTTTACGCATTCCCACTAGTGCAGGAACATTAACACATACATTTTTACAGGTTACTGGTTCAATGCGTACATTTTTACGCATTGAACTAGTAACGCGTAAAAATGTATGTGTTAATGTCCCTGCACTAGCGGGAATGCGTAAAAATGTACGCAATGCGGCCCGCTGACCTCCAAGGTCGGCAAGCTGCCAGCGGGGGACTGGAGCTGCAGTGAGTGACTACGAGGGCACAGGATGGCTGCATGGGGCTGGTAGAAGCCCCAGGTAAGTGAAACTCATTTTTATATTTTGCTTGGACATTCCCTTTAACCAATGACCAACTGTACCAGGTTTGAGGCCTGTGCCATTAATAGTGCAAGAAATGCAGCAATTAAATATTACCCTTCAAAAGCAATAGGTGAATTTTGATTGGCTGTTGTAGGCTCCACCCACTTTTCTGAATATTAATCCAAGTCACCCAGTGTCCAATTGTGCCAAGTTTGGGAACCCTGCCATGTAAAAAATTAGGTTGTTGGCGTCGCCCACTTTTTCTAACCTTGACATACAGTCACTCAATTACCAAGTTTATGTGATTTGGGGTCCTTGGTATCAATCATTTGTATATTCCCATTGAAATGAATCAAATCTGATTGGCTATTTGTGGCTCCGACACCTTTCCGAATTTGAACCCCAGTCACCCAGTGACCAACTGTACCAGGTTTGAGGCATCTGCTATTAACTATTAACCGTGTAAGAATAGCAGCAATTTAAATATTCCCCTTGAAAATCAACAGGTGAATTTTGATTGGCTGTTGTTGGCTCCACCCATTTTTGTGAATATTAATCCCAGTCACCCAGTGACCAACTGTGCAAACTTTGAGAACCCTGCCATTAACATTGTAAGAATGGCTGCAGTTTATATTTTCCCATTTAAAAAGTTAGTTGTTTTTTGGCTCTGCCCACTATTTCTAACCTTGACATACTGTCACTCAGTGACCAAGTTTATGAGCTTTGGGGTCCTTGGCATCAATAAGTTGCATTTTCCCATTGAAATTAAACAAATCTGATTGTTTGTGGCCCGCCCCCTTTTCAGAGTTTAAACCCCAGTCTCCCAATGACTGACTGTACCAGATTTGAGGCCTCTGCCATTAAGAGTGTAAGAATGGTAGCAATGTAAATATTCCCCTTGAAAATCAATGTGAATTTTGATTGGCTGTTGTAGGCTCCACCCACTTTCCAGAATATTTAATCCCAGTCATCCAGTGAGCAACTGTGTCAAGTTTGAGAACCCTGCCAATAACAGAATGGCTGAAATCAATCTACCAAATCTAATTAGCTGTTTGTGGCTCCACCCGCTTTATTGAATTTGGACCCCAGTCACCCAATGACTGACTGTATCAGGTTTGAGACTTGTGCCATTAACAGCACAAGAATGTCAGCAATTTTAAAGGGAAGGTTCAGGGAACTCTTGAAAAAAATAAAAATCCCTATCCACTTACCTGGGGCTTCCTCCAGCCCGTGGCAGGCAGGAGGTGCCCTCGCCGCCGCTCCAGAGGCTTCCGGTCGTCTTCGGTGGCCGACCCGACCTGGCCAGGCCGGCTGCCAGGTCGGGCTCTTCTGCGCTCCATGGCCGGGCTCTTCTGCGTCCCACGCCGGCGCGCTGACGTCATCGGACGTCCTCCGGGCTGTACTGCGCAGGCGCAGTAGTTCTGCGCCTGCGCAGTACAGCCCGGAGGACGTCCGATGACGTCAGCGCGCCCGCGTGGGACGCAGAAGAGCCCGGCCATGGAGCGCAGAAGAGCCCGACCTGGCAGCCGGCCTGGCCAGGTCGGGTCGGCCACCGAAGACGACCGGAAGCCTCTGGAGCGGCGGCGAGGGCACCTCCTGCCTGCCACGGGCTGGAGGAAGCCCCAGGTAAGTGGATAGGGATTTTTATTTTTTTCAATGTTCCCCTGGACCTTCCCTTTAATATTCACCTTTGAAAATCAATAGGTGAATTTTTGATTGGCTTTTTTTAGGCTCCACGCACGTTTCTGAATATGAACCCTAGTCACCAACTGTGCAAAGTTTGACAACTTTGCATTTAACAGTGAAGAAGGGCTGTTTACATTTTGCCAGTGAAATTTGTATTTGCCTACGCCCACTTTTTGTAACCTTGACACACAGTCACTCAATGAGTGACCAAGTTTGTGAGCTTTTGGGTTCCTAGCATCAAAATTGTGTGAATGGAAGCAGTTTATCCACCAAGGAAATCTGATTGGCTGTTTGCGGCCCCGCCCCTTTAGTGAATTTGGACCCCAGTCACCCAATGAACAACTGTAACAAGCATGAAGCCTTTGCCATTAACAGTGCAAGAATGGCAGCAGTTTAAATATTCCTCTTGAAAATCAACAGGATAATTTTGATTGGCTGTTGTAGGCTCCACCCACTGAATATTAATCCCAGTCACCCAGTGGCCAAGTGTGCCAAGTTTGAGAACCCTGCGATTAACAGTGTAAGAATGGCTGCAGTTTACATTTTCCCATTTAAAATAAATGTCTTAAATTTGATTGGCTGTTTCATGATCCGCCCACTTTTCCTGGATTTGTAACCTCGGTCACCAAGTGACCAACTGTGCCAAGTGTGGGGACTCTGGCTTGATTACTGTGAGAATGGCAGTCTTTTCCATTGACATGAATGGGTGAAATCCGATTTGCCATTTGTAGCTCCACCCAGGAGTGCAGGGGGAGGGGGGCATGAGACCCCCAGAACATATCATCCCAGGTAGTAAGGGATCTGTATACCATGTTTTGTTCAAATCGGTCAAGGCATTTGAGACCCCCCCCCCCCCCCACCTTACGAATGACCCGATCCCGTCGCAATGTCATTTCCGTGGGGGAAGTTTGAAGAAGCGATTCTTTAACCGAGGACTACATACATACCTACCTACCTACCTACCTAGGAGTATGGCAGGGTGTGTTTTGAAGGGGGTCCCTTTTTGTTATCTAAAAATAAAGGTGGACATTATTCACCATGAAGAATAAGATATATGCAATTCTGGCGTATGAATTTAGCTGGGGGGGGGGGGGGAGGGGGTGACCATAGTAAGGTGGTCTAGAGGTGGAGGAGTGGCCCGGTCTAATGTGTTGTGGTTCTCAACTGATTCTTCAGGATCCATAATCCACTGGCATCTGGCTGTTTATAATAACAGGAAAACTGTGGAATGGCTGTGTTAAAGAGTCTGAAGCCAAAATAATTTCCTGTTTTTATTGCCCACTTATGTTAGAGAGAGACTCTGTATATATATAAAAAAAAAAAAAAAAAAAAAGTCCCCTGGGGGGTACTCATCTCGGGAGGGGGAAGCCTCTGGATTCTAATGGGGCTTCCCCCTCCCCTGTAGCTGCAGGCAGTCCAGCGCTGGCTCCCCTGAAGTGTCCCGGAATCCTCCCTCGAAAAGGCTGATAAGCGCTGATTTATTTGCCTTCCCTGGCTCCAGCGGGGGCACTGTTCCAGCTTTCCTGACAGAGGCAGAAATAGCCGATCTCCGTCGGGTCTGCTCTACTACGCAGGTGCAGGAGACTTGCGCCTGCTCAGTAGAGCAGCTCGACGGAGATCGGCTATTTCCGCCTATCTCCGAGCGGATATTGCGCTGGAGCCGGGGAGGTAAATATTTACATCCCCGCTGTTTGGAGGGCTGCAGCGAGACCGCCGTGGGACACAGGAGGACAGGGGAAGCCTCAATAGGATCTGAAGGCTTCCCCCTACCCGGGGTGAGTACCCCCCAGGGGACGTTTTCTTTGTTACAGGTTTTCTTTAAGCAATAAGACCATAGCTGATTTGCCGCAACAGCGTGGCAGAACCAGATTTTATCCCCTGAAATCCCCGGGACAAAATTCTCCCCTCGCTTCCTGGAGGAGACAGAGTTTTGCGCTGTAGCTCTGCCTCCAGTCCAGTCAATCTCCGCCTCTCCCTGGCCCTCTCAGTGAAAGAAGACATGAGAGGGGCGGGGAGAGGTGGAGATTGAATGGAATAGAGGCAGAGCTACAGCACAAAGCTCTGCCTCCCTAGGGCAGCAAAATCCACAACTTGGAAGGTCGTGGAATTTTGCCCCGGGATTTTGGGAGGATAAAACCTCACTCTGCTGCGCTGTTACGGCGAATCAGCTTATGGTCTTATTACTTAACATAAGTGGGCAATAAAAATGGGAAATTATTTTGGCTTCAGACTCTAATGCCTAGTACACACTAGCAATTTTGATGGATCAATCATTGGTCAATTTTACCACCTCCATGTAGTATGACCATTTACCTATATAATCTGCATAGAATTGAAAATCTGTTTGGCCCTCATACTGCATGGAGGTGGTAAAATTGACCAATAATTGATCCATCAAAATTGCTAGTGTGTACTAGGCTTAACCACTTGAGGACCTAGGGCTTTCTACCCCTTAAGGACCGGCCACTTTTTTTCCATTCAGACCACTGCAGCTTTCACGGTTTATTGCTCGCTCATACAACCTACCACCTAAATGAATTTTGGCTCCTTTTCTTGTCACTAATAAAGCTTTCTTTTGGTGCGATTTGATTGCTCCTGCGATTTTTACTTTTTATTATATTCAGCAAAAAAGACATGAATTTTGGCAAAAAAATGATTTTTTTAACTTTCTGTGCTGACAGTTTTCAAATAAAGTAAAATTTCTGTATACATGCAGCGCGAAAAATGTGGACAAACATGTTTTTGATAAAAAAAACCCCATTCAGCGTATATTTATTGGTTTGGGTAAAAGTTATAGCGTTTACAAACTATGGTGCCAAAAGTGAATTTTCCCATTTTCAAGCATCTATGACTTTTCTGACCCCCTGTCATGTTTCATGAGGGGCTAGAATTCCAGGATAGTATAAATACCCCCCAAATGACCCCATTTTGGAAAGAAGACATCCCAAAGTATTCACTGAGAGGCATAGTGAGTTCATAGAAGATATTATTTTTTGTCACAAGTAAGCGGAAAATGACACTTTGTGACAAAAAAAAAAAAAAAAAAAAAAAAAGTTTCCATTTCTTCTAACTTGCGACAAAAAAAAATGAAATCTGCCACGGACTCACCATGCCCCTCTCTGAATACCTTGAAGGGTCTACTTTCCAAAATGGGGTCATTTGTGGGGTGTGTTTACTGTCCTGACATTTTGGGGGGTGCTAAATTGTAAGCACCCCTGTAAAGCCTAAAGGTGCTCATTGGACTTTGGGCCCCTTAGCGCAGTTAGGCTGCAAAAAAGTGCCACACATGTGGTATTGCCGTACTCAGGAGAAGTAGTATAATGTGTTTTGGGGTGTA
Source organism: Hyperolius riggenbachi (assembly GCF_040937935.1). Lineage (NCBI taxonomy): Eukaryota > Metazoa > Chordata > Amphibia > Anura > Hyperoliidae > Hyperolius > Hyperolius riggenbachi. Next base: position 433,816,599 of record NC_090650.1, read on the forward strand.
TTTTTACACATACCCATGCTGGGTGGGAGAAATATCTCTGTAAATGACAATGTTTTGATTTTTTTTACACACAATTGTCCATTTACAGAGTTATTTCTCCCACCCAGCATGGGTATGTGTAAAAATACACCCCAAAACACATTATACTACTTCTCCCGAGTACGGCGGTACCACATGTGTGGCACTTTTTTGCACCCCAAGTACGCTAAGGGGCCCAAAGTCCAATGAGTACCTTTAGGATTTCACAGGTCATTTTGCGGAATTTGATTTCCAGACTACTCCTCACGGTTTAGGGCCCCTAAAATGCCAGGGCAGTATAGGAACCCCACAAATGACCCCATTTTAGAAAGAAGACACCCCAAGGTATTCCGTTAGGAGTATGGTGAGTTCATAGAAGATTTTATTTTTTGTCACAAGTTAGTGGAAAATGACACTTTGTGAAAAAAACATTAAAAATCTATTTTCCGCTAACTTTCGACAAAAAATAAAATCTTCTATGAACTCACCATACTCCTAACGGAATACCTTGGGGTGTCTTCTTTCTAAAATGGGGTCATTTGTGGGGTTCCTATACTGCCCTGGCATTTTAGGGGCCCTAAGCCGTGAGGAGGAGTCTGGAAATCAAATTCCGCAAAATGACCTGTGAAATCCTAAAGGTGCTCATTGGACTTTGGGCCCTTTAGCGCAGTTAGGGTGCAAAAAAGTGCCACACATGTGGTATCGCCGTACTCGGGAGAAGTAGTACAATGTGTTTTGGGGTGTATTTTTACACATACCCATGCTGGGTGGGAGAAATAACTCTGTAAATGGACAATTGTGCGTAAAAAAATCAAAAGATTGTCATTTACAGAGGTATTTCTCCCACCCAGCATGGGTATGTGTAAAAATACACCCCAAAACACATTGTACTACTTCTCCCGAGTACGGCAATACCACGTGTGGCACTTTTTTGCACCCTAACTGCTCTAAGGGGCCCAGAGTCCAATGAGTACCTTTAGGCTTTACAGGGGTGCTCACAATTTAGCACCCCGCCCACTTGCCAGGACAGTTAACAAACCCCACAAATGACCCCATTTTGGAAAGAATACACAACAAGGTATTCCATGAGGGTAATGGTGAGGTCATTGAAAATTTTATTTTTTGTCACAAGTTAACGGAAAATGACACTTTGTTAAAAAAAAATAAAAAAAAAAATTCTGCTAACTTGTGACAAAAATTAAAATCTTTTATGAACTCACTGTGCACCTCACATAATACTTTAGGGTGTCCTCTTTCCAAAATGGGGTCATTTGTGGAGTCTGTCCTGGCATTTTAGGGTCTCTGCAATCATTACATGTATGGCCAGTATTAGGAGTTTCTGCTATACTCCTTATATTGGGTATACGGGTAATGCACTCTGGGCTGAATGGAAAAATGAACGGCAAACATACCTTGCTCCCCATCAATGGCAGATCTTCCTCCACATCAATGGCAGTGATAACCTCAGGAGAGAGACACCCCGTGCCACCCTGCACTCAGGGTGAGCCACCAACTTATGTGACTGGGCCTCAGAACTTTAGTATACAGCATTATGCCTGTAGGATACAGCAATATGCCTGCCAATAGAGATGACTCTGTGTGGCATTAAAGCATCATCATCGGCCCAAATCACATATAAACCGGGGGTGTCCACACTCAAGGGAAATTCAAACATGCCGTCTTATATCGCCAATCCAGGACAGATCAGCAATATCAAGCATGGAAACCGATCCTTCTTCCCACTTTTATGCTTACCCGTTTGGTCTTCAAGCTTACCTCTCCTCTCCCTGCGACAATGTGCAAAAGACCACTGAGTGTGTGCCTACTCCTGTGTCTGGAGTTCCCTAGGTTCTAATAGTGTACCTGCTCGTGGTACCTCTCAAAACACGGCCCTACGCATAGGCCAGGCTGGTCAGGACAGCGGGGACAATAAAAACTGGTGTCATTCCTTCTTCCAGTCCTGCTGCAGACACGACAACGTTTTCTTCGGATGCGTTGACCTGGGGCACACGGAATCTGATAGGCGTAATGCCTACCATGCAGTCGGCTAGTTGCATCTGGGGGGGGGGGGGGCCTGGCACCTCCTGGATACAGGATGTCCAGAATGATCTGTTCCTGAAATTGGAGGAAAGATCCAGTTCTCCCAGCCTTACTGTAGAGAACAAAGCTGTTGTAAACTGCCAATTGAATCAGATAAAAAGACACTTTCTTATACCAGCGTCTTGTTTTCCGGGTAACTAAATAGGGCGCTAACCTCTGGTCATTGAAGTCCACCCCTCCCATGTTGACATTATATTCGTGGACGACAAGGGGCTTTTCAATGACCTTAGTTGCCCGTTGAATTTGGACAGTCGTGTCTGTGTGAATGGTGGACAGAAAGTAAACGTCCCTCTTGTCCTTCCATTTCACCGCGAGCAGGTCTTCAGTACGCAAGGCGGCCCTCTGCCCCCGTTGAAGTCTGGTGGTAACGAGCCGTTGGGGGAAGCCCTGGCGACTAGGCCGCGCAGTGCCACAGCATCGGATTCCTTCTAACTTTAAGTGCTGAAAGAGGGCCACACTTGTGTAATAATTGTCCACAAAAAGATGGTACCCCTTCCGGAACAAGGGTGACACCAAGTCCCACACAACCTTTCCACTGCTCCCCAGGTAGTCAGGGCATCCGACCGGCTCCAATTTTGAGTCTTTTCCCTCATAGACCCTAAAACGACATGTATAGCCTGTGGCCCTTTCACAGAGCTTATACAGTTTCACCCCATACCGGGCGCGCTTGCTTGGGATGTACTGTTTGATGCCAAGGCGCCCGGTAAAGCGTAAGAGGGACTCGTCTACGCAGATGTTCTGTTCAGGGATATAAGCATCTGCAAATGTTGAGGACAGGTGGTCTATGAGGGGCCGAATTTTGTGGAGCCGGTCATAAGCAGGGTCTCCCCTTTCAAGACAGGTTTCGTCGTCGTTGAAGTGCAGGAAGCGCAGGATGGACTCAAATCGTGTCCTGGACATGGCAGCAGGGTACAAGGGAACATGATGTACTGGGTTCGTAGACCAATACGACCGCAATACATTTTGTTTCATTAGTCCCAAGTGAAGGATAAGGGCCAAAAAGATTTTAATGTCGGAAACTTGGACTGGTTTCCACCCGAAAGGCTGGGCATACATGCTCTCCGGGTGCTCGGTGATGAATTGTGTGGCTTTACGATTGGTCTCAACCACAATTAAGTCCAGGAGAACCTGGGTGATGAACAGCTGCAAAAAGTCTAGGGCCGTTCCTAGATGAGCTGTCGCCACCTGGACTCCAGACTGGGCGGTGAAAGGGGGCACTACGGGTGCGGCGGAATCAGGGGATTGCCAATCTGGTTGTGCCAGCACCTCTGGGAGTCTATGGGTACTACGGGCCCGTCTTCTTCTTGGTGGCTGCGACGGGGGTACTACTGCACTTGCCACCGTACCAGTTTCCACTTCCATGCTGACGCTCACCACTTCGTCAGGGTCTACGGAAGCACTGGCACTAAGTCCAGGAGATGCTGCGCTGCTGGTGCCTGCCTCACCAAGAAAACTATCAACAGCGCTAGCACCACCCTGCTGCCCTTGAGGCGGATCCTGCGCCACCTGCGGTCTAACGACTTGGGGTCTGGTACGCCTGGCTCTAGCCGGGACCATAGCCTCGTCATCAGTTTTGGTCAGGGAACCACTGCTTTCTACAGGTTCAAAATTGGACCCGGAAGATTCGACGGATGATTCTTCCCAAAAGAACTCATCTGACTGGTCCATATACCTGTATACCTCGTCATCGGAAAGCCCCCTTCTTGCCATTTTGGATTGCTAAATTTATGGGGTTTTCCTCCGAGACTACCCAGAAAAAAAGAGCACCTACCTAGCAAAAAGGGAGTATTTGAGAGGTATTGGGGTTGGTGGGAAGTGGGGTCTCAGAGGCAATCAAACAATCACGGGACAATCAAATCCAATTACAGCACAATCGACTCCAATCACAGCACAAGCAGATCTGATGCACTCGGAAGGTGATGGGGGGAGGGTGGGATTGGGTGTGGCGGGAAGTGGGGTCTCAGGCAATCAAACAATCACGGGGCAATCGAAGCCGATCACGGGACAATCAAATACAATTACAGCACAATCGACTCCAATCACAGCCCAATCAAATCTGATGCACTCGGAAGGTGATGGGGGGAGGGTGGGATTGGGTGTGGCGGGAAGTGGGGTCTCAGGCAATCAAACAATCACGGGGCAATCGAAGCCGATCACGGGACAATCAAATACAATTACAGCACAATCGACTCCAATCACAGCACAAGCAAATCTGATGCACTCGGAAGGTGGTGGTTGGAGGTGGTGGGGGGAGGGTGGGGTTGGGTGTGGTGGGGGGGGGGGGGAGGGTGGGGTTGGGTGTGGTGGGAAGTGGGGTCTCAGGCAATCAAACAATCACGGGACAATCGAAGCAGATCACGGGACAATCAAATACAATCGCAGCCCAATCAAATACAAGCGCAGCACAATCGAATACAAGCGCAGCACAGTCAAAAACAATGCACTTGGACGGTGATTAGGGGGGGGGGTCTGAGGGCGATTTGAGGGAGTGGGGGGTTGATCAGGAGCCTGCACGGGGCAAACTGAGTCCTGATCTGATGAGAGGCAGACACAGGGGGTTACTGATCGCAGATCAGTTAGTGATTGCTGGGGAGGACAGATGTAAACAAAGAGCAGGGGATGTAATCAGAAGGGGGGTATGAGGGCAATCGAGGGCCTGGGCAGGTGATCGGTTACCCCCGCGGGGCAGTTAGGGTCTGCTCTGATGGGTGGGGGTGCCAAGGGGTGATGGACAGGTGATAGACAGGTGATCAGAGGGGGATCAGAGGGGGATCAGAGGGTAAGGTAGCTGTATACAGATGTATACAGTATACAGGGGGGTAGTCTGGGATGGAGTCTGGGGGTGATCTAAAGGTAGGGGGGGGGGATCAGGGGTGACTAGGAGGCAGTTAGGGACCTAACGCAGGGGATAGCGTTTAAAGTTAGTGATAGGTGGGGGGGTTGGGGTTTTTAAAGGGGTGCAAGGGTGCTGGCAGGGGTCTGCTGGGGTGATCAGGGGGGGTATGAGGCCTGGGGTGGGAGATCAGGGGGGCTGTAGGCAAAAAAAAACGTGTGTGCTGTATACTCACAAAGTGCTTCCTCCTCGCTAGTGGTCTCTGCAACAATGAGACCACGAGGCGAGGAGGAAGCACGTATAAGGCACTTTGTTTACTTAACAAAGTGCCTTATACATTCTGATTGGCCATTGTTACGGATTCCTCCGCTCGCCGGCTCTGCTAAGTGGCCGGCGAGCAGAGGCAAAATGCCAGGCTTCCGACTCCCGGCGGAGGATCGCGTCACGGATGACGCGATCGCTCCGCCCACGCCCATACAAGGACCGCCGCATTTTGTCTATACGGCGGTCCTTGCGGCGTCAGCTTCCCGGCCGCCATTTGTCTATACGGCGGTCGGGAAGTAGTTAAGTATAAGGTAAGCATAGTGAATACATGTTTATTGTTAGCCCCTGCAAGAGGTGAACTGATTTATCTTGTTTTGGTAGACTTGGAATTTAACTTTAAGAACACAGAATTTCATATTTTAAAGGGATTTTTAGGAAAATTTCTGTTCCTTCTGGCTCTTTTATACTAGACGCAATTTGCTGTGTTTTGTGATCCTTTTCCGATTGCGTGCAAAGCACAAGGACCTCTTTTAAAAATCTAGAAATCGTGTGAACCCTTTCAAACTAGTGCATTCTTCTTTTGTCTGACTGTAAACATCCTGCACGGTGAATTTCGTCTGTTGCAGGCAGCCAAAGAAAAATCACAAATGCAATTGCAGAAAAATCACATCGCAAAATTGAATTATGTTTGTGATTTTCATTATATGAGAGCACTTAGTGTAAGATGTTTGTAGTACAGGGAGGCTGGGAGATTCTCTCCACCACCCTTCTGTACAGGAAATATGAGACTCCCTCTAGTTTCTGCACTTCTCAGACTTTCATTTCTCTCCTCTGCTGTCAGGAATGGCGTCTGCTGATCTGAGGAAGGAGCTGGACTGTTCCATCTGTCTGACCATTTATACAGATCCTGTGACCCTGAGATGTGGACACAACTTCTGCCGGCTCTGTATAGATCAGGTGTTGGATACACAGGAGGGGGCTGGAGTTTATTCCTGTCCTGACTGCAGAGAAGAGTTTCCGGAATGGCCGGCACTGCAGAGGAACATAACATTGTGTAACATTGTGGAGAGTTTCCGCTCTGCTCAGCCAGATCAGGAGGAGACTGGAGTCTTCTGTACTTACTGTATTCACTCTCCTGTACCGGCTGTTATGTCCTGTCTGATGTGTGAAGCTTCTCTGTGTGACAATCACCTGAGAGTCCACAGCAAGTCACCAGAACACGTCTTGTGTGACCCCACCACTTCCCTGGAGAACAGGAAATGCTCTGTCCATAAGAAGATATTGGAGTATTACTGCACTGTGGACTCTGCCTGTATCTGTGTCTCCTGCAGGCTGGATGGAGACCACCAGGGACACAAGGTGGAGACGCTGGATGAGGCCTCTGAGAAGAAGAAACAGAAACTAAGAAATGATCTGCAGGAACTGATCACTAAGACAGAGGAGACTGAGAAAGCAGTCCAGAGTCTGCAGGAGAACAAAAGAATAGTCCATGAAAAGTCATCTGGTGTAACAGAGAGAGTCACTGGCCTGTTTAGAGACCTCAGGAGACAGCTGGACGACCTGGAGAAGAGAGTCCTGAGAGAGGTCTCCAGGCAGGAGGAGCAGCTTTCTCTGCCATTGGCTGATTTCATTCAGCAGCTGGAAATAAAGAAGGCCGAGCTGTCCAGGAAGATGGGTCACATTGAGGAGCTGTGTAACATGACTGACCCACTGACTGTCTTACAGGAATCACACACAGGTGACTTGTGTGACACTGAGGAGGGGGATAAGGAGGACAGAGAGAGACATGATGGGCGGGATCTGGATGTGGCTCTCATCTCACACACATTATACACAGGGTTATCTGATATAATAGCCGGGGTAACTGGAGGCTGCATCATACAGGAGGCTACGGACATATTACTGGATATAAACACGGCTCATAATTATCTACATATATCAGATTATGATATGAAAATTGTATGCAGGTCAGATATCAGTCAGAATTACCCCCAAACACCAGAGAGAGTTCAGACATATGCTCAGGTGTTAAGCAGACAGAGGTTCTCAAGGCGACATTACTGGGAAGTGGATGTCAGTAAATCAGAGTGGTGGGGTGTAGGAATGTGTTACCCCAGTATAGACAGGAGAGGATGGCAGTCACTGATTGGATATAATCACAAGTCCTGGTGTCTGTACAGGTATAATAATCAGTGTTATGTGCGACATGACAGTAAAGTTATCCCGTTACCTGACAATGTCCCCAGTAATAGAGTCAGGATATATCTGGATTATGAGGCTGGGCAGCTGTCCTTTTATGATCTGTGTGTCCCGATCAGACACCTCCACACCTTCACTGCAAACTTCACTGAGCCCCTCCATGCTGCATTACTGGTGGAAGAAGGTTCTATAAAGTTATGTGGGAAGAGAAGCAAACAGGATTGGTGAGATAATATTCAGGGCTGTTAAAGGGGAACTGAAGTAAGAGGTATACGGAGGCTGCCATATTTATTTCCTTTTAATCAATACCAGTTGCCTGGCAGCCTTGCTGATCCTCTGCTTCTAATACTATTAGCCATAGCCCCTGAACAAGCATGCAGCAGATCAGGTGTTTCAGACTTTAAAGTCAGATCTGACAAGACTAGCTGCATGCTTGTTTCTGGTGTTATTCAGATACTACTGCAGAGAAATAGACCAGCAGGGCTGCCAGGCAACTGGTATTGATTAAAAGGAAATAAATATGGCAGCCTCCGTATACCTCTTACTTCAGTTCCCCTTTAAAATAAACTTCATTTATTAAAATGTAGAATTAAATACAGCCTATACTGCTGCTTACCATATCTCCTGACTATTTATCTTTTTGTTTTGACTTGTGAGGTAACAAGAACTTTTCTATTTTCTCCTATTTTTATTGCTGTCTGTGAGCCCAAAGAGAGGATTTCTCACCACTTCCTGTCTCACAGACCTCTTAGGAAGTTAGAGCAAATTCCCACCTCAGACATCACTGAAAAGTGTTACCATTGAAGATTTATCACCTGTTCCCATGACAACCATACACTTGAATTCCCCTGCCTCTCTGCCCTGGTGCTGCTGTCACATGACAGGAAGTAAGGGGATACTCTGCACAATAGGGACACAGACTACAATAACAGCCTGACAGTGTCTAACCCTTCTCCTTGCTGAGCAAAACTAGAAAACCTTTAGCCTGGAGTTCCCCTGTAACTATGGAGGGTGTCAGTTGGTGAATGGTTTCAAAATCTGCATTTACCATTTTAGAGAGGGAAGCCTCAGGATCCTAATGAGCCTTCCATTGGTTGTAACAAGCCCTCCGTTAACAAGCCCTCCTTGCTGAGAGCTACCCCCCCCCCCCCCTCCCCGGAAGATTAGCAAAAGGGCATTGTTACTTATCACATCTGGACCGCGCAGCTCCGCTTCCTACTTCAAGTGCATGCAAGCCTGTGCATTCGCAGTAGCATGGATCCCGGGGCTCTGTGCTTCTGCGCATGCAGGCTCAGTTGGCTATTGTGCACAGTTGAACTAGGAAGAGGTGTTGTACTGCCCCGATGTGATAATCGACAATGCCTTGTTGCTAATTTTCTGGAAGGCGTCGCTCAGCGATGGGGGACAGCAGAATAGAGAGGGACGCCTCAACACGATCCTGAGGCTTACCTCTCTTTAGGTAAGTATCTGATTTTGTGTACTTGAGCTTCAGCTTGGGTACACTTTATTGCAGGCAGGTGAATGAGGCCCATTTCTTTGCAGACATATCTGGCAATGTTATTAGCATCTCTCACAGGTAACCAGCTTTGTCTCAGCTGATTCTCTGGAGAGAAAAGGATCAATGAAAATATCTTCTGTCAGCAGAATATTTACATTTTATATAAATTCAATCATATCCTTAATCTGGTCACTCCATCCAACAATCAGATTGTATCATGTATGGCAGCCTGAGGGGAGATTTTATTATTGCTGAGAAAACCTCAATACTTTTAATTCACCTTTATGTATTGTAAGTAATGGCAAACACTGTCAGCTACTTTGTATTTATGTGCCTATAAAAAGTTTTTCCACAGCGTTCCTATCAGAAAGTGTCCGTCACGGTTTGCTCCTGGATTAGTCCAGGTGTTGGAAATGAGTAACACTGACTCCTGCTCTGTGCAGCTAATTACTCCTGCAGCAGGATGGGAGTTTGTAGGTCTTATTATGGCAACAGTACTCCAAATATAGTGTAAATAAGTGTAAACCTGAGATGTTTCAATCAATGGGATTTATACTTACCTGTTGTTGCCTCCAGGCTACCTTAGTGTCTTCCTGGGCCCCTCCTTTCTCCTGCGGTCAGTCCCAGTAGTCGGGGACTATGGCACATGTGCAGCTATTGCAGCTCACCTCCTTGGTCGTGCTCCCATAGCTAGGAGCATTCTGTGCCTGTGCAGTTAGTGAAGGCATGTAACTGTGCAGGTGCAGAACACCCCCAGCCACTGGAGAGCAACCAAGGAGGAGAGCGGCCACAGCCACGCATGTGCAGTAGCCCCAAGTGGTGCAGTCTGAGACTTAACTGAAGCTGACTGTGGGAAAATGGATGGGACCAGAGGGACACCGAGGGAGCCCATAGCCTACAGGGGGCTGGAGGAAGCTCCAGGTAAGTATAAATGCCTTTGACTGAAATGACTCAAGTACTTTTTAAAGTGGACCTGAACTCTTGCACAGGACAGATGGAAAACATGGAAAAATGCACCCTGTATGTATTTAGAAAATGTAGCCCGTCTAAATCCCCCTCATCTGTGACTAATCACTAGTGTAATTTGATCTCTCAGATGTGTCAGCTAGCTGCCTCGGCAGAGCAGCTAATTTGTGAAGACAGGATATTAACCCTACGTCTGCTTGCATAAAAGCAGAGAGTAGACACACTGCAGATTTATTGCAGGCTTTATATCAGCTGTAACAAAGAATTTTTTTTAAAGGTTATTATGCTGTTGCTTATATTTTAGAGCAGAGAGGAAGTTCTGAGTTCTGGTCCGCTTTAAAGCGAACCGAGCATCATTTTAACCCCCAGGTCTGCTCGACAGCAAGTTAAAAATGCATGCTAAAAATATGGTTCATTATTAAAAAAAACTTTCATTTTACCTCATCTTTTTACATTTAAAGCGGATCCGAGATGAAAAATTAACTATAACAAGTAACTTGTCTATATATGTTATCTAAAGTTTAGGTGAACATTTGTGGTTACCCACAATGCACTACCACTGAATATGCAAATTATCCCTTTTCGCCCCTGTAAACCAGGCAAGCATCCAGAACTGCTGGTTTATAGCAAGCCTATAGCTTTAAGTTTTACACCGTGCCATATCAAACCCACATGTAGACAGTCTGTTTTGGACTTTTGGTCCTCATCAATACATGGCAGGGATTGATATGGCTGTATGAGATAGGGCTTGGACCAGTACAACAGAGTAACCAAGCAGCTCAGGGTGACCCAAACTACTAGGAATGTATAGGGGGATAAAAGGAACCAAAAAGCCCTCCTAATTTGCATATTCAGTGGTAGTGCATTGTGGGTAACCACAAATGTTTACTTATAACTGAATCATTGCAAATTTCCTTCTGTTTTAAGAAGGCAATTACACCAAGCTTTGCTTTTTTAGTAGGAGGGCTTGTTTGGTTCCTTTTTATCCCCCTATACATTCCTAGTAGTTTGGGTCACCCTGAGCTGTTTGGTTACTCTGATCTAAAGCTTAGATAGTTTACACAGTATATTTATCTGCAAACAGCTTCAACAGTTTATGAATATTTATTCCTGTGATACAATGAGGGTAGCCATGTTCTGTTTGTCACAGGCTGAGGGCTGGAGATGCTATCAGCTTGCCTGTGTGTAAATTCAGTTCCTCTCCTCCTCCCTCCTCCCCCTCTGCCTCTGAAATTTCTGGCTAGTAACACTCCCCCTCCTCCTGCCCAGACTGAGCTCCCATGAGCCCTTGCTACTGTCTGAAAATGCCAAGGCTCTCTGAAAAGCTGTGGGCTAGGCTTGTTTAGTTTATAGGGAATTAGAGTATTAAAACAAAACCAAAAAAGTATTTGGCTTGGGGAATGCCCTATAAACTATATGAAAGGAACACAATTATGCAATGAGTAAAAGTTTATCTCGGATCCACTTTAAGGGCTGGTTCACACGGACGTCTGCCATCGGTATTTTTGGTCGTTTAAACGTCATGATGTAACCGCTCCTAATAGGTTTCTATAAGAGCGTTTATGTTAGTATCGTCTGTCAGCAGTTGTGTGAGGGTTTTTTTCAGCGTCGAGGTAAATGGCGTCCTTTCGGACGTTGCATGCGACTTCTATTGACGGCTGCGTTTGACAAACGTCAGCGGTAAACGCGTACAATCTCCATAGTAAGCACGCAAACGACGTCCTGGAGTATGCGGTTGACAGGAAATAGACCAGAATTCATAGGGAAGCTATCAAACGCTTTTGAATGCGAGCGCTCCCTCGAATGCTGACAACCGCAGGCAAACAGTTTTGTCAGCCGTTGTTCTAACGACATGATGATTGCGTTCAGCGGTTGAACGCCTATAAACGTAGACTCAGCACAGACGTCCATGTGAACTGGCCCTTAGGGTTAAAATTACAGGTAGTAATCCTCTTTCTCTGGCATGGGGTCAACACAAGCATCAGACAATGGAAGGCTGATAAGGACTCTAATTGACCACAAGCTAAAATTCAAACAAAACCATTAAGCATTGTGGAGGTGGGAGGAGAGGGAAAACTGTACTTCCAAGGCTGGATAACTGCAGTGAAAAGGGAGCAGGGAGTGTAGCTTCTTAAACATGGCAGCCCTTTCAGCTATTTGAAAGTAGGAGCTGCTTAGATCCCTTTTAAGCTGTCAGTATTTGGAAATTACTATTGAAACATTAGATGGGGTTCATCCTATTGCAATGATAGCTGCACAGTGTATACAAAATGCAACAAACACATTTTGCTCTCTCCCAGCTATAGCACTTTCCTACCTTTATTTGGTCAGCAGGCGCCAGTCAGCCAATCGGATGTACTGCCATACACTCTTTACCTGCTGTACCAAATCTAGCAGGAATTGCATAAATTAGCATTCAGGTGGGAGGCTTCAGTTGGACGTAATCCTAGATTACATCTTTTACAGGGGCGCCCCGTGTAGGCACATCTCCCCCACGGCCCCCCTCCTGTGTATAGAAACCCCAATCCTCTATAAATAAAATACATCTGTCTGTAGTACTATGCACGTAGGAATAACTGCAGTGTCATAGGCTACCACAAAACAAAAAAAGCATGACTTCTAAAGCAAAAACTAAACATATATGGATTGATTGCACAAACACTTAGTCTTAAAGAATTAAAGTGATCAGGAGCCGAAGCTCGGGATCAAAATGAAATCCTTACCTAAAGCGAGGGAAGCTGCAGGATCCTATTGAGGCTTCCCTTGGTATGCTGATGTCCCCTGATGCTAAGTGCCGCCTCCCGGAAGATTAGCGACAAGGCATTTTAGCTAATAACATCAGGGCTGCACAGCGCCTCCTCCTGCAGCATCGATGCACAAGCCAGTCCGCACATGCTCAGTAAGCCAGAGGCGCTAGTGTTATGAGCAGCTCCGTGCCACTGCGCATGCTCAGTAAGCCAGAGGCGCTAGTGTTATGAGCAGCTCCGTGCCACTGCGCATGCTCAGTAAGCCAGGGGCGCTAGTGTTATGAGCAGCTCCGTGCCACTGCGCATGCTCAGTAAGCCAGGGGCGCTAGTGTTATGAGCAGCTCCGTGCCACTGCGCATGCTCAGTAAGCCAGGGGCGCTAGTGTTATGAGCAGCTCCGTGCCACTGCGCATGCTCAGTAAGCCGGAGGCGCTAGTGTTATGAGCAGCTCCGTGCCACTGCGCATGCTCAGTAAGCCGGAGGCGCTAGTGTTATGAGCAGCTCCGTGCCACTGCGCATGCTCAGTAAGCCGGAGGCGCTAGTGTTATGAGCAGCTCCGTGCCACTGCGCATGCTCAGTAAGCCGGAGGCGCTAGTGTTATGAGCAGCTCCGTGCCACTGCGCATGCTCAGTAAGCCGGAGGCGCTAGTGTTATGAGCAGCTCCGTGCCACTGCGCATGCTCAGTAAGCCAGGGGCGCTAGTGTTATGAGCAGCTCCGTGCCACTGCGCATGCTCAGTAAGCCAGGGGCGCTAGTGTTATGAGCAGCTCCGTGCCACTGCGCATGCTCAGTAAGCCAGGGGCGCTAGTGTTATGAGCAGCTCCGTGCCACTGCGCATGCTCAGTAAGCCAGAGGCGCTAGTGTTATGAGCAGCTCCGTGCCACTGCGCATGCTCAGTAAGCCGGAGGCGCTAGTGTTATGAGCAGCTCCGTGCCACTGCGCATGCTCAGTAAGCCAGGGGCGCTAGTGTTATGAGCAGCTCCGTGCCACTGCGCATGCTCAGTAAGCCAGGGGCGCTAGTGTTATGAGCAGCTCCGTGCCACTGCGCATGCTCAGTAAGCCAGGGGCGCTAGTGTTATGAGCAGCTCTGTGCCACTGCGCATGCTCAGTAAGCCAGGGGCGCTAGTGTTATGAGCAGCTCCGTGCCACTGCGCATGCTCAGTAAGCCAGAGGCGCTAGTGTTATGAGCAGCTCCGTGCCACTGCGCATGCTCAGTAAGCCAGAGGCGCTAGTGTTATGAGCAGCTCCGTGCCACTGCGCATGCTCAGTAAGCCAGGGGCGCTAGTGTTATGAGCAGCTCCGTGCCACTGCGCATGCTCAGTAAGCCGGAGGCGCTAGTGTTATGAGCAGCTCCGTGCCACTGCGCATGCTCAGTAAGCCGGAGGCGCTAGTGTTATGAGCAGCTCCGTGCCACTGCGCATGCTCAGTAAGCCGGAGGCGCTAGTGTTATGAGCAGCTCCGTGCCACTGCTGGTGCTCAGTAAGCAAGAGGCGCTAGTGTTATGAGCAGCTCCGTGCCACTGCGCATGCTCAGTAAGCCAGGGGCGCTAGTGTTATGAGCAGCTCCGTGCCACTGCGCATGCTCAGTAAGCCGGAGGCGCTAGTGTTATGAGCAGCTCCGTGCCACTGCGCATGCTCAGTAAGCCGGAGGCGCTAGTGTTATGAGCAGCTCCGTGCCACTGCAGATGCATGGCTGCGCTTGTAACAGAGGAGGAGCGCAGCCCCAGTCTGGCCACGCTCAGCGACGGGGGAATTGGAGCACTGAGGGAAGCCTCAATAGGATCCTGAGGCTTTCCTCTCTTCAGATAAGTATCTCCTTTTAATCCTGAGCTTTGGCTTGGGATCACTTTAATTCAATAAGACGGTGTTAATTGGTTGTGCAATTAATCCATACATTTTTAGTTTTTGCTGCAGCTTTCATGCATTTTTCAGATTTAATTGATGTTATTATTGAAGGGAGCTTTTGGAGGTTGCACTATTGTTATTTCCCTTGATTCTGACCTCCTATTGTAGCTATCACCAGCCCCTGTCACTTTTTTGTGATTTTTTTTTTTTTTTTTTTTTTTTAAGTGCTACTTTTTGTGGGATTCTCTTTTGTATATAAGATTAGTCCGATTGATACATTATAGATCAGGCATGCTTTTGGTGGCACCAATTTTCAACTGTTTCGATAATCATCAAGTCTGTTGGTCAATCGGCCGCCAAATCTATAGATGTACGACCACCTTAAAGGGATACTGTAGGGGGGTCGGGGGAAAATGAGTTGAGCTTACCCGGGGCTTCTAATGGTCCCCCTGCAGACATCCTGTGCCTGCACAGCCACTCACCGATGCTCCGGCTCCGCCTCCAGTTCACTTCTGGAATTTCAGACTTTAAAGTCTGAAAACTACTGTGCCTGCGTTGCCGTGTCCTCGCTCACGTCACCAGGAGCGTACTTGCGCAGGCCCAGTATGGTCTGTGCCTGCGCAGTACGCTCCTGGTGATATCAGCGGGAGCGAGGACACAGCAACGCAGGCACAGTAGTTTTCAGACTTTAAAGAAATTCCAGAAGTGAATCGGAGGCGGAGCCGGAGCATCGGCGAGTCACTGCATGGGCACAGGATGTCTGTGGGGGACCATTAGAAGCCACGGGTAAGCTCAACTCATTTTCCTCCAACCCCCCTACAGTATCCCTTTAATGTATAAATACTGTACAATGTAAGCAATTTCAATCATTTATTTACATCCAGTAAAGCTCTTCTTTGAGGATAATGGTTAGCGATGAGCTTTGGCTCAACTTGAATCTGAATCAAATTTCAGGGATTTATAGGAAGAGACATAGAGGCATAAATTGTGGGAGGACATCAACGTTCCTCAGCGGGGCCAGCAATCTGTAATTATACCCCTGACCGGTTATACCTTCTTAGCGGTGTGCAGATATACTCAATAGTCTGGCACTGTAAGAGATTGTCAGCCACAAAATCAAATTCCATTTACCCACTGCTCTGTGTTTATTACGCAACCTGTAACCTGACCCTGCATTGCAAGCATTCCAATCTAATCAGAAATGTTACTGCTGTAATAAATCTTATCTCAGTCAGCCTGGCTCTATTTTTTTACATTGCTGATGAGAAGGGAACTTGCCATCTCCCTTTCCACGTTCCTGCTCCTCACTGATTGGCTGACGGCAGTTCAGTGAGCTGCTGAAATCTGATCTATGCTGTGCTCCCATGCGTTTACAAAGCAAGCTAACTATGACAGCATAGGTAAGGAAGGATCCGCAAGCCAGACAATGGTTGAAGAGAAAGCTTGGTATATTTTATTCAAAACTCCACAGGAAAAGTGCAGTAAAACCACAGGATCAACTGACGCGTATCAGGCCTACAATCTGTCCTTAGTCATCGTTAAAGTGAACCTTAAGCCAAAAGCCATGTTCAATACGAAGATATTACCTTACTGCTGTGTCCCAGCCCTGCAATTTCGCATGGTTATCGCCGCTGTGGAGCCTTTAGTTTCTGTGTTATCGGCAGGGTGAATACCTATAATTTATTCAAAATGGCGCTGCTGGCCGGAACTATTTCCGGGTCAGCCAGCGCTTGTCAGCTTCCTTTGTTTCCTGTCTCCTAGATACGCTCGCTCGTGCACTGCCTTGCCTATTGCAGTGCACGAGCAGAGTGTCTACAAAGCGCTGTCCCCGGAGCTTGCGCTGACACTTGATTTAGTGGCCGGCTGAGTTTCGCATTCCTCAGACAGCAGAGCACAGAGCGAGGAAGAAACATCAGCCGGCCACATCTTTTGGGTGACGATCCTTCTATTGTATGCAAATTGCGCCGTGCACGCGCGCGTACGTTTGTCATAATCAGGCACTCGCACAGCGTAGTATAGGCAGCGGCGCCGGTGGCAGTAGGACCCAGCGAGTGAAGGGAAGATTTATCTGTTTACATTCCTGGGCCAATCGCCGTCAGGCGCCGACAAGGCTGGCTGTCGGGGAGGATTAGTGGGACAAGGAGGACTCCATAAGAAAACAAAAACTGAAGTAAGTCTTTTATCAGCCTCCTCTATTTAACAAACTGTCAGTTTTGCAAAAAAAAGTTTGGTTTAAGTGCCTCTTTAAAGGGAACCTAAACTGAGAAGGATATGGATTTTTCCTTTTAAAATAATACCAGTTACCTGGCTGTCCTGCTGATCCTGTGTCTCTAATACTTTCCGCCACAGCCCCTGAACAAGCATGCAGATCAGGTGCTCTGACTGAAGTCAGACTGGATTAGCTGCATGCTTGTTTCAGGTGTGTGATTCAGCCATTGCTGCAGCAGTAGAGATCAGCAGGACAGCCAAGCAACTGGTATTGCTTAAAAGGAAATATCCACATCGCTCTGTTAAGGTTCCCTTTAACTCCAGCACCGAATGTTTTGCATACAGGAGCCGGATTTAAAGGGAACCTAAACTGAGAGGGATATGGATGTTTCCTTTTTAAAAATACCAGTTGCCTGGCAGTCCTGCTGATCTCTTTGGTGCAGTAGTGGCTGAATCACAGACCTGAAACAAGCATGCAGCTAATCCAGTCTGACTTCTGTCAGAGAACCTGATCTGTATGCTTGTTCAGGGGCTGTGGCTAAAAGTATTAGAGACACAGGATCAGCAGGAGAGTCAGGCAACTGGTATTATTTTAAAAGGAAACATCCATATCATTCTCAGTTTAGGTTCCCTTTAAGCTATAGCATAGATCACTGATGGCTAACCTTGGCACTCCAGCTGTGATAAAACTACGAATCCCATCATGCCTCTGCCTCCCCAAGTTATGCTTAGAGCTGTCAGAGTATTGCAATGCCTAATGGGACTTGTAGTTCCACCATAGCTGGAGTGCCAAGGTTAGCCATCACTGGCATAGATGAAGGCTCGGTTCATATATGCTTTAAAAATGTTTCCCTGTGATACGTTTTTAAAGCTCCACTTAAAGTTAGAAAGCAGATCCTATGTTGAAAATAGGATTCGCTCCCACTTGTTCAAAACACGGCTTGTACTCAGATCCGTGTGCCGCAAAACACAAGACGGAATGTAGAATCCGGACTTGGCACTTTTTCCCGAACTGGACGGGAAAATGTGTCCAATGAAAGCCTATGAGAAAGGACACTGTCTGTTCTCACTAGGCTAGTTGCCGCTTCCGCATCGCCCATTTTGTCCCTATCCGTGATGTCATACTTGTGCGTCCTGCCGCCCCATCGTCACCACTCGGTCCCTTCATAACAACCCTGTGGCCGGGAGATCTCCATTGGGCTGCAAAAGACTAATGGGAATCCTCAGCAACAGGGAGAATTCTCATTGGTTCATGTTGAACCAATGAAAATAAGCAGTTGCTAGGGAGAATCGTCCTGCTGCAGCCTATGGAGAGCCGCATGCATCTGCTGGCCTCTGTGCTGTTGAAGCCAGGGGGACAGGTGAGCGGCGATGCGTACGAGCCGACGTGAACGATGCTGCGGATGTGTGAACACGGAACGGACGGTAAAATGTGTTGCATGCACATGCAGAACGGATGGTACGTATCCGCCTCACAGATGCGCTTACTGTTTCCGTTCTGCATCCACACAAGTGTGAAACAACCCTTCAACTCTGGGGCATATCTGCTGCACCATTCTCCCACTCATCCAGTAGCCAGAATCTCTGGCGCCCAAACTACCCCTCAGTGCTGCAATGTACCTATGGCAGAGCCCAGAGCGCCAGACATGTTGTGCTCATTTTACCCATGCCCCCAAGTGTCCCGAATCCTGCGGGACTGTCCTGATTTGGGAAGGCTCGTCCGCTATCCCGGTATGACCCCCCCCCCCCCCAGTGTCCCGCCCGGCAGTGGGTAGAGAGGTTGCAAAAAATGATCGAGGCGCCAGCTGCGCCGATGTGGAATGCGGGATGCCTGGCATTACTTTTCCTCCCTCCCCCCTGCTAGCAAAGTGGGCTGTCATCTTATCGTCCATACATGCGTATCGGCATCCGACTTCACTCTGCTTCCTGTGACGTCACAGGAAGCAGAATGAAGCCAGATTCCGGTACGCATGGATGGATGGACTCCCAGCTGCGCACTCTGCCTGCAGGGGGGCACATTCCGAGGGAGGGAGGAAAGTATGTCATGCCAGGCATCCTGCATTGATGCGGCTGGCACCTCATCATTTTTTTTTTTCTCTCCAGTGGCACCCTCCTCCCTTCTCATGGCCATCCTCACCCTCTTCCCCACCCATGGGCAGGGTATATGAGGGCATATTAATTAAAAAACATGAGGAGATATAAATAAATAAAAAGTTCTTCAACAATCTTTATGGTAGGTGTGACTAGGTGGTGTGGTTAGGGGTGTGGCCTAAGTGTCCCGATTTCTAATTTTAAAATGGTGAGAGGTATGATTTTACCCCATCCCCCAGCCATGTCCCTTGTCACACATACTATAAAGAATTTATACACAAACTCACTCAAACCACACTAGAAGCTAAAATATACAACTATTTACAGGCAGGAGGACACAGGGATACAGTATATATTACACAGCTATAGCCATGAGCAGTAGTAGAGGCGGGGATGGGGCAGCAGCAGGACGACACAGGGATACAGTATATATTACACAGCTGTAGCAATGAGCAGTAGTAGAGGCAGGGATGGGGCAGCAGCAGGAGGACACAGGGATACAGTATATATTACACAGCTGTAGCCATGAGCAGTAGTAGAGGCGGGGATGGGGCAGCAGCAGGAGGACACAGGGATACAGTATATATTACACAGCTGTAGCCATGAGCAGTAGTAGAGGCAGGGATGGGGCAGCAGCAGGAGGAGGACACAGGGATACAGTATATATTACACAGCTGTAGCCATGATGAGCAGTAGGAGAGGCAGGGATGGGGCAGCAGCAGGAGGAGGACACAGGGATACAGTATATATTACACAGCTGTAGCCATGAGCAGTAGTAGAGGCAGGGATGGGGCAGCAGCAGGAGGACACAGGGATACAGTATATATTACACAGCTGTAGCCATGAGCAGTAGTAGAGGCAGGGATGGGGCAGCAGCAGGAGGATACAGGGATACAGTATATATTACACAGCTGCAGCTATGAGCAGTAGTAGAGGCAGGGATGGGGCAGCAGCAGGAGGACACAGGGATACAGTATATATTAGTATTTCCGGAAGAAGGAGGCACTCCACAGGCTTGAACTTGCGTTCCGTTTATTGCATGTCTTTACACTACATGTTTCGGGCTCCGCCCTTCATCAGGTGTAACCATCCACTTCCTCCACCTTCAATATATGCCCCTGACTCCTCCCATAAAGGGTGGGTCAGGTCCACCATTAATGTACAATTCAATGTCCCCTGTTACTTCACAGGTTCTATATATGCATACATCTAAACACTAATGTGTAAACCCAGTGTACATTTCACAACAAACATAACTAAAAAATAAACAAAAATAAAAAATAAAACAAGTAAATGCCAAAATATATCCAAAAATATATATGTATCATACAGAGTCACTTGCACAGGGCACTACCCCTAGGGGTCTACCCTGGATAATCTGATGTAAGGCTACGCTCTTGGCATGTTAGTTCACTACTTCCATAGGTATACTCTATTTTACATACAGTTACTTGTCAATTTCATGGAGTACAGCAGCACAGTTCATTTCCTGCAAAACAAATCATAAGAAACATTTTAAGTTTACTTGCTCATTCAAGCCTCTCGGTGATACAGAGTCTAATAATCTGATCCATCTAATCTCTTTCTGAAGCAGCAAGCGTTCTCTGTCACCCCCTCTTGGTAAAGGTTCAACCTGATCTAGTACTAGCCATCTTAATTGAATCGCATTGTGGCCATGTTCAACAAAATGTCTGGATACTGAAGTCTCATGACGTTTTTCCCCTTTGGAATATCCCTTTATGTTATTTTTATGTTCTTGTATACGGGACTTCACCCCTCTGGTGGTTTTACCCACATAGAACAGTCCGCAGGGGCATTTAAGGGCATAGACTACATATTCACTCTCACAAGTGTAGTATCCTGTGCACCTAACCTTTTCGCCTGTGCGGGGATGTGGAAACCAATCCCCTTTGATTACAGCTCCACAGCAATTACATGATAGACAAGGGAATGTTCCTATCCTCTTGGTCCCCAAGAACTTGGGTCTCTTCTTTTTAGCCAGGTCTTTATTGCTCACCATCTCACCTATAGTTTTCCCTCTTTTATAGGCAAATACAGGATAGTCCTTAAACAAGTAGCCACACTCTTTGTCATTTTGCACAATAGACCAGTATTTCCTCACAGCTTTGCGGACAGTCCCTGATAGATCATTATATTGTAGTACATAGGGGATTCTCTGTTGCCTCCTTCTTTGTAGTCTACTCTGAAATACCAGCTGATTTCTGTCCATAATTCTAATCTGTTCTTTGAGGTTCTTTAATGTTTCTAGCTTATACCCTTTTGCTTTAAATTTCTCAAGTAGCTGATCTGCCGCTTTCATGTAATCCTCATCAGTTGAGGAGATACGTCTTGCCCTGAGGAATTGACTCCGTGGTATGGCTCTCTTGCAATTGGGTTCATGATAGCTATCAGTTCGTAATAGGCTATTCCTGTCTGTTGCTTTGCTATATAGGCTAGTGACTAATTTGCCCTCTTTCTTACTGATCATTACGTCCAAGTAACTAATGGATGTCTCTGATGTCTCTGCTGTGAATTTGATGGTATTGTGGGAGGAGTTCACCTCTGTCATAAACTCAGAGAACAGTTCCGGTGAACCTTCCCAAATAAGCAAAATATCGTCCACAAACCTGTAATATGCAATGATATGCTTGTTGTATTTTCTATTATTCAAAATTACATCCTTTTCCAGGTTGTTCACGAAGATATTTGCAAAAGACGGGGCTACCGGGCTTCCCATGCTTGTTCCCTGTTTCTGAATATAAAATGAATCCTCAAATTTAAAATAATTCTTACGCAATATGATTTCCAGACAGTCTAGCATGAAATAGATTTCTCTATTAGGCATGGAGGTCTCAAGGAGCAGTTTTTCTACTGCGTTCATTCCTTCCTGGTGAGGGATAGAAGTAAATAAGCTTTGAATGTCCAATGTACATAACATTGCCTTCTCAGGTAGATCTTGCAGTCCATGCAATCTCTGCAATAAATCATTAGTATCTTTCAGACACGTAGGGATGTTGGTAGCTAACTTCTGCAAGGTTGTATCTACATATTGTGCTAATGGATATAATATGGATCCCCTGCTGGCAACTATGGGTCTACCCGGAGGATTCATAAGATTTTTATGTACTTTGGGCAGTAAATACAGTAAAGGCACTTGCGGGTGTTCTACAGTGAGGAAGTTGGCCATAGTTTTGTCAATCAATCCTTCCAGCACAGCGTCACATATCAAGTTGTCAATGCTTTTCTTTATTTCCCAAGTGGGATCATATGCACACATGTCGTAATGTCCTGGGCATTCTAATTGCCGTTTGGCTTCAGCTATGTAAGCGCTACGGTTCATTACTACAATGGCTCCTCCCTTGTCTGCTCTCAGAATGATAATCTCCTGTCTACCACTCAGAGATTTTAGTGCTTTTCTCTCATCGTAAGATAAGTTATTCTTGACATGTTTCTGTTTTCTATTACTCTTATCTATTTCCACCATTACTAGCTTCTCAAACAAGTTAATTGAGGCATTGTCTATGTCGGGAGACCAGTCACTTTTTTTATGCAAATTGGTGCTAATCACATCAGGCTTATCTTTGAAAAACACCTTTAACTTCAACAGTCTGACGAATCTGTATAGATCCACTTCTGCCATCAGTTCATCAGATTTATAGGTGGGAACAAACCCCATTCCTTTGTTCAACACAGACAGTTCAGTTTTGGATAATACAGCGTCAGAGATATTAATGACAAGGTTGCTTACCTCTGGCTGTACTGAGTCCTTCTCGGATATTGATCTCTTGGGATCGGTTGACGTGGATTGCGGCGTCCTAGATGTACGTCTGCCGCCTCGTCTACCTCTACTCTGCCTGATCTGAGGTTCCCCTTGGCCTTGCGAAAAACCTGCTGGGATGGCATGCTGTTAGAGTCGGCGCTCTCCGCGCCGGTGGATTCCCCTTCAGTAGCGCTGTCTGCGATGCGTGTATGGCGTCTCCCCCACTGTGTTTGCAGTTTCCGCCTTGATCCGGAAGTTCCTCGAGGATAACCTCTACCACTTCCTGCAGGTCCCGGAACACCAGCTAGGTATGTGCGCGTTCTCCGTCTTTCCTCACGCCACGTGTAAACCCGGTCATTCTTGTAATCCTCAGCATCTCTCTCTTTTTTGGACTGTTTTCTGGCGACAATCGTTTTCTTCATTTCTGCCAATCCCATTTCCATATCATTGTCCATCACATCATAGGAAGCTCCATCCGTCAGTTCTCGCACTTCTTTCTCCAGTATACCAATTTCTCTTTGGAACTCACTCAATTGAACCTGCAGACGATCGATGGTAAGTACCATAACATCTTTACTGCATTTATTCAGGATCTCAAAGAATCTACTTTGAAACGTAGTATCATCTGTGAGTAAAGTTGATCGTAAGCTTACTCTGTAACCTCTTGGTATTTGTCCTGCTCTGACATAGTCAGCTAAGAACGTTTGATGCAGGGAATTGCTCAGTGCTTTCTTTTTCATGTCAAACAGTTTCTTCAGTTTTAATGTTACTGTGCTGTCTGCAGTGTCTCCAAGGTTGACGTTTTCCACTTGCTTTAAAATAGCGTCCACTGCTGCGTCATCATACGCAAAGGTTGTGGTTGTGGAGTTAGTAGTAGACATGTCGAGCGGTTCACTTTTTTGTATTATACAGTATATATTACACAGCTGTAGCTATGAGCAGTAGGAGAGGCAGGGATGGGGCAGCAGCAGGACACAGGGATACAGTATATATTACACAGCTGTAGCCATGAGCAGTAGTAGAGGCAGGGATGGGGCAGCAGCAGGAGGACACAGGGATACAGTATATATTACACAGCTGTAGCCATGAGCAGTAGGAGAGGCAGGGATGGGACAGCAGCAGGAGGACACAGGGATTTGTCTCCACACCAGGAGCTGCTCCCATCACAGAGGAGATACATCCAGCAGTAATGCAGACATCACTAGCAGATCATCCTCTCATTCTGCCACAGGATCCTCCTCCTGGGTAGATCGGCCATCGGCAAGCGCTGTCTGGCGTGACGTCACAGGGGTCATTTGCATGCCGCGCAGCTGCCACTAGAGAACAAGCTGCCTGCTCTGCCCTAATCAGCAGCGGAGGCCATGTTCCCGTAGCCCAGCACTGCCTTCCTAGCTATAGAAGAGGCCACACCCCTCCGCACTGAGGACACGCCCATCACCCAGTCATGTGACCAGGCCCCTCCTCCCGCGGGATATTTGATAGAGATGGGAAGTTCGGATCTTTTCAATGATCCGGATGATTCGAATCGGATCATTGAAGAGATCCGGATCTTTGATCCGAATCTCGGATCATTTTACTACCGGAAGCATTCGGGGGTGAAATGAACAGCAGGACAGGTCTGTGGACAGGAGAAGGAGAGAGGGGTGGACACACAGAGAAGGGGAGAAGATGGACAGAGGGCAGGGAGTGGACAGAGAAGGGAGGGGGGACGAGCAGAGAGCAGAAATGTTTGCACGTAATACCCACATGCTGCAATCATATGCTTTACATATATTTCACCTATATGTTCATCTGTACACTTTGAAAGAAAAGGTCGCACAGTGAAAGAAAGCATTCCCAGAAGATAAGTGCAGCTGTTTAGTGCCGAGTGCAGGAGGATCATATAATTGCCTTTCAATCACACTGTCTGCAAAGTTACTGAGCTGTGCTGAGCCAAAAGTTTCCAATATGATCACTGTGCAGCACTACGGAACAGCCAGCCTATAATGGGCAGCACATTGCAGCCAGTATGTGTGCTCTACACCAGAGCAGGGACAAGGTCCTCCAGCACCCAAGGCTGAGACACCAAAGTGCGCCCCTCCATCCCTGCCACCCCAGCCGTCACACACTGATTGCTATTAGACTAAGAGGGCCACAGGGCCCACAACCTCCCCAACACCTTAATATCTAGTTATCTGGCTTGCAGTCACTTCCATGTATCTCCTTTTCTTATTTCTTTCTGCTTCAAACACAATTAGGAATGACAACTGAATGAATTGTGCGCCCCCTCCTACACTGCGCCCTGAGGCTGGAGCCTCTCCAGCCTATGCCTCGGCCCGGCCCTGCTCTACACATATCTGGCAGTGGCACCGATGTCCCCTCTCTCTCATCTACCTGTCTCCCTGCAAGGCTGCCTCCCATCCAACAGAGCGATCCCTGCTTCCAGGACCCCGCTGAGAGGGGGCGTGTCGCTCCTGGCCCCGCCCCTTTTGCGATCCGAATCGTTCATTTTGATGATTCGGATGATCGACTCATAAAATAGATTCGGATCAAAGATCCGAATCGTTCATGATCCGGACAACACTAATATTTGAACTTGATGCTCGGTGTTCCTGTGTGTAGCACGTGTGCTGGAGGAGGAGCTTGTTATGTGCAGCAGCCGGGAGACAGAGGAATTATACTGAGTAAGTACGGGAGGGGTGTCGGGGTCTCCCCCCTCTGCACGCTGCTTGGCGCATTCTCTGAGCATCACTGCCTTATATAGAAGCGTCACCGCCCCGATGTAATAATATATTTATCATTCTCTCCTTTACTTCTCTCCCCCATTCACAGCACATCACTGTGGCATTCCTCTCTGCCCAGTATATGCAGCAGGGTATATGGCACCCCCCTCCCCCATGCACAGCACTGGGGCACACCTCCCTGCTGTATATGCTGGGCTGAGAGGTTTGCCCCTGTGCTGTGCTGTGAATGGGGAGGTGGGTGCCATATACCCTGCTGTATATGTTGTGCTGAGTATATGGCACCCCCCATTCACAGCACAGCACTGGGCACACCTCTCAGCCCAGCATATGCAGCAGGGTATATGGAACAGTATATGCACAGCAGTAGCTGTGATTCTTTCACTTCCTTCCTCTGCTCTGCATATTCTCTGTATATAAGCTGGGGTGGGGGAGTAGAGGATGGAGGGGCCACACAACATTACCTGGGAAGCTATGTTGGGGGGGGACCAATAGACACCAGGGAACTGTATAGTGGAGGGGAACCACTTAGACCCTGTATAGGGGAGGAGGAGACCACTAAATACCAGAGACCCATATAGGGGAGGGGGCCAAAAGACACCAGGGAAATGTTTAGGTGAGGGAGGGGGCCACTAGACACTAGAGTTGGCCTGAACCTCCGATTTTAGGTGTGCGAACCCAGTTCGGGAACCTACCGCAAAAGTTCGGTTTGCGCGAACGTTTGCGAACTGCAATAGACTTCAATGGGGAGGCGAACTTGGAAAACTAGAAAAAATTATGCTGGCCACAAAAGTGATGGAAAACATGTTTCAAGGTGTCTTTTAATACCTGGAGGGGGCATGGCGGAGTGGGATACATGCCAAAAGTCCCCAGGAAAAATCCGTATTTAACGCAAAGCAGCTTTTTAAGGGCAAAAATCACATTGAATGCTAAATTGCAGGCCTAAAGTGGTTTAAAACATCTTGCATGTGTATGCATCAATCAGGGAGTGTAATTAAAGTACTGCTTCACACTGACACACCAAACTCGCTGTGTAACGCACCGCAAACAGCTGTTTGTGTAGTGATGGCTGTGCTGGAGTGAGGCGCACCATGGCGAGATTGCTCTTCCTCACTCAGTGATGTCAGGTAATGTCTGACTGCCTTATCAACTTTCAATGGTTCTTTCTCTACCATTGTTAAAGCTGACATCTATTTTTCTAAATACTTGTTCTGCTTGCTGTTCAGCGCCTGCATCGAGAATCTATGGAGGGCCATAGATTCAAGTCTGCCATTGCGAGTGACCACAGGTAATGGCCGGGGAATCGGGGTTCGATTCCGGTCCGGAGTTGGAGCCTAAGAAACTGCTACCACCACCGCACATTCAAGGAAGGAAGGCAGCAGGCATGGCATGCACGTCCCGAGGTAGTGACCAAAAATAACAATACAGGAGGACTTTTGAGGCCCTGCTGTAGATGTGAAATGAATCAACCTTAAATCCTTTAACGAGAATCTGTTATGGAGGGCAAGTCTGATGGTGCCTTCACTGCGACTCAACAGGTTGGTCACCTCCTCAAGGAGGCGAGAATCTGTTACGGAGGGCAAATCTGACGAGAGTGCAGGTGATGGCGGCTTTCCAGGCCATATGGTCACCGGGCTGAGGTAGCTGAATGACAGAACAGTGACTGTCCAGCTGATCAAATTTGGTCTGACCACAATGAAGCAACGACCTTATTATCTTTGGTGTGCCACTCCCCCAGAGACACTCATATAGCCAGCGGTCATTGCTTCATTGTGATACGCAAGCCCCTTCACCGCGGAAAGGTAATGATCACGAAGGGGAATGGGCACATGCACATGCCTTTTGTTTTGTTGTTGCAGCTGCATTGCAGCCAGAAAAATTAGGCAGGCGTGTACACGCACCAGAAAAATTATTATAGCGGCCGCTGCTAGCAGCAACCTAAAAAAATTCAGGAATCCGCCTGGAATCCTGGTGGACCCTGTTGGTGGTGACGGAAAAGGCAGTCAAGTGGCCTGCGGGCAGAGGTGCTGTGTGGGGAGCGACTTAGTCTTGGGGCAGGCAGTCACACGGTGTGCAGGCAGAGATGCTGTGTGTGGGGACTGACTTAGTCTTCGGGTGGGCAGTAGCCCTCCGGGATCCGTGCCTCATTCATTTTGATAAAGGTGAGGTACTGAACACTTTTGTGACTTAGGAGACTTCTCTTCTCAGTGACAATGCCTCCAGCTGCGCTGAAAGTCCTTTCTGACAGAACGCTTGAGGCAGGGCAAGACAGAAGTTGGATGGCAAATTGGGACAGCTCTGGCCACAGGTCAAGCCTGCGCACCCAGTAGTCCAAGGGTTCATCGCTGCTCACACTTTCTATATCCACACTTAAGGCCAGGTAGTCGGCTACCTGCCGGTCGAGGCGTTGGTGGAGGGTGGATCCGGAAGCGCTAAGGTGAGGCGTTGGACTAAAGAATGTCCGCATGTCCGACATCACCATGAGATCGCTGGAGCGTCCTGTCCTTGCCTGCGTGGACATGGGAGAAGGATTACTGGCAGTGGTACCTTTATTGCGTTGTGCTGTGACGTCACCCTTAAACGCATTGTAAAGAGTAGTGGCAGCTTGTGCTGCATCCTTTCTGCCTTCAGGTGAGTTGGTAACCTGTCCGCCGCTTTGTGCCTATAGCGAGGGTCTAGTAGCGTGGCCACCCAGTACAGCACATTCCCCTTGAGTTTTTTTTTTTTTTTTTATATACGGGGGTCCCTCAACAGGCTGGACAGCATGAAAGAAGCCATCTGCGTAAAGTTGGATCCAGACGTACTATCCATCTCCTCTTGCTCTTCCTCAGTGACGTCAGGTAAGTCCTCCTCCCCCAGCTACGAACAATACCACGGGAACGTCGAGCAGCACAAGCCCCCTGTGACGCCTGATGCGGTTGTTCTTCTACCGCCTCCTCCTCCAAAGAAACACCTTCCTCATTATCGGAGTCTGACTCCTCTTCCTCCTCCCCCCCCTTCTCTGCTGCCGCAGGTGTTGAGGAAACATCTGATTATGATGAAAACTGCTCCCACGACTGTTCCTGCCGTAACTGTTCCTCTTCACGCTCCTCCACAGCTTGATCCACCACTCTACGCACGGCACGCTCCAGAAAGTAAGCGTAGGGGATCAAGTCGCTGATGGTACCTTCAGTGCGACTCACCAGGTTGGTCACCTCCTCAAATGGGCGCAAGAGCCTGCATGCATTTTGCATCAGTGTCCAGTTGTTGGGCCGCCTGAAATGCCCACACAACTTCCTGGCCTGCTTCAGGACGTCCTCTAAACCTGGGTACTTTGACACAAATCTTTGAATGACTAGATTCAGCACGTGCCATGCAGGGTACATGTGTCAGCTTTCCCAAATTCAAAGCGGAAAGGAGATTGCTGCCGTTGTCACACACCACATTACCAATCTCCAGCCGGTGCGGGGTCAGCAACTGATCCACCTGTTTGTTAAGAGCAGCCAGGAGAGCTGGTCCAGTGTGACTCTCCGCTTTGAGGCAAGACATGTCTAGGATGGCGTGACACCGTCGTACCTGACATGCAGCATAGGCCCTGGGGAGATGGGGCTGTGTAGCTGGAGAGATGGCAGCACCACTAGAGTTGAACTGCCACTCAGCCAAGGAGGAGGATGACAGTGAAGAGGATGTAGCAGGAGGAGAAGGAGAGGAGGTGGCAGGAGGCCTGCCTGCAAGCTGTGGAGGTGTCACAAGTTGGGCTGCTGCACAGCCACGTACTCCCTGCTTGCCATCGGTCACCAGGTTGACCCAATGGGCTGTGTAAGTAATGTAGCGGCCCTGAACGTGCTTGGCAGACCAGCCATCCGTGGTCAGGTGGACCCTTGACCCAACGCTGTGTGCCAGAGATGACACCACTTGCCTCTCCACTTCACGGTACAGTTTGGGTATCGCCTTTTTACAGAAATAATTGCGGCCTGGCATCTTCCACTGCGGTGTCCCAATGGCCATACATTTACGGAAGGCCTCAGAGTCCACCAGCTTGTATGGTAACAGCTGGCGAGCTAACAGTTCCACCAAGCCAGCTGTCAGACGCCGGGCAAGGGGGTGACTGGCAGAAATTGGCTTCTTCCGCTCAAAGATTTCCTTCACGGACACCTGGTTGCCGTGGCAGAAGAGCAGGCACCGCTCAAGGGCAGAGGCGGAGTGGAGTAGAGTGGCTGTGAAGGTGCAAGGGAGAAAGCGGCTGAAGATGCTGCACCTGAAGGAGGAAGAGGAGGAGGGTGGCTTTTCTTTTGTGTGCTGCGTTTGCATTTTGTGCCTTTTCTGCAGGTGCCTTCGTAAGGCACTTGTCCCTACGTGAGTGTTGGCCTTTCCACGACTCATATGTCTGAGTTAGGCGGCGAAGATGATGAAGTACCTGCTGTTGGTGCAGTTTATGAGGTGTCTGAGGCAAGCGAAGCTGGGCAGGATGATTATGATGTTGACGATGATACGGATCCCACGTATGTTCCCAATAGAGGAGATAAACGGGGGGACAGTTCAGAATGGGAGTCCGAGAGGAGTAGGAGGAGACGAGTTGCTGAAAGAAGCAGGGGGAGCTCGTCGCCAGAAACAGCTGGTGGCAGTGTCCGGTGCCATGTATCGCCACCTATGGACAGCCAGCCAACACGCCCTTCAATGTCAGCTTCTGATGCCACCATAGTGCCATCACCCCAGGGGGGCTCAGCGGTTTGGAAATTTTTTAATGTGTCTGCCTCAGATCGGAGCAAAGCCATCTGTTTTCTCTGCCTCCAAAAATTGAGCCGTGGAAAGGCCAACACTCACGTAGGGACAAGTGCCTTACGAAGGCACCTGCAGAAAAGGCACAAAATGCAAAAGCAGCACACAAAAGAAAAGCCACCCTCCTCCTCTTCCTCCTTCAGGTGCAGCATCTTCAGCCGCTTTCTCCCTTGCACCTTCACAGCCACTCTACTCCACTCCGCCTCTGCCCTTGAGCGGTGCCTGCTCTTCTGCCACGGCAACCAGGTGTCCATGAAGGAAATCTTTGAGCGGAAGAAGCCAATTTCTGCCAGTCACCCCCTTGCCCGGCGTCTGACAGCTGGCTTGGTGGAACTGTTAGCTCGCCAGCTGTTACCATACAAGCTGGTGGACTCTGAGGCCTTCCGTAAATGTATGGCCATTGGGACACCGCAGTGGAAGATGCCAGGCCGCAATTATTTCTGTAAAAGGGCGATACCCAAACTGTACCGTGAAGTGGAGAGGCAAGTGGTGTCATCTCTGGCACACAGCGTTGGGTCAAGGGTCCACCTGACCACGGATGGCTGGTCTGCCAAGCACGTTCAGGGCCGCTACATTACTTACACAGCCCATTGGGTCAACCTGGTGACCGATGGCAAGCAGGGAGTACGTGGCTGTGCAGCAGCCCAACTTGTGACACCTCCACGGCTTGCAGGCAGGCCTCCTGCCACCTCCTTCTCCTCCTGCTACATCCTCTTCACTGTCATCCTCCTCCTTGGCTGAGTGGCAGTTCAACTCTAGTGGTGCTGCCATCTCTCCAGCTACACAGCCCCATCTCCCCAGGGCCTATGCTGCATGTCAGGTACGACGGTGTCACGCCATCCTAGACATGTCTTGCCTCAAAGCGGAGAGTCACACTGGACCAGCTCTCCTGGCTGCTCTTAACAAACAGGTGGATCAGTTGCTGACCCCGCACCGGCTGGAGATTGGTAACGTGGTGTGTGACAACGGCAGCAATCTCCTTTCCGCTTTGAATTTGGGAAAGCTGACTCATGTACCCTGCATGGCATGTGCTGAATCTAGTCATTCAAAGATTTGTGTCAAAGTACCCAGGTTTAGAGGACGTCCTGAAGCAGGCCAGGAAGTTGTGTGGGCATTTCAGGCGGCCCAACAACTGGACACTGATGCAAAATGCATGCAGGCTCTTGCGCCCATTTGAGGAGGTGACCAACCTGGTGAGTCGCACTGAAGGTACCATCAGCGACTTGATCCCCTACGCTTACTTTCTGGAGCGTGCCGTGCGTAGAGTGGTGGATCAAGCTGTGGAGGAGCGTGAAGAGGAACAGTTACGGCAGGAACAGTCGTGGGAGCAGTTTTCATCATAATCAGATGTTTCCTCAACACCTGCGGCAGCAGAGAAGGGAGGAGGAGGAAGAGGAGTCAGACTCCGATAATGAGGAAGGTGTTTCTTTGGAGGAGGAGGCGGTAGAAGAACAACCGCATCAGGCGTCACAGGGGGCTTGTGCTGCTCGACGTTCCCGTGGTATTGTTCGTAGCTGGGGGAGGAGGAGGACTTACCTGACGTCACTGAGGAAGAGCAAGAGGAGATGGATAGTACGTCTGGATCCAACTTTACGCAGATGGCTTCTTTCATGCTGTCCAGCCTTGTTAGAAGTGTTGCTAGTAGTAGCGCTGGTGGCTGCTGAAGATGAGGTGTTCTGTGTTAAATAGTCAAGCACGTCCTGACAATCTTGGGAGTTGATGGGACGTGCCTTCTTCTGAGAACTGTACTTTGGGCGAGGGCCGCACGAAATCACATCAACATGACCTCGCACAGACCTGCCGGGTGGCCTTCCTCTGCCTGTTTTGTCTGTTGTGTCCATATCGGGGGGGATGAAGTGAAAGGTATGCACTGACTTGACTAATACAATGTGCAGTTAACAGGTATGCACGGAGTGGTATATCGCACTGCGTGCGCTCATGTAGGTAGGTAGGTGGGTGCACTGTGAACAGGTAGGTAGGTAGGTATATGCAGTACTGGGTATTACAACAATGTGCACCTGTCACACACAGGTAGTGACTGAATGTGCTGGGCCTGGCAGTGGCACACACACAGTATGAATTAGTAAGGCTGTCTATGCAACACAAGTGTCAGTGGGACACACAGAAAAAAAATAGATCACAAGAACAAGATAAGCGTTGTGGTGTGCTATTTTAGCAATAAGAATCAGCCAGGAGCAAGCTAAGAAGCCTACAAGAGCCTAACTAATCTTTCCCTATCAGAGTCTGCCAGCAGCTGTCCCTTCTCTATTTACTGCAGGCACACGAGTGAGTAAAATGGCCGGCGGTGCCTGCCTTTTATAAGGGGGGGGGAGTGGCTCCAGGAGGGAGTGTAGCCTGATTGGCTACCCTGTGTCTGCTTACTGTGATGTAGAGGGTCAAAATTGACCCTAATGGAGCATTATGGGGGCGAACCGAACTTCCAGGAAAGTTTGCCGGCAAAGGCGAACCACCCAAAGTTCGCCTGGAATTGTTCGGGCCATCTCTACTAGACACCAGGAAAATATTAAGGGGGGCACTAAACCCCCAGGGAACTGTATAGTGGTGGCGTGCCACATGCAAGTTTGGGCATGAGTAATTGCGTGGCAGGGGTGGGTCTTGGGTTTTTTTTTTCAAATGTTAAGAGGGGTGCTAGGGGCTCTGCTAAATTGACAGGCAACTTTGAGTTGAGGGGGGGGGGGGGCAGGACTGACAGCATGGGGGATACTTCAGAACCACAAAACTACTGGGGTTAATCCTATTATGTAGCTTCTCCCAAAACCGCCAATACTTACAATATTTTTGGGGGTTGTGACCCCCTGTCCCCAAGCTAAAGTGTCCCATTCCAACTGGTTCCTCCCAGATTATTAGAGGTTATTATTGACTAGTAAAGAGGCCCACCCGTTATAATGGGCGCTAGGCCACGGTTGTTAAACCCCGGCACCGCGCATTCTGATGCGTCCTGCTCACCCGTTCCCCCACCACTGTCCGAAGTATATGCACACAGGGAGATGCTTGCTTGGCAGTTGGAAAAAGCTGTTATGTTTCCACAATGCAATGAGGTTCTTAGACTGCACAATGTCAAGTCTGGAAACACACACACACACGCACACGCACACGCACACACACACACGAGGGTCACAATATAATGGTGGGCATATACTGTTCGCTTTTTTTTTTCGCTCGATTTGCTGCTCGATTGATTTTTGCCGCTCGATTCTCTTATCTTCCGCTCGTTTTTCCTATCGTTTTCCATTCACTTCTATCAGGAATCACGCGGCGAAACGATTGAACGGGAGATCGGACATGTTGGAAATTATCTAACCATCTAATCCCCTCCATAAATGAACCGTGTATTCCCATGAGGCTTACAATCTAATCTGATGGGAAGGACACACATGGTGGGATGGAGGCATAGCTGGGATAAAGCATGCTAGCAGATTTATGCCCATTGTTCATTGCACAGATTGTGGGATAGGTTGCAGTGGGGGAGATTAGTGCAGAAATGGGTATGGGCAAGTATGAGAATGGGAATAGCAGAAGTAAAGTGTATAAAGTAATAAGTGATTTGTGGTCTCGTGGGTACACATTCTTTCACTGAGGCATCATTACTGAGGCATCATTACTCAAAATGTGCCAGTGGCGTTGTAGAATCCGGTCGAGCTGGCCACCCTGGTCATTGAAACTGGTGATCAACCGGACCGGCCCAAAGCCAGCTCCAGCTCTTTCATCCTCCCCTTGTTTTCTTCCTTATTAATTGTCTATGATCTGAGTTTTTGACCCATTTGTAGGCCTTCTTCAACCATTTGTCCTTGTAACCCCTTGCAATTAAATACAATCTAGGTGGTATGGTGATAATAGGAAGCTTATCTCATGCAGGTCTAGTAAAAAGCAAAGTGCCTCTGTAAATGAATCGCCCACAGAGGATGTTTTTATATGTAAATGGGGATCAATTAACCAATCAGGCTTTTCTTCAGACTTTCCGGTCATGAAAATGCGCTCTTTAGGCATGGGCATGTGTACTTGGTGTGCGGGGCCTGTGGTGGCCATTTTGGGTAAGGGCAAGTGGTGAGGCGCAATGAGGTGTGCTGTGTGCTCGCACACATAGGGATATACACATGCGTATGAGGACATGCATATGATGTAGTGCAATGTGGCGCTTGCCTGCCCGATTGGTAGGGGATACTGGGGGGGGGGGGGGGGTAGAAGGGGGAGTGGGTTTGTGAAAGGGGGGAAGAAAAGAAGGGAAAGGGGAAAGAACACGTGGTCAGTCACGGGGGGGGGGGAGGGGCATGAAAAAGGATGGGGGGAGGATGAAATGGATATTGAGTAGAGCACAAACATACAAGCATAAATGAATAATATAAATCTGTATGTTCAGCAATCTAGTGGTGTACCTGGACCACTGGTTCTATGGCGCCTCTGCTTGCCTGTACAGGATTTTGACCCAAGGTTCACCTTGGGTTATTTTTAACCAATGACCAACTGTACCAGGTTTGAGGCCTGTGCCATTAATAGTGCAAGAAATGCAGCAATTAAATATTACCCTTGAAAAGCAATAGGTGAATTTTGATTGGCTGTTGTAGGCTCCACCCACTTTTCTGAATATTAATCCAAGTCACCCAGTGTCAAGTTTGGGAACACTGCCATGTAAAAAATTAGGTTGTTGGCGTCGCCCACTTTTTCTAACCTTGACATACAGTCACTCAATTACCAAGTTTATGTGCTTTGGGGTCCTTGGTATCATTCATTTGTATATTCCCATTGAAATGAATAAAATCTGAGTGGCTATTTGTGGCTCCGACACCTTTCTGAATTTGAACCCCAGTCACCCAGTGACCAACTGTACCAGGTTTGAGGCATCTGCTATTAACAGTGTAAGAATAGCAGCAATTTAAATATTCCCCTTGAAAATCAACAGGTGAATTTTGATTGGTTGTTGTTGGCTCCACCCATTTTTGTGACTATTAATCCCAGTCACCCAGTGACCCACTGTGCAAACTTTGAGAACCCTGCCATTAACATTGTAAGAATGGCTGCAGTTTATATTTTCCCATTTAAAAAGTGAGTGGTTTTTGGCTCCGCCCACTATTTCTAACCTTGACATACTGTCACTCAGTGACCAAGTTTATGAGCTTTGGGGTCCTTGGCCTCAAGTTGCATTTTCCCATTGAAATTAAACAAATCTGATTGTTTGTGGCCCGCCCCCTTTTCAGAGTTTAAACCCCAGTCTCCCAGTGACTGACTGTACCAGATTTGAGGCCTCTGCCATTAAGAGTGTAAGAATGGTAGCAATGTAAATATTCCCCTTGAAAATCAAAAGGTTAATTTTGATTGGCTGTTGTAGGCTCCACCTACTTTCCAGAATATTTAATCCCAGTCATCCAGTGAGCAACTGTGTCAAGTTTGAGAACCCTGCCAATAACAGAATGGCTGAAATCAATCTACCAAATCTAATTAGCGGTTTGTGGCTCCACCTGCTTTATTGAATTTGGACCCCAGTCACCCGAAGACTGACTGTATCAGGTTTGAGACTTGTGCCATTAACAGTGTAAGAATGTCAGCAATTTTAATATTCACCTTTGAAAATCAAGAGGTGAATTTTTGATTGGCTTTTTTTAGGCTCCACGCACGTTTCTGAATATGAACCCCAGTCACCAACTGTGCAAAGTTTGACAACTTTGCAATTAACAGCGAAGAAGGGCTGCAGTTTACATTTTGCCAGTGAAATTTGTATTTGCCTACGCCCACTTTTTGTAACCTTGACACACAGTCACTCAGTGAGTGACCAAGTTTGTGACCTTTTGGGTTCCTAGCATCAAAATTGTGTGAATGGAAGCAGTTTATCCACCAAGGAAATCCGATTGGCTGTTTGCGGCCCCACCACTTTAAAGAATTTGGACCCCAGTCACCCAATGAACAACTGTAACAAGTATGAAGCCTTTGCCATTAACAGTGCAAGAATGGCAGCAGTTTAAATATTCCCCTTGAAAATCAACAGGATAATTTTGATTGGCTGTTGTAGGCTCCACCCACTGAATATTAATCCCAGTCACCCAGTGGCCAAGTGTGCCAAGTTTGAGAACCCTGCGATTAACAGTGTAAGAATGGCTGCAGTTTACATTTTCCCATTTAAAATAAATGTCTTAAATTTGATTGGCTGTTTCATGATCCGCCCACTTTTCCTGGATTTGTAACCTCGGTCACCAAGTGACCAACTGTGCCAGGTGTGGGGACTCTGGCTTGATTACTGTGAGAATGGCAGTCTTTTCCATTGACCTGAATGGGTGAAATACGATTTGCCATTTGTAGCTCCGCCCAGGAGTGCAGGGGGGCATGAGACCTCCAGAACATATCATTGCAGGTAGTAACACGCACACGCACCAATCCCCCCCCCCCACCCGCCGTGTGGCTGTGTTAAATAGTCTGAGGCCAAAATAATTTCCTGTTTTTATTGCCCACTTATGTTAGAAAGAGACTCTTCTAATGGATTCTAATGAGACTTCCCCCACCCCTGTAGCTGCTGGCTCCCCTGAAGTGAATCCTACCCCCCCCCCCCCCCCCCGACAAGCCTGATAAGCGCTGATTTATTTGCCTTCCCTGGCTCCAGCGGGGGCGATGTTCCAGCTTTCCTGACAGAGGCAGAAATACCCGATCTCCGTCGGGTCCGCTCTACTACACAGATGCAGGAGACTTGCGCCTGCGCAGTAGAGCGGCTCAACGAGATCTGCTATTTCCGCCTATCTCCGAGCGGATACTGCGCTGGAGCCGGGGAGGTAAATATTTACGTCCCCGCTGTTCGGAGGGCTGCAGCGAGACCGCCGTGGGACAAAGGAGGACACGGGAAGCCTCAATAGGATCTGGAGGCTTCCCCCTACCGAGGTGAGTACCCCCCCCCCCCCCCCCCAGGGGACGTTTTCTTTGAAGGGAACCAGAGATCCTGTAAAGAAGTTATACATACCTGGGGCTTCCTCCAGATCCATACGCGCTGATCGATCCCACGCCGCCGTCCAGCGCTGCCCGCATCTAGGAGAACCGGCTCCCGTTAGTGACGTCATCGGAGCCGCACTACGCAGAAGAAGTGCGCCCTCTACGTATCTCTCCATGCAGTGCTGCAGAGATACGCAAAGAGCGCACCTCTGCTACGCTAGACTGGCTCTGACTGGCGGCAGAACAGGGTCCCGGTTCTCATAGCTGCGGCAGTGCTGGACGGCGGCGTGGGATAGATCAGCGCGTATGAGGCTGGAGGAAGCTCCAGGTATGTATAACTTCTTTTCTTTACATGTTCTCTGGTTCTCTTTAAGCAATAAGACCATAGCTGATTTGTCGCAACAGCCTGGCAGAACCAGATTTTATCCCCTGAAATCCCCGGGACAAAATTCTCCCCTTGCTTCCTGGAGGAGGCAGAGCTTTGCGCTGTAGCTCTGCCTCCAGTCCAGTCAATCTCCGCCCCTCTCAGTGAAAGACCTGAGAGGGGCGGGGAGAGGTGGAGATTGACTGGAGACAGAGCTACAGCACAAAGCTCTGCCTCCCCCGGGCAGCAAAATCCACAACTTGGAAAGTCATGGCATTTTCCCCCGGGATTTGGGGGGGGGGGGGGGGGGTACAACCTCGCTCTGCTGCGCTGTTACGGCGAATCAGCTTATGGTCTTATTACTTAACCTAAGTGGGCAATAAAAAAGGGAAATTATTTTGGCTTCAGACTCTAAATATAAGGCAAGTATGGTGAATACCAGGGCTGTGGAGTCGGTACAAAAATCCTTCGACTCCTCAGTTTAGGATTCCTCCGACTCCTCTAATTTGCATATTACAATCTTGTTGATTTGAAAGTATGTAACGTGAAAGTCTTCTCTTAACTGCCAACGCTTAGGAATTTTAAAAGACAACTGAAGTGAGAAGGATGTGGAGACTGCCAGATTTATTCCCTTTAGTCATAGACTAAAACTAGTCCTTGGTAAGGGTACTTGTAAAAGGTACAGGCCGGAACAAAGAACATCTATCAGGCCCTAGGCAATGTAAGTGTGGGTACATGTAAGAATGATGTGCAGGTACTCTGCAGGGGAACGAGGAGATTCTTCCTCTATTACACATTCTTCATGCACAATCTGAACAAGGTTTATGGGTGATAGACAACACCTCTGTGTTCAATGTGCACAGCATTCTCAGTGGATTCCCTGCAGCTCTGTGGGGAGTGCATATGTAGAGTATAGTACTACTATGTAACAAAGTACACCTGAGACAGATGAAATTAAAGTTTTATACAAACCTGGGGCTTCCTCCAGCCCCCTTCAGGCTAATCAGTCCCTTGCTGTCCTCCTCCGCCATCTGGATCTTCTTCTATGAGTCCAGGTACTTGAGCCAGTTTGGCGTAGTGCGCATGCACACACTCCGCCGCCGGGAGCGTACTACACCTGCGCAGCACTACTGCGCAGGTGCAGATTGTTCCTGGCTGTGGGAGTGGCACACGGCCGGACTGCGCTGACTGGCTTAATTACCAGGACTCGTAGCAGAAGATCCAGGTGGTGGAGGACAGCGAGGGACTAATTAGCCTGAAGGGGGCTGGAGGAAGCCCCAGGTATGTATAAAACTTTTCTTTTCATCCTTCTCAGGTACCATCTAAATCGTAGTCACCAAACCAAATTTTAACAACATATCAAATTATTTGATTTCATGAGCAAAGGGAGTGCATACATTTGCATAAATCAGAATCAACGCAGAATTATTTCCATCTCATTGACCATCTCTATTAGTGACACAGCTACACATCAGGCTTTATTCTTACAGCATAGATGTTATTTAGTATGTATAAGAGATTCTTGTGTACACATATATACTGTACAGTCACAATCAGATGTGTATAGCTGACTTTAAAAATACGGGGACTGCTTTATTGAAGCAGCACAAGTAACTAATTTTGATTGGTTTATTTTATTTTTGTGGACTAAGCACAGCTATTACTGTATGTATATATTATTTATGATGACTATTATCTGAGAAATAGAAAATTTTATCATATTTTCTATTTTAATTAGTTTAAATTCATTAGGAGTCGGAGTCGGTGCATTTTTTTTTCTCGACTCCGACTCCAGGCACCCAAAATTGCCCCGACTCCACGACTCCGACTCCACAGCCCTGGTGAATACATGTTTATTGTTAGCCCCTGCAAGAGGTGAACTGATTTATCTTGTTTTGGTAAACTTGGATTTTCACTTTAAAGAGACTCTGTAACAAAAATGTTAGCAGTATTAGCAGTGTTAGCAGTATTTCTCCTATCCTACAAGTTCCTAAGGCTGTTCCATTGTGCTCTGGCTTACTGCAGCACTTTCTACTTGCACCATCTCTGCAATAAATCAACTTATCTTTCCCATGTCGGATTTGTCGCCTGTGGCTGGAAGGCTGCCAACTCTTCAGTGATGTGAACAAGTTAACTCCTTCCAAGCGTGATGTTTTTTCCTCACAGACAACCTCCCTGCTCACACTGTCAGCTTGTCTGCTATCTGTGAGGCTGATAAACACAGACTGATAAACTGAACATAGAATAGCTGGCTGAGGAGGAAGCTGCCTGTCAGGCTGATACGAGTGCAGAGCCGAGACTCCAGGCTCTAAAGACACAGCTTGTCATGATTCATTGGCACAGAGCTCCTTTAAAACTTGCACATAACCTCTGGAGACTGAATTCAAAACTCACTGAATTCTCTGTGTACTCATTGTGTATTAACTGAGTTCACTGCTCTGCTGATGTACTTTGTTTTGGTGGCCATCTTTTCTGTTTACAAAACAGTTTATAAAACAGGTTTTTTTTTACCCTCTTTATTGCAGTGGAGAGCAACAAAAATATTACAGAGGGGGTTAGGAGATGATCCCAAACAGGCAGGGATGTTTGTTTATACTTCATTTTGTGAATACAGATTCTCTTTAAGAACACAAAATTTCATATTTGAAAGGGATTTTTAGGAAACTTTCTGTTCCTTCTGGTGCTTTAAGGCCTGGTTCACATTGGCGTTCGCTGTCCGGATCTGCCTGATCGGATCCGGACCGTATACTGTACAAACGGAACGTACGTTCCGCATAGCAATGCAAAGTCTATGCGGACGTTCACATGCGTACGTTCCGTACAGAACGGAGCCGGATCGGATCCGGACTCCGGACACTTTTCCAACATGCGCTATTTTTCGGGTCCGGATCATCCGGCCCACGCACCCGGACCGGAGCCTGACTGCACCATCCGGAAATAGAAACCAATGGGGAACGGCAAGCACAGAACACACTGGTGACAAACACCTGACGTTCTACCGTACTTCCTATGCGTATCCTAGCGGCCATTTCGGATGGGGACACATGGGCCCCGCATTCCTGGAGTGGAGCAGCAGTGACTAACGTGCTGGAGCTGGTGGCAGTATGTCGGAGGTGGAGGTGAGGCCTAAACAGCGGAGGACCTGATTGTACAGGTGCACCTTCTGCTGACCTCCCACACCCCAACAATTTTAATACTTTATTTCGCTATTTTTGCCACACGGATCTGGATGGCAGCCTGATACATGCCTGTTGCAAACGGACCGGATCCGGATCGGAACTGTACGGTTCTGATCCGGTCCGTTTGCATGCCAAAACTAAAGTGTGAACGGGGCCTTATACTAGACGCAATTTGCTGTGTTTTGTGATCCTTTTCTGATTGCGTGGAAAACACAAGGACC
This sequence comes from Hyperolius riggenbachi, assembly GCF_040937935.1. Taxonomy (NCBI): domain Eukaryota; kingdom Metazoa; phylum Chordata; class Amphibia; order Anura; family Hyperoliidae; genus Hyperolius; species Hyperolius riggenbachi. The sequence continues at coordinate 433,857,294 of NC_090650.1, forward strand.
TCTTTTAAAACATAGAAATTGTGTGAACCCTTTCAAACCAGTGTGTTCTTATTTTGTCCGATTGTAAACATCCTGCACAGCGAATTTCTTCTGTGTTGCAGCAGCCAAAGAAAGATCACAAATGCAATTGCAGAAAAATCACATTGCAAAATTGCTTTGTTTGTGATTTTCATTATAAGAGAGCACTTAGTGTAAGATGTTTGTCATACAGGGAGGCTGGGAGGTTATCTATACCACCCTCTGTATAGGAAATGTGACACTCCCTCTAGTTTCTGCACTTCTCAGACTCACACTCATTTCTCTCCTCTGCTGTCAGGAATGGCGTCGGCTGATCTGAGGAAGGAGCTGGACTGTTCCATCTGTCTGAGCATTTATACAGATCCTGTGACCCTGAGATGTGGACACAACTTCTGCCGGCTCTGTATAGATCAGGTGTTGGATACACAGGAGGGGGCTGGAGTTTATTCCTGTCCTGAATGCAGAGAAGAGTTTCAGGAACGGCCGGCACTGCAGAGGAACATAACATTGTGTAACATTGTGGAGAGTTTCCGCTCTGCTCAGCCAGATCAGGAAGAGACTGGAGTCTTCTGTACTTACTGTATTCACTCTCCTGTACCGGCTGTTATGTCCTGTCTGATGTGTGACGCTTCTCTGTGTGACAATCACCTGAGAGTCCACAGCAAGTCACCAGAACACGTCTTGTGTGACCCCACCACTTCCCTGGAGAACAGGAAGTGCTCCGTCCATAGAGAACTGTATAAATATTACTGCACTGTGGACACTGCCTGTATCTGTGTGTCCTGCAGTTTGGCCGGAGACCACCAGGGACACAAGGTGGAGACGCTGGATGTGGCCTCTGAGAAGAAGAAACAGAAACTGAGAAATAATCTACAGGAACTGATCACTAAGACAGAGGAGGCTGAGAAAGAAGTACAGAGTCTGCAGGAGAAGAAAAGAAAAGTCCATGAAAAGTCATCTGGTGTAACAGAGAGAGTCACTGGCCTGTTTAGAGACCTCAGGAGACAGCTGGACGACCTGGAGAAGAGAGTCCTGAGAGAGGTCTCCAGGCAGGAGGAGCAGCTTTCTCTGCCATTGGCTGATTTCATTCAGCAGCTGGAAATAAAGAAGGCTGAGCTGTCCAGGAAGATGTGTCACATTGAGGAGCTGTGTAACATGACTGACCCACTGACTGTCTTACAGGAATCACACACAGGTGACTTGTGTGACACTGAGGAGGGGGATAAGGAGGACAGAGAGAGACATGATGGGCGGGATCTGGATGTGGCTCTCATCTCACACACATTATACACAGGGTTATCTGATATAATAGCCGGGGTAACTGGAGGCTGCATCATACAAGAGGCTACAGACATATTACTGGATATAAACACAGCTCATAATAATCTACATATATCAGATTATGATATGACAATTGTATGCAGGTTAGATACATGGCAGGATCGCCCAAAAACCCCAAAGAGATCTCAGACATATGCTCAGGTGTTAAGCAGACAGAGGTTCTCAAGGCGACATTACTGGGAAGTGGATGTCAGTAACTCAGAGTGGTGGCGTGTAGGAATGTGTTACCCCAGTATAGACAGGAGAGGAGTGCAGTCACTGATTGGATATAATAACAAGTCCTGGTGTTTGTACAGGTGTAATAATCAGTGTTATGTGCGACATGGCAGAACAGAGATCCAGTTACTTGGCAATGTCTCCAGTAATAGAGTCAGGATATATCTGGATTATGAGGCCGGGCGGCTGTCCTTTTATGATCTGTGTGTCCCGATCAGACACTTCCACACCTTCACTGCAAACTTCACTGAGCCCCTCCATGCTGCATTACTGGTGGAAGAAGGTTCTATAAAGTTATGTGGGAAGAGAAGCAAACAGTAGTGGTGAGATAATATAATTCAGGGCTGTTAAAATAAACTTCATTTATTAAAATGTAGAATTAAATACAGCCTGAGCTACTGCTTACCATATCTCCTGACTATTTATCTTTTTGTTTTGACTTGTGAGGTAACAAGAACTTTTCTATTTTCTCCTATTTTTATTGCTGTCTGTGAGCCCAAAGAGAGGATTTCTCACCACTTCCTGTCTCACAGGAAGTCAAATTCCCACCTCAGACAGATGTCACTGGATCAAGTGTTACCATTAGAGATTTCTCACGTGTTCCCATGACAACTATACATTTCTGGAATTCCCCTGACTCTGCCCTGGTGCTGCTGTCACATGACAGGAAGTAAGGGGATAATCTGCACAATGAGGACACAGACTACAATAACAGCCTGACAGAGCGGCTAACCCTTCCCGTTGTTGAGCAAAACAAGAAAACCTTTAGCCTGGAGTTTTCCTGTGAATATGGAGAGTGTCAGTTGGTGAATGACATGTGATGAGTTGCTAGGAGGCAGCACAGACCGTTCTTATTGCAGCGAGCCCGAGCTGTAGCTCTGGTTAAAAATCTGCACTTACCTAATGAGGCTTCCTTTGGTTGTAACAAGCCCCCCGTTGCTGAGCGCCACCCAGCGGAAGATTAGCGACAAGGCATATCGGGGCTGCGCAGCTCCTTTTCCTAGTTCAAGTGCGTGCAAGCCTGTGTACGGCCTGGGGCTCTGTGCTTCTGCGCATGCAGGCTCAGTTGGTTATTGTGCACAGTTGAACTAGGAAGAGGTGTTGTGCTGCCCCAATGTGATAAGCGACAATGCCTTGTTGCTAATTTTCTGGAAGGCGTCGCTCAGCGATGGGGGACAGCAGAATAGAGAGGGAAGCCTCAACACGATCCTGAGGCTTACCTCTCTTTAGGTAAAGCTGGCCACTAAATCGTTCGAGCGATCAGAAATTCTGATCGGACGAAAAATCGTTCACTACACCATCAACTAACCAATCATTGCTTCCTATCTATCACAACCAACAAGAAAATCCAAATTTTCGTTCGACGAAAATTCATTCGGGCGACATTTTTTTCACTCGTTCATAATCGATTGTGTCCACCAATGGAGATTATTTACAACCAATCCGATCAGAATTTCTGATCGCTCGAACGATTTTTCGCTAGAAATTGGACCATTAGTGGCCAGCTTAAGTATCTGATTTTGTGTAATTGAGCTTCAGCTTGGGTACACTTTATTGCCAGCAGGTGAATGAGGCCCATTTCTGTGCAGACATATCTGGCAATGTTATTAGCATCTCTCACAGGTAAACGACTTTGTCTCAGCTGATTCTCTGGAGAGAAAAGGATCAATGAAAAGATCTTCTGTCAGTTAGCAGAATATTTACATTTTATATACAGTGATGTGAAAAACTATTTGCCCCCTTCCTGATTTCTTATTCTTTTGCATGTTTGTCACACTTAAATGTTTCTGCTCATCAAAAACCGTTAACTATTAGTCAAAGATAACATAACTGAACACAAAATGCAGTTTTAAATGAGTTTTATTATTTAGTGAGAAAAAAAACTCCATCTACATGGCCCTGTGTGAAAAAGTGATTGCCCCCCTTATTAAAAAATAACTTAACTGTGGTTTATCACACCTGAGTTCAATTTCTGTAGTCACCCCCAGGCCTGACTACTGCCACACCTGTTTCAATCAAGAAATCACTTAAATAGGAGCTATCTGACACAGAGAAGTAGACCAAAAGCACCTCAAAAGCTAGACATCATGCCAAGATCCAAAGAAATTCAGGAACAAATGAGAACAAAAGTAATTGAGATCTATCAGTCTGGTAAAGGTTATAAAGCCATTTCTAAAGCTTTGGGACTCCAGCGAACCACAGTGAGAGCCATTATTCACAAATGGCAAAAACATGGAACAGTGATGAACCTTCCCAGGAGTGGCCGGCCGACCAAAATTACCCCAAGAGCGCAGAGAAAACTCATCCGAGAGGCCACAAAAGACCCCAGGACAACATCTAAAGAACTGCAGGCCTCACTTGCCTCAATTAAGGTCAGTGTTCACAACTCCACCATAAGAAAGAGACTGGGCAAAAATGGCCTGCATGGCAGATATCTAAGGCACTAACCACTTTTAAGCAAAAAGAACATTAAGGCTCGTCTCAATTTTGCTAAAAAACATCTCAATCATTGCTAAGACTTTTGGGAAAATACCTTGTGGACCGACGAGACAAAAGTTGAACTTTTTGGAAGGTGCGTGTCCCGTTACATCTGGCATAGAAGTAACACAGCATTTCAGCAAAACAACATTATACCAACAGAAAAATATGGTGGTGGTAGTGTGATGGTCTGGGGTTGTTTTGCTGCTTCAAGACCTGGAAGGCTTGCTGTGATAGATGGAACCATGAATTATACTGTCTACCAAAAAATTCTAAAGGAGAATGTCCAGCCATCTGTTCGTCAACTCAAGCTGAAGCGATCTTGGGTGCTGCAGCAGGACAATGATCCAAAACACACCAGCAAATCCACCTCTGAATGGCTGAAGAAAAACAAAATGAAGACTTTGGAGTGGCCTAGTCAAAGTCCTGACCTGAATCCTATTGAGATGTTGTGGCATGACTTTAAAAAGGCGGTTCATGCTAGAAAACCCTCAAATAAAGCTGAATTACAACAATTCTGCAAAGATGAGTGGGCCAAAATTCCTCCAGAGCGCTGTAAAAGACTCGTTGCAAGTTATCGCAAACGCTTGATTTTTTTCTCACTAAATAATAAAAATCATCATTTAAAACTGCATTTTGTGTTCAATTATGTTATCTTTGACTAATAGTTAATGGTTTAACTGCAAAAGAATAAGAAATCAGGAAGGTGGCAAATGGTTTCTCACATCACTGTAAATTCAATCATATCATTAATCTGATCACTCCATTCAACAATCACATTGTATCATGTATGGCAGCCTGAGGGGAGATTTTATTTGCTGAGAAAACCTCAATACTTTTAATTCACCTCTATGTATTGCAAGTAATGGCAAACACTGTCAGCTACTTTGTATTTATGTGCCTATAAAAAGTTTTTCCACAGCATTCCTATCAGAAAGTGTCAGTCACAGTTTGCTCCTGGATTAGTCCAGGTGTTGGAAATGAGTAACACTGACTCCTGCTCTGTGCAGCTAATTACTCCTACAGCAGGATGGGAGTTTGTAGGCAGTCTTATCATGGCAACATTACTCCAAATATAGTGTAAATAAGTGTAAACCTGAGATGTTTCAATCAATGGGATTTATACTTGCCTATTGTTTCCTCCAGCCTCCTGTAGACCAGGGCCTACCTTGGTGTCTTCCCGGGCCCCTCCTTTCTCCTGCTGTCAGTCCCAGTAGTCGGGGACTATGGCACATGCGCAGCTATTGCAGCTCACCTCCTTGGTCGTGCTCCCATAGCTAGGAGCATTCTGTGCCTGTGCAGTTAGTGAAGGCTTGTAACTGTGCAGAACACTCCCAGCCACTGGGGAGCGGCCACAGCCACGCATGTGCAGTAGCCCCAACTGGTGCAGTCTGAGACTTAACTGAAGCTGACTGCGGGAAAATGGATGGGACCAGAGGGACACTGAGGGAGCCCATGGCCTACAGGGGGCTGGAGGAAGCTCCAGGTAAGTATAAATGCCTTTGACTGAAATGACTCAAGTACTTTTTAAAGTGGACCTGAACTCCTGCACAGGACAGAAGGAAAACATGGAAAAATGCACCCTGTATGTATTTAGAAAATGTAGCCCGTCTAAATCCCCCTCATCTGTGACTAATCACTAGTGTAATTTGATCTCTCAGATGTGTCAGCTGCCTCGGCAGAGCAGCTAATTTGTGAAGACAGGATATTAACCCTACGTCTGCTTGCATAAAGGCAGAGAGTAGACACAATGCAGATTTATTGCAGGCTTTGTATCAGCTGTAACAAAGAAACATTTTTTTACAGGTTATTATGCTGTTGCTCATATTTTAGAGCAGAGAGGAAGTTCTGAGTTCAGGTCCGCTTTAAGTGAACTGAACATCCTTTTTAACACCCAGGTCAGCTCGATAAATGTAAAATGCATGCTAAAAAATATTGTTCATTATTAAAAACAAACGTTCATTTTACCACATCTTTTTACATTTAAGGGTTAAAATTACAGGTAGTAATCCTCTTTCTCTGGCCATGGAGTCAGTCACAAGCAACAGAAAATTAGCTCTAATTGACCACAAGCTAAAATTCAAACAAACCCATTAAAGAGAATCTGTATTGTTAAAATCGCACAAAAGTAAACATACCAGTGCGTTAGGGGACATCTCCTATTACCCTCTGTCACAATTTCGCCGCTCCTCGCCGCATTAAAAGTGGTTAAAAACAGTTTTAAAAAATTTGTTTATAAACAAACAAAATGGCCACCAAAACAGGAAGTAGGTTGATGTACAGCATGTCCACACATAGAAAATACATTCATACACAAGTAGGCTGTATACACCCTTCCTTTTGAATCTCAAGAGATCATTTGTGTGTTTCTTTCCCCCTGCAGCTATCTTCCACTGAAGTGTCAGGCTGTTTCTTCCTGCAGAGTGCAGACAGCTCTGCCTGTCTGTAATTCCTCAGTATGTGAAAGCCCAGCCAGCTCAGAGGAGGATTTATCCAGCTTGTAAAAGATAATAGAGCAGAGAGAAGCTGCCCTAATCTAAATATCACACAGGCAGTGTGCATATAGGGGCCTGGAAGGGGGAGTTCATAGCAGAACCACAACACGGAAGAGTTGGAAGCCTTCCAGACACAGGCCGACAAGTCTGACAAGAGAGAGATAAGTTGATTTATTACAGAGATGGTGATAGTAGAACGTGCTGCAGTAAGCCAGAGCACATTAGAATAGCTTTTGGAACTTGTAGGATGGAAAAAAACCGGATGAAATTTTTGTTACGGAGTCTCTAAGCATTAGGGAGGTGAGAGGAGGGGCAAAACTGCACTTCAGAGAGATAAGATAAGTGACTTGTTGGATTTCACGTCAAGGCTGGATAACTGCAGTGAAAAGGGAGCAGGAATAGTAGCTTCTTAAACATGGCGGCCCTTTCCTCCTGAAAGCAGGAGCTGCTCAGATCCCTTTAAAGGGGTTCTGTGGGGGTGTCCTGGGGATAAAAACAGTCACTTACCTGGGGCTTCTATAAGCCCCCGGAAGCAGTAATTTCCCACGCCGTCCTCCTCCGATCTGCCGTTCTCCGCCGCCGGCCCCGGTCAATTATTCGTCTGACGACAGACGAACAATGTGGGCTTCCGTACGCGTCATTGGAAGCTTACTGCACAGGCTCAGTACAAAGGTTTCTTGTACTGCGCAGTAAGCTTCTGATGACGCGAGCGGAAGCAAGCAGGCGTGCAGCCCAGGCCGTGCAGTTGAAAGCATGCCACGCTACGGTGGAGAACGGCGGATAGGAGGAGGACGGTGTGGGACATTACTGTTTCAGGGGGCTGATAGAAGCCCCAGGTAAGTGACTGTTTTTATCCCCAGGACACCCGCACAGAACCCCTTTAAGCTGTCAGTATTTAGAAATTACTATCTAAACACCAGGTGGCGCTCCTCCTATTGCAATGATAGCTGCACAGTGTATGGAGATCCCAATCCTCTATAAATAAAATACATCGGTCTGTAGCACTGATGAATAATTGCTACAACAAAACAAAAAAAAAACATGAAATCTGAAGCAAAAACGAAACATATATGGATGAATTGCACAAACAATTAACACCGTCTTATTGAATTAAAGTGAAGAATAGATGAAAATGAGATCCCTAAAGAGAGGGAAGCTGCAGGATCCTATTGAGGCTTCCCTCGGTATGCTGATGACCTCTGATGCTAAGTGCCGCCTCCCAGGAGATTAGCGACAAGGCATTTTAGCTAATAACATCAGGGCTGCATAGCTCCTCCTCCTGCAGCTTGGATGCACAAGCCCGTCCGCACATGCTCAGTAACACAGAGGCACTTGTGTACGAGCAGCTCTGTGCCACAACGGCTGCGCTTGTAACCGAGGAGGAGCGCAGCCCCAGTCTGGCCACGCTCAGTGACGGGGGACATCGGAGCACCACGGGAAGACTCAATAGGATCCTGAGGCTTCTCTCTCTTCAGGTAAGTATCTCATTTTGATCCTGAGCTTCGGCTCGGGATCACTTTAATTCAGTAAGACGGTGTTAATTGGTTGTGCAATTAATCCATAATTTATTTTTTTTATTTTTTTTGCTGCAGCTTTCATGCATTTTTCAGACTTAATTGATGTTATTATTGCAGGGAGCTTTAGGAGGTTGCACTATTGTTATTTCCCTTGATTCTGACCTCCTATTGTGGCTATCACCGGCCCCTATCACTTGTTTGTTATTGTTTTTATTGTGTGTAGCTTTTCTCAATAAAGATGATTCAGATTTAGTACAAGAGTGCTACTTTTTGTGGGATTCTCTTTTGTCTATAAGATTAGTCCGATTGATACATCATAGATCAGGCATGCTTTTGGTGGCACCAATTTTCAACGGTTTGAATAATCATTGAGTCTGTTGGTCAATGGGCTGCCAAATCTATAGATGTATGTCCACCTTAAAGCGGATCCGAGATGAAAAACTAACTATAACAAGTAACTTGTCTATATATGTTATTTAAAGTTGAGTTTACACAGCAAATCTAGCTGCAGACAGCTTTAATAGAATATGATTGATTATTCCTGTGATACAATGACAGCAGCCATGTTGTTTGTAAACATTACACAGAGGCAGGCTTATCTGCAACTTGAGCAAAAAAATCGAATCCCCCCCCTCCTCTGCCTCTGAAATCTCTGGCTAGTAATACCTTCCCCTAGTCCTGCCCAGACTGAGCTCCCATGAGCCCTTGCTACTGCCAAAGTGCCTTGGATCTCTGAAAACCTGTGGGCGGGGCTTCTTTAGTTTATAGGGAATTAGTGTTAAAACAAAAACAAAGTATTTGGCTTGAGGAATGGCTTATAAACTATATGGAATGAACACAATTATGCAATGAGTAAAAGTTCATCTTGGATCCACTTTAAATAATTTATAAATACTGTACAATGTAAGCAATTTCAATCATTTATTTACATCCTGTAAAGTTCTTCTTGAGGCAGGGGTCATACTTGTCTTTCAGTTTCTACACTTTGCAGAAAACTGAAAGACAAATGTGACCCCTGCCTTACAGCACCTAATGTAATTTATAGAGAAAACTGACAAATTGCGCAAGATGTCAGTTTTTTTTCTGCATGCGAAATCTGCATTAAAGTGTGACCTTGCTTATTGATTAACATGAGTTCTCAGTTGAAGTCAGTTTTTCTGTGCAGAAAACGCGTACGAAAGCCGGTAAGTGTGACCCCTGCCTTAAGGGTAGCGGTTAGCGATGAGATTTGGCTCAATATGAATCTGAATCACATTTCAGGGATAAATAGGAAGAGACATAGAGACATCAATTGTGGGAGGACATCAGCGTTCTCCAGCGGGGCCAGCAATCTGCAATTATGCCCCTGACCGGTTATACCTTCTTAGCAGTCCGTAAATATACTCACTAGTCTGGCACTTTAAAGGAATACTGTAGGGGGGTTGGAGGAAAATGAGTTGAACTTACCCGGGGCTTCTAGTTCTAATGGTCCCCCGCAGACATCCTGTGCCCGCGCAGCCACTCCCCGATGCTCTGGCCCCGCCTCCGGTTCACTTCTGAAATTTCAGACTTAAAAGTCTGAAAACCACTGCGCCTGCGTTGCCGTGTCCTCACTCCCGCTGATGTCACCAGGAGCGTGCTGTGCACTCCCAGTATGGTCAGTAAAGTCTGAAATTCCAGAAGTGAACCGGACCAGAGCATCGGTGAGTGGCTGTGTGGGCACAGGATGTCTGCGGGGGACCATTAGAAGCCACGGGTAAGTTCAAATCATTCCCCCCCCACAGTATCCCTTTGAGAGATTGTCGGCCACAAAATCAAATTACATTTACCCACTGCTCTGTTTATTATGCAGCCTGTAACTGACCCTGCATTGCAAGCATTCCAATCTAATCAGAAATGTTACTGCTGTAATAAATCTGATCTCAGTCAGCCTGGCTCTATATTTTACATTGATGAGAAGGATGCGTGTCCTCTCCCCTCTCACATTCCCGCTCCTCACTGATTGGCTGACGGCAGTTCAGTGAGCTGCTGAAATCTGATCTATGCTGTGCTCCCATGCGTTTACAAAGCAAGCTAACTATGACAGCATAGGTAAGGAAGGATCCACAAGCCAGACAATGGTTGAAGAGAAAGCTTGGTATATTTTATTCCACACTCCACAGGACAAGTGCACTAAAACCACAGGATCAACTGACGCGTATCAGGCCTACAATCTGCCCTTAGTCATAGTTAAAGGTGAGCCTGTTCAGGAGGAGGCTATTATATATAGGTGGGAGGAGCTAAAACTCCGCCCCCATACCTACATATAGCCTCCTCCTGAACATGCACTTGTCCTGTGGAGTTTCTAATAAAATATACCAAGCTTTCTCTTCAACCATTGTCTGGCTTGCGTATTCTTCCTTACCTACGTATGTGATTGGCTTGGCTTTCCAGATCCTGCACCGACTGGTATGATGTTAAAGGAGAACTGTAGTGAGAGGTACAGGTCCTTCTCAAAAAATTAGCATATTGTGATAAAGTTCATTTTCTGTAATGTACTGATAAACATTAGACATTCATATATTTCAGATTCATTACACACAACTGAAGTAGTTCCAAGCCTTTTATTGTTTTAATATTGATGATTTTGGCATACAGCTCATGAAAACCCAAAATTCCTATCTCAAAAAATTAGAATATTTCATCCGACCAATAAAAGAAAAGTGTTTTTAAAACCAAAAAAAGTCAACCTTCAAATAATTATGTTCAGTTATGCACCCAATACTTGGTCGGGAATCCTTTTGCAGAAATGACTGCTTCAATGCGGCGTGGCATGGAGGCAATCAGCCTGTGGCACTGCTCAGGTGTTATGGAGGCCCAGGATGCTTCGATAGCGGCCTTAAGCTCATCCAGAGTGTTGGGTCTTGCGTCCCTCAACTTTCTCTTCACAATATCCCACAGATTCTCTATGGGGTTCAGTTCAGAAGAGTTGGCAGGCCAATTGAGCACAGTAATACCATGGTCAGTAAACCATTTAACAGTGGTTTTGGCACTGTGAGCAGGTGCCAGGTCGTGCTGAAAAATGAAATCTTCATCTCCATAAAGCTTTTCAGCAGATGGAAGCATGAAGTGCTCCAAAATCTCCTGATAGCTAGCTGCATTGACCCTGCCCTTGATAAAACACAGTGGACCAACACCAGCAGCTGACATGGCACCCCAGACCATCACTGACTGTGGGTACTTGACACTGGACTTCAGGCATTTTGGCATTTCCCTCTCCCCAGTCTTCCTCCAGACTCTGGCACCTTGATTTCCGAATGACATGCAAAAGTTGCTTTCATCTGAAAAAAGTACTTTGGACCACTGAGCAACAGTCCAGTGCTGCTTCTCTGTAGCCCAGGTCAGGCGCTTTTGCCGTGTTTCTGGTTCAAAAGTGGCTTGACCCGAGAAATGCGGCACCTGTAGCCCATTTCCTACACACGCCTGTAAACGGTAGCTCTGGATGTTTCTACTCCAGACTCAGTCCACTGCTTCCGCAGGTCCCCCAAGGTGTGGAATCGGTCCTTCTCCACAATCTTCCTCAGGGTCCGGTCACTTCTTCTCGCTGTGCAGCGTTTTCTGCCACACTTTTTCCTTCTCACAGACTTTCCAGGTGCCTTGATACAGCACTCTGCATTCCACTGACAAAATCTCCCTCCAGTTAGGGCACCACTAGCTACTTAATACTGAGGGTACCTCTGGCTACCTAATACTAAGGGGCACCTGTAGCTACCTACGCCGGGCAAGGGAAGTAAGGGAGAAATGACAGCTAGGCCAGCCAGCACACTTGCGTTGCAGTTTGGTGGGGGTTTGTGGGTTCATGGAGGGTGGAGTCTAGGGGTGCAAGGACATCTGTGCCTATAGGCTCCATTGATGTAAATCCAGGCCTGGGGGAGGTGGAGATGAGTGAAGGCTATATCACTGCACACTTTTCTATCTCTAATTTTAACATTGCAATCTGTGTCATCCGCTTCTGACTACAGCTAAAAATCTACCTAGCGCCGCGCGTATGTTTTTTAAACAAGTGGGAACCGGCCCTGAGTCCCAACAGAAGGCATGAGCACTATCAGACTGGCGCCATCATGTTGTATGTTTGTAATGGGTCCAGAAGATGTTCATTTATATCTTTAAATTACATAGAAGTTGACATAACATAACATAAAATCCGCCAAGCCAACCATTATGTTCAATTCACAAAGGTTGTTGTTGAAGATCACAGGAGTGATGAATAAAAGAAGTAAAGATCCAGAAGGCATAGAGGGGGTTTCTAGAGCAGGTACTGGGATTCTGTGTTGTCGTTTTTTTTTTTTTTTTGGCCTACAATTAACATTAAAGGGCAACTGAAGTGAGAGGGATATGGAGGCTGTCATATGTATTTCCTTATACACAATACCAGTTGCCTGGCAGCCCTGCTGGTCTATTTGGCTGCAGTAGGTTCTAAATCACACCAGGAACAAGCATGCAGCTAATCTTGTCAGATCTGACAATAATGTCAGAAACACCCGATCTGCTGCATGCTTGTTCAGGGTTTATGGCTAAATGACAACTGGCTGAAACTAAATGCAGACAAAACTGAAGTCCTTCTGATTGGAGGGCAGCGCATGACAACAAAACAACTTAACTTGCAGTCTTCACCACTGGGAATAGGAGACACGGATCAACGCAGCTCTGATCATGTGCGTAGCCTGGGAGTTCTAATTGATGGGGATTTAAACTTCAGAACTCACATCTCTGCTGTGGTGAAATCATCCCATTTTCACCTTAAGAACATCGCAAAACTCAAGCACCTCATCCCCCCAGAAGATCTACCAACTTTAGTTCATGCCTTCATTACCTCCCGACTGGACTACTGCAATGCTCTCTACACTGGCCTTCCACAATAAGGACTTGTACCGCCTAGAGCTGATACAGAATGCTGCCGCCAGACTGCTAACCAACCAACCAACCCTTCACTGGCTACCTATAGAATGGAAGGTCCTATTAAAATCGGCCTACTGACATTTAAATCCCTGAATAATCTGGGCCCTGGATACATGAAAGAAATGTTACAGCTGCGTAGCAATCCCCGCATTCTCAGATCTACAGGTTCTAATAATCTAGTCATACCCAGAGTCCACTTGGAAACCTTTGGTCCCAGAGCCTTCTGTCATGCTGCCCCTACGTTATGGAACTCCTTACATCAGCAGATCAGGACAGCTCCATCTCTGGACGTGTTTAAATCCAGATTGAAAACCCACCTGTTCAGTTTGGCATTTGCAGAAATATAACTTTTGTTGTGTGAATACTTCATCTTACTAATTACTGAATCTGAGAGAGCCTAAGCGCTTTGAGTCCTATGGGAGAAAAGCGCTATAGAAATGTTATTGTATTGTAAAAGTATTAGAGGCAGAGGAGCAGCAGGATAGCCAGGCAACTGGTATTGCTTAAAAGGAAATAAATATGTCAGCCTCCATATCCTTCTTACTTCAGTTGTCCTTTAACACTACCCCCACATCTACCTACATCTGACCCCCACTTCACTTAAAACAAACATATACTACTTACCACCATTATCCTCAGTTCCCCACACACCTAAAGTTACCTCCAGCACTGACTGTCTTTGTATACGGTAGTCAGACTTAAGCCCAATCTACACGATACGATTCTTTGTACGATTCGATTACGATTCTCTTCACAATTCGATTAAATCCGACATGTCCGATTATGATTCGATTTGCCATTGTTTTGCAATTGCAAATCGAACTGAATCGAATCGAATCCTGATCGGACATGTCGATTTAATCGAATTGTGAATAGAATCGTAATTGAATCGTACAAAGAATCGTATCATGTAGATTGGGCTTTAGGCTATAGTATAGATGAACTGAAATGAATATCCCAAATTATACAAATAAAGCTGCGCTCAGCACACGTATAACCAGCTGGATACAGACAATATCAAGACTAAAAAGCCGTGCTGTTATACCACTGGCGATATAAGGGCATTCCAAATACAATACAAATTAAAAAGTGTGAGATCTAATACATATAATCAAAGTCCATAAACTTGTTTCATATGGAGCGCTCCTGCAAAATGTGTATAAGCATTAACAGTCAATTAATCATGGAATCAGTAAGCGCTTCTCCAAAGATGTCACTGCGATGAAATTCTATGGAAATAGGTGCATAAGACCATCAGGAGAATCCCCCATCAGGTGTGAACTCACCGGATCAGAAGACCACCAAGTCCAAGTCACGCATCTGGGGTATTGGCCACCCCACAGCCTCTCTGGCAAGCCTCTCTCCACACGCCCAGGTCTCCCAGATGGATAACACTGTCAGTATGACAAAACAAGGCTCCTCATCGCGTAAAAGTCCAAATATTGTTTATTGCACATCTCAAGAATAAAAATCCATAATGTCCATAGGACACAGCAACGGTCACTTACAGGTTAGCTCTATGTGAGCCAATGGGGGGTGCGCTGGGCAAAACCATATGTTGTATACAATGGCCTCCTGTCGCTATCCCCTATCCTGTATGATAGACCCACCAAAAGTATAAAATGTTTAAAAGCAGCAGTTGCGTGTGAACTCCAGCCGCGTCCGACTGGCAACACACGCTTCACGTCACGCCGTAGCTCCGCCCAACGTTTCGTTGCTACGGCAACTCATCAGGGGCACGGAGCTACGGCCATCGGCGTTCTAAGTAGTGAATAGGTGGGAGGTCCTGCACACCCCAACCAATGGGCAACCGGCCCGTCAGCGCCTGCGCATATCTTCACAATGGCTCACTCAATGAGCACCTTCTGCGCCGCGCTAGTGGCCGCTCTATTACGGCTATCAAAAGGCCAGCCCTGCGCCTGTATCCTGTCAAAGCCCACATAGTGGGTGAATGTACTGCAGCGCAATAAAACCGCCAAGGCGGCTAAAGGGTGAAACAACGTTATGTAATTGCCCACTGCATACCCCATACATTACAGTTTCAGCAATTTCCACCTTAACACATAATCTAATAAAAATAAAAATAAATAAAAATAGAAATAAAAATAAATATTAAAAATTAAGAATAAACAGTTCCAACAATCAAAAAGGGGGGTAATGAGAAATACCATCAATACAGTATGATCCCCAAATTCCCATACAATTACATACTCATTTCGAAACAATAATGTTTCAAGTACAGGAATAGTAGTATATAATGATAACCACAGAGGATGTTTATATCAATTAGATTCTCTTAAAATAGGATACCCAAATGATGGAACAAATGCTCAGTTAACTGTTATTGATAAAACAGTTTAGATCAATGTCCACATTATGGCCCCCAGGGACCAAAGTGTTGAGCTTATGTATCCACTGTGTTTCTTTCTGGGAAATAGTTCTCTCTTTATTGCAACCTCTCCATCCTGGCACAAGCTTTTCTAATCCACACATCTTAAGCGATTTAATATTACATCCATGATATTCCCCCACATGTTTAGACAAATTATGTTGTTTAAAACCTTTTCCTGAATTATAAATATGCTCCCCCCATCTCTTGTATATAGCTCTAGTGGTGCGGCCTACATATTGGAGGCCGCAATCACACCAGACCATATACACAGCGCAGACAGTACGACAGGTGATAAACCCCTTAATTTTAAAGGATCTTCCAGATACCAGTGACCTGACCTCCTTGATTCTTACTGTTAACCCCTCCTCACAAGCCCTACATGTTCTGCAGGGGTAAAACCCATCTTGCTGCCAGGGGTTAGACAGCTGTTTAGGTGGATTCACACAGCTAGGTGCGAGGTGATCCTTTAAATTACGAGCCCTACGGTATAAAAATTTAGGTTTTTCTGGTATCACCCTCTTCAAGACAGGGTCAGCTTTAAGTAACTCCCAATGTTTCTTAATAATGCCCTCCATTTTTTTGTGTTGCTTACTAAAACCTGTTAGGAAACCAAAATCAAACATATTATTGGAACCTTGAGGTTTAGAAATAAAAGTAGCAGGCCTCTCCAATATAGCTACATCCCTTCTGGTTTTCTCAATCTCAACCGCGGAATACCCCTTTTCCCGGAATCTATTGGCCAGCATGGTTGATTGTTGGTTATAATCATCAAGTGTAGAGCAGTTCCTTCTCAATCGCAAGAACTGCCCTCTAGGGATAGCCCTCATCCATTGCGGGTGATGGCAACTCCCTTTAGGGATGTAGGCATTCCTATCAGTTGCCTTAAAATGGGTCCTAGACCATAATTCAGAACCATGTTTATAGATTTCCAAGTCTAAAAAGACAATTGATTGTAGACTACACACAGCATTTAATTCAATGTTCAAGTCATTGATATTAAGCATCTCAATATACGATTTAAATTCTAACTCTGTCCCCTCCCACAATATGAATAAATCATCGATAAATCTGGACCATTGTCTAACCTTAGCCGATTCAGGTTTAAGTAGCATGGCCTCTTCCCATACTGCCATAAAAATATTCGCAAAACTGGGGGCATACCCAGCCCCCATCGCACAGCCCCTCTTCTGCACATAATAACTACCTTCATGCCAGAAGTAATTATGTTTCAAAGCATATTCTAGAAGCTGCACGATAAAGTCACATTGCTCTGGTTTCATTTCAGTTTTCTCAAGGTATTGTCTCACTGCCCATATCCCAGGCTCGTGAGGAATACACGTATATAAAGAGGACACATCGGCAGTGCCCAATAATGTTCCATCAGTAACACTAATGTGCTCAATAATCTGCAAAGTATGCTTAGTGTCTCGTAATAAATGTGGGATATGCTTTACAGCAGATTGTAGCATGTCGTCCAAATACTCACCTAATCGATGAGTGATGGACCCCATGCCACTAATAATTGGACGCCCAGGGGGATGAGTAGCATCTTTATGTAATTTAGGGGTTTGGTATATGACCGGAATTTTAGGGGCTGAAGGTATAAGATAATCATATTCTTTATCATTCATGAATCCTCTATCCAGCCCCTGCTTAAGGATGTCTCTAAGTTCTCCCAAAAACATCCTAGTAGGGTCACCTCTAAGTTTCAAATACGTATTATTGTCTCCCACAAGCCTGTTCAACTCAGCCGTATACTGTTCCCGACTCATGATGGCAACACCCCCCCCTTTGTCCGCTGGGCGAACTACAAGCTGTTTGTCATCCAGCAGGTCTTTGACAAGGTCATTTATCTGTCTATCACTCCGTGGGATTTTGATCCTATCAAGATCATTCAAAACCATATTTTTAAAGCTTTCAATGGTACTAGCAGTGTCATAGTCAGGAGGGTTGAAAACAGACCTATTACGTAAATTGGTGTGTCTATAGCTCTGTGGCGGATTAAACCTATTGGAGGGTCCTTCTTTCTTTAAAAAATACTTCTTGATATTAAGTTTTCTAGTAAATTTATGTACATCAATATAGGTTTCAAATTTATTAAGATTAGTGGGAGGAGCATACTTAAGACCACGGTCAATTAAAGTAAGTTGAGGTTTAGTAAGGGTCACTCCACTGATATTAAAAATACCCTGGCCTACCAGCTTTTTGTGCGCTTCCCGTCGCCCCCCTCTACATCCTCTTCTGCTCTTCTTTTCACAGTGTTTCGGGGTGTATCCCCCACTCCCCCATCCTGTTCGTATCTGTACCTGGGTTTGGGGTAATCCCATGGAAAATGGTCTCTCTCAGTATTACCAATAGGTTCATACCTATTGTGAACCGGGACAGCATATTTGCTACCTTCCTGGGGTCGAGGTGATTGTACAGGTATGTCATATGATGGACGATTGAAACCATACCTCCCAGTCTGAGGCCTATAATGACCATTATAGGTGGATTTAAGCGGTCTGGGCTTTGGGTGACGAGGCCCTGGTCTAGGTCGGGTACTGCCTAGGGGATGATCATAATGATTAGGCATATATGGGGGGCCTCTCCTAGGTCTATATATTATATTGCCATTTGGTTGCATGGGGCCTGGGTGACCCTGAAGGATCCTCCTCCCCCCCCCCGGGGTGTACCGGGCAGGTTGGGTTGTGGTTTTTTGGGGATGGCGCCTCCTCTATTTTCAATGCTAGCTGGATCCTGATTGGGAGGATGATTATCTGGGATTATAATTTTTATACCGTAGGGCTCGTAATTTAAAGGATCACCTCGCACCTAGCTGTGTGAATCCACCTAAACAGCTGTCTAACCCCTGGCAGCAAGATGGGTTTTACCCCTGCAGAACATGTAGGGCTTGTGAGGAGGGGTTAACAGTAAGAATCAAGGAGGTCAGGTCACTGGTATCTGGAAGATCCTTTAAAATTAAGGGGTTTATCACCTGTCGTACTGTCTGCGCTGTGTATATGGTCTGGTGTGATTGCGGCCTCCAATATGTAGGCCGCACCACTAGAGCTATATACAAGAGATGGGGGGAGCATATTTATAATTCAGGAAAAGGTTTTAAACAACATAATTTGTCTAAACATGTGGGGGAATATCATGGATGTAATATTAAATCGCTTAAGATGTGTGGATTAGAAAAGCTTGTGCCAGGATGGAGAGGTTGCAATAAAGAGAGAACTATTTCCCAGAAAGAAACACAGTGGATACATAAGCTCAACACTTTGGTCCCTGGGGGCCATAATGTGGACATTGATCTAAACTGTTTTATCAATAACAGTTAACTGAGCATTTGTTCCATCATTTGGGTATCCTATTTTAAGAGAATCTAATTGATATAAACATCCTCTGTGGTTATCATTATATACTACTATTCCTGTACTTGAAACATTATTGTTTCGAAATGAGTATGTAATTGTATGGGAATTTGGGGATCATACTGTATTGATGGTATTTCTCATTACCCCCCTTTTTGATTGTTGGAACTGTTTATTCTTAATTTTTAATATTTATTTTTATTTCTATTTTTATTTATTTTTATTAGATTATGTGTTAAGGTGGAAATTGCTGAAACTGTAATGTATGGGGTATGCAGTGGGCAATTACATAACGTTGTTTCACCCTTTAGCCGCCTTGGCGGTTTTATTGCGCTGCAGTACATTCACCCACTATGTGGGCTTTGACAGGATACAGGCGCAGGGCTGGCCTTTTGATAGCCGTAATAGAGCGGCCACTAGCGCGGCGCAGAAGGTGCTCATTGAGTGAGCCATTGTGAAGATATGCGCAGGCGCTGACGGGCCGGTTGCCCATTGGTTGGGGTGTGCAGGACCTCCCACCTATTCACTACTTAGAACGCCAATGGCCATAGCTCCGTGCCCCTGATGAGTTGCCGTAGCAACGAAACGTTGGGCGGAGCTACGGCGTGACGTGAAGCGTGTGTTGCCAGTCGGACGCGGCTGGAGTTCACACGCAGCTGCTGCTTTTAAACATTTTATACTTTTGGTGGGTCTATCATACAGGATAGGGGATAGCGACAGGAGGCCATTGTATACAACATATGGTTTTGCCCAGCGCACCCCCCATTGGCTCACATAGAGCTAACCTGTAAGTGACCGTTGCTGTGTCCTATGGACATTATGGATTTTTATTCTTGAGATGTGCAATAAACAATATTTGGACTTTTACGCGATGAGGAGCCTTGTTTTGTCATACTGACAGTGTTATCCATCTGGGAGACCTGGGCGTGTGGAGAGAGGCTTGCCAGAGAGGCTGTGGGGTGGCCAATACCCCAGATGCGTGACTTGGCCTTGGTGGTCTTCTGATCCGGTGAGTTCACACCTGATGGGGGATTCTCCTGATGGTCTTATGCACCTATTTCCATAGAATTTCATCGCAGTGACATCTTTGGAGAAGCGCTTACTGATTCCATGATTAATTGAAATGAATATCCGCTGCAATTCCCACTCATCCAATAGCCAGAGTCTCTGACGCCTAAATTACCTCCTCACCCATGGCAGATCCCAGAGCGCCAGACACTGGTGCCCTCATTTTACCCCATCCCCCAGCCATGTCCCTTGTCACACATACCATCCATGAAGAATGTATACTCAAAACCACACTAGAAGCTATATTACAACTATACAGGCAGCAGGAGGACAGAATGATTTGTCTCCACGCCAGGAGCTGTTCCCATCACAGAGGATACATCCAGCAGTAATGCAGACATCACTAGCAGATCATCCTCTCATTCTGCCACAGGATCCTCCTCCTGGGTAGATCGGCAAGCGCGGTCTGGCATGACGTCACAGGGGTCATTTGCATGCTGCGCAGCTGCCACTAGAGAACAAGCTGCCTGCTCTGCTCTAATCAGCAGCGGCGGCCATGTTCCCGTAGCCCAGCACTGCCTTCCTAGCTATGGAGAGGAGGCCACACCCCTCCGCACTGAGGACACGCCCATCACCCAGTCATGTGACCAGGCCCCTCCTCCCGCGGGATATATGAATGGGATGCTCGGTGTTGCTGTGTGTAGCACGTGTGCTGGAGGAGAGGCCAGTGCTGGGCAGCAGCCAGAGACCATCACCCTGAGTAAGTGCTGGGAGGGGAGACCTCTGTGCTGCATGGTGTGTGTGTGTATACAGTGTGTGTGCTGCATGGTGTGTGTACTGCATAGGGTGTGTGTATACAGTGTGTGTGCTGCATGGTGTGTGTGTGTGTATACAGTGTGTGTGCTGCATGGTGTGTGTACAGAGCTGTGTGTGCTGCATAGGGTGTGTGTATACAGTGTGTGTGCTGCATGGTGTGTGTACAGAGCTGTGTGTGCTGCATAGGGTGTGTGTATACAGTGTGTGTGCTGCATGGTGTGTGTACAGAGCTGTGTGTGCTGCATGGTGTGTGTGTGTGTATACAGTGTGTGCTGCATGGTGTGTGTACAGAGCTGTGTGTGCTGCATGGTGTGTGTACAGAGCTGTGTGTGCTGCATGGTGTGTGTGTGTGTGTATACAGTGTGTGTGCTGCATGGTGTGTGTACAGAGCTGTGTGTGCTGCATGGTGTGTGTGTGTGTGTATACAGTGTGTGTGCTGCATGGTGTGTGTACAGAGCTGTGTGTGCTGCATGGTGTGTGTGTATACAGTGTGTGTGCTGCATGGTGTGTGTACAGAGCTGTGTGTGCTGCATGGTGTGTGTGTGTATACAGTGTGTGTGTGTGTGTGTGTGTGTGTGTGTGTGTGTGTGTGTGTGTGTGCTGCATGGTGTGTGTACAGTGCTGTGTGTGTTGCATGGTGTGAGTGTGTGTGCGCTGCGTGGTGCGTGTGTGCGCTGCATGGTGTGTGTGTGTGTGTGTGTGTGCAGTGCTGTGTGCGCTGCATGCTGTGTGTACCCCCCCCCCCCAGGGGGTACTCACCTCGGGAGGGGGAAGCCTCTGGATCCTATCGAGGCTTCCCCCATCCTGTGTCCCACGGCGGTGGAGAAAATCCTCCCGGAACAGCGGGGATGTAAATATTTACCTCCAGTGCAGGCGCAGTTTCGGCTCTCCGCACGGAGATAGGCGAAAATAGCCGATCTCCATTGGCCTGCTCTACTGCGCAGTCGCAAGTCGCCTGCCCAGTAGAGCGGACCCGATCGGAGATCGCTATTTTCGTCTATCTCCGTCAGAAGAGCTGCAACAGCGCCCCCGCTGGAGCCTGGAAAGGTAAATATTGCACAACCCGACAATTATCGCCTGTGCGTTCCGTGTGGGACACCGGAGGATGGGGGAAGCCTCATTAGGATCCAGAGCCTTCCCCTTACTGAGGTGAGTACCCCCCAGGGGATGTTTTTTTTTTTTTTTTTTGTTTGTTACAGAGTCTCTTTAAATAAAATGCAACTCAGAAAAATAGGAAAACAGGCTCTCGGCTGGCAGGCTGATCGCAACGGCCCCGTTCTGTTTACTGCAGGGAGTGCTCGTTTCCAGCAAATCTCAGCTCTCGCGAGGTCACACTACCTGGTGCGACTGGGAAACGAGATAGCCACTCTGCGTTAGATGGTTGCAGGGTGGTTAACAAGTTTATGGCAGATAGGAAAAGGCTGTTTTCCAGTCTATTTGTGTGTATGCAGATTTTAACCACTTCAGCCCACAGGGTTGAAATTTTTTTGCATCTGAGCAACTTTCACCTCCCATTCATTTGCCAATAACTTTATCACTACTCGGCACAATGAATGGATCTATATCTTGTTTTTTCCGCCACCAATTAGGCTTTCTGTGGGTGATACATTTTGCTGAAAATTAATTTATTCTAAATCAATTTTAACAAGAATATTAAGAAAATGAGAAAAAATCATTATTTCTCAGCTTTTGGCCATTATAGTTTGAAATTCATACATGCTACCATAATTAAAACCCATGTACTTTATTTGCCAATTTGTCCTGCTTATTACACCATTTAAATTATGTCCCTATCACAATGTATGGCGCTGATATTTTATTTGGAAGTAAAGGTGCAATTTTTCAATTTGCGTCCATCACAATTTACAAGCCCATAATTTTTTAAAAAAATATTAATACACTCCTTTGACATGCATATTTATAAAGTTCAGACCCTTAGGTAACTATTTATTATATATTTATTTTATTTTTTTATATTATTGTAATTTTTTTTTTTTTTTTTATAAAAAATTGTATGTGGGTAATTTTTGGTGTGGGAGGTAAACTGTTATTTTTTTAATGTAAAAAGGTGTATTTGTGTAATGTAAAATGTATGTGGGTGTAGATTTACTATTTGGCCACAATATGGCCACAGTCAAATAGTCCTGGGAGCGATCGAGCTCGCTCCCAGGAAGAAGATTGAAGCAGGGGAACTTTTTGGAACGCAGAAAAGCTGCAGCGTCTGGAGAGACGCTGTCTGCTTTTCTCCAGGGGGGTCCGATCAGTGAAAGGGATCCCCCGGGGGGGGGGGGGGGGGACCCGCGGGAGCGCGCGCAGCCTAACTGGACGAGAAATTTCGTCCAGTTAGGCTGAAGTGGTTAAAATATCTTTCTGATGGAAGGAGCTCAACTAAGGCAATTCCATTTTTGTGCCTATAAAATTGGTAAATTCGCACCCTAAATTAACTTCACCTTTCTTAAATGTACATTGTGAAACACCCTCCTCTGCTTTCTGAGACTTTCACTTTCATTTCTCTCCTCTGCTGTCAGGAATGGCGTCTGCTGATCTGAGGAAGGAGCTGGACTGTTCCATCTGTCTGAGCATTTATACAGATCCTGTGACCCTGAGATGTGGACACAACTTCTGCCGGCTCTGTATAGATCAGGTGTTGGATACACAGGAGGGGGCTGGAGTTTATTCCTGTCCTGAATGCAGAGAAGAGTTTCAGGAACGGCCGGCACTGCAGAGGAACATAACATTGTGTAACATTGTGGAGAGTTTCCGCTCTGCTCAGCCAGATCAGGAAGGGACTGGAGTCTTCTGTACTTACTGTATTCACTCTCCTGTACCGGCTGTTATGTCCTGTCTGCATTGTGACGCTTCTCTGTGTTACAATCACCTGAGAGTCCACAGCAAGTCACCAGAACACGTCTTGTGTGACCCCACCACTTCCCTGGAGAACAGGAAATGCTCCGTCCATAGAGAACTGTATAAATATTACTGCACTGTGGACTCCGCCTGTATCTGTGTGTCCTGCAGTTTGGCCGGAGACCACCAGGGACACAAGGTTCAGATGCTGGATGAGGCCTCCGAGAAGAAGAAGCAGAAACTGAGAAATGATCTGCAGGAAGTGATCAGTAAGACAGAGAAGACTGAGAAAGAAGTCCAGAGTCTGCAAGAGAACAAAAGAAAAGTCCATGAAAAGTCATCTGGTGTAACAGAGAGAGTCACTGCCCTGTTTAGAGACCTCAGGAGCCAGTTGGACGACCTGGAGAAGAGAGTCCTGAGAGAGGTCTCCAAGCAGGAGGAGGAGCTTTCTCTGCCATTGTCTGTTTTCATTCAGCAGCTGGAAATAAAGAAGGCCGAGCTGTCCAGGAAGATGTGTCACATTGAGGAGCTGTGTAACATGACTGACCCACTGACTGTCTTACAGGAATCACACACAGGTGACTTGTGTGACACTGAGGAGGGGGATAAGGAGGACAGAGAGAGACATGATGGGCGAGATCTGGATGTGGCTCTCATCTCACACACATTATACACAGGGTTATCTGATATAATAGCCGGGATAACTGGAGGCTGCATCATACAGGAAGCTACAGACCTATTACTGGATATAAACACAGCTCATTATTATCTCCATGTATCAGATGACATGAAAATTGTATCCAGGTCACATATCGGCCAGAATTACCCACAAACACCAAAGAGATCTCAGAGATACGCTCAAGTGATAAGCAGACAGAGTTTCTCCTCAGGGCGACATTACTGGGAAGTGGATGTCAGTAAATCAGAGGGGTGCCGTGTAGGAATGTGTTACCCCAGTATAGCCAGGAGAGGGGAGGAGTCACTGATTGGAGGTAATAACAAGTCCTGGTGTTTGCTCAGGTATATTAATCAGTGTTATGTGGGACATGACAAGAAAGTTATCGAGTTACCTGACGATGTCTCCAGTAATAGAGTCAGGATATATCTGGATTATGAGGCCGGGCGGCTGTCCTTTTATGATCTGTGTGACCCGATCAGACACCTCCACACCTTCACTGCAAACTTCACTGAGCCCCTCCATGCTGCATTACTGGTGGAGGAAGGTTCTATAAAGATATGTGGGAAGAGAAGCAACCAGGAGATGTGAGATAATATAATTCAGGGTTGCTAAAATAAACTTTGTCCATTTATTAAAATGTAGAATTAAATACAGACTATACTGCTGCTTGCCATATCTCCTGACTATTTATCTTTTTGTTTTGACTTGTGAGGTAACAAGAACTTTTCTATTTTCTCCTATTATTATTGCTGTCTGTGAGCCCAAAGAGAGGGGTTTCTCACCACTTCCTGTGTTACAGACCTCTCAGGAAGTTAGAGCAAATTCCCACCTCAGACATCACTGAAACAAGTGTTACCATTGGAGATTTATCACCTGTTCCCATGACAACCATACATTTCTGGACTTCCCCTGCCTCTCTGCTGCTGTCACATGACAGGAAGTAAGGGGATCATCTGCACAATAGGGACACAGACTACAATAACAGCCTGCCAGTGTCTAACCCTTCTCCTTGCTGAGCAAAACTAGAAAACCTTTAGCCTGGAGTTCCCCTGTAACTATGGAGGGTGTCAGTTGGTGAATGGTATGTGATGAGTTGCTAGGAGACAGCACAGAAAGTTCTTATTGCAGCAAGCCCGAGCTGAAGCTCGGGTTAAAAATCTGCACTCACCTAATGAGGCTTCTAACGTTTCTAACAAGCCCCCATGTTGCTGAGCGCCGCCAACCAGAAGATTAGTGACTAGGCATATCAGGGCCGTGCAGCTCCTCTTCCTAGTTCAAGTGCAAGCCCGTGCATGCGCAGTAGCATGGATCCCGGGGCTCTGTGCTTCTGCGCATGCAGGCTCAGTTGGCTATTGTGCACAGTTGAACTAGGAAGAGGTGTTGTGCTGCCCCGATGTGATAAGCGACAATGCCTTGTTGCTAATTTTCTGGGGGGCGTCGCTCAGCGATGGGGGACAGCAGAATAGAGAGGGACGCCTCAACACGATCCTGAGGCTTCCCTCTCTTTTTAGGTAAGTATCTGATTTTGTGTACTTGAGCTTCAGCTTGGGTACACTTTATTGCAGGTAGGTGACTGAGGCCCATTTCTGTGCAGACATATCTGGCAATGTTATTAGCATCTCTCACAGGTAACCAGCTTTGTCTCAGCTGATTCTCTGGAGAGAAAAGGATCAATGAAAAGATCTTCTGTCAGTTAGCAGAATATTTACATTTTATATAAATTCAATCATATCATTAATCTGATCACTCCATCCAACAATCAGATTGTATCATGTATGGCAGCCTCAGGGGAGATTTTATTATTTGCTGAGAAAACCTCAATACTTTTAATTCACCTTTATGTATTGTAAGTAATGGCAAACACTGTCAGCTACTTTGTATTTATGTGCCTATAAAAAGTTTTTCCACAGCGTTCCTATCAGAAAGTGTCAGTCACAGTTTGCTCCTGGATTAGTCCAGGTGTTGGACATGAATAACACTGACTCCTGCTCTGTGCAGCTAATTACTCCTACAGCAGGATGGGAGTTTGTAGGCAGTCTTATCATGGCAACCGTACTCCAAATATAGTGTAAATAAGTGTAAACCTGAGATGTTTCAATTAATGGGATTTATACTTGCCTATTGTTTCCTCCAGCCTCCTGTAGACCGGGGGCTACCTTGGTGTCTTCCCGGGCCCCTCCTTTCTCCTGCTGTCAGTCCCAGTAGTCAGGGACTATGGCGCATGCGCAGCTATTGCAGCTCACCTTCTTGGTCATGCTCCCATAGCTAGGAGCATTCTGTGCCTGTGCAGTTAGTTAAGGCTTGTAACTGTGCAGGTGCAGAACACTCCCATCCACTGGAGAGCAACCAAGGAGGAGAGCGGCCACAGACACACATGTGCAGTAGCCCCAAGTGGTGCAGTCTGAGACTTAACTGAAGCTGACTGCGGGAAAATGGATGAGACCGGAGAGACACCGAGGGAGCCCATAGCCTACAGGGGGCTGGAGGAAGCTCCAGGTAAGTATAAATGCCTTTGACTGAAATGAGTCAAGTACTTTTTAAAGTGGACCCGAACTCTTGCACAGGACAGATGGAAAACATGGAAAAATGCACCCTGTATGTATTTAGAAAATTTTGCATGTCTAAATCCCCCTCATCTGTGACTAATCACTAGTGTAATTTGATCTCTCAGATGTCAGCTAGCTGCCTCGGCAGAGCAGCTAATTTGTGAAGACAGGATATTAACCCTACGTCTGCTTGCATAAAAGCAGAGAGTAGACACATTGCAGATTTATTGCAGGCTTTGCATCAGCTGTATCAAAGAAACATTTTTTTACAGGTTATTACAGTATGCTGTTGCTCATATTTTAGAGCAGAGAGGAAGTTCTGAGTTCAGGTCCGCTTTAAGTGAACTGAACATTCTTTTTAACACCCAGGTCAGCTCGATAAATGTAAAATGCATGCTAAAAAATATTGTTCATTATTAAAAAAACCGTTCATTTTACCACATCTTTTTACATTTAAGGGTTAAAATTACAGGTAGTAATCGTCTTTCTCTGGCCATGGGGTCCGTCACAAGCAACAGAAAATTAGGTAAGGCCTCTAATTGACCACAAGCTAAAATTCAAACAAACCCATTAAAGAGAATCTGTATTGTTAAAATCACACAAAAGTAAACATACCAGTTAGGGGACATCTCTTATTACCCTCTGTCACAATTTCGCCACTCCCCGCCGTATTAAAAGTGGTTAAAAACCGTTTTAAAAAGTTTGTTTATAAACAAACAAAATGGCCACCAAAACAGGAAGTAGGTTGATGTACAGTATGTCCACACATAGAAAATACATCCATACACAAGCAGACTGTATACACCCTTCCTTTTGAATCTCAAGAGATCATTTGTGTGTTTCTTTCCCCCTGCAGCTATCTTCCACTGAAGTGTCAGGCTGTTTCTTCCTGCAGAGTGCAGACAGCTCTGCCTGTCTGTAATTCCTCAGTATGTGAAAGCCCAGCCAGCTCAGAGGAGGATTTATCCAGCTTGTAAAAGATAATAGAGCAGAGAGAAGCTGCCCTAATCTAAATATCACACAGGCAGTGTGCATATAGGGGCCTGGAAGGGGGAGTTCATAGCAGAACCACAACACGGAAGAGTTGGAAGCCTTCCAGACACAGGCCGACAAGTCTGACAAGAGAGAGATAAGTTGATTTATTACAGAGATGGTGATAGTAGAACGTGCTGCAGTAAGCCAGAGCACATTAGAATAGCTTTTGGAACTTGTAGGATGGAAGAAAACCGGATGAAATTTTTGTTACGGAGTCTGTAAGCATTAGGGAGGTGAGAGGAGGGGCAAAACTGTACTTCCAAGAGATAAGATAAGTGACTTGTTGGATTTCACGCCAAGGCTGGATAACTGCAGTGAAAAGGGAGCAGGGAGAGTAGCTTCTTAAACATGGCGGCCCTTTCCTCCTGAAAGCAGGAGCTGCTCAGATCCCTTTAAAGGGGTTCTGTGGGGGTGTCCTGGGGATAAAAACAGTCACTTACTGGGGCTTCTATCAGCCCCCTATAGCAGTAATGTCCCACGCTGTCCTCCTCTGATCCGCCGTTCTCTGCTGCCGGCCCCGGTCAATTATTCCTCTGATGACAGACGAACAATGTGGGCTTCCGTACGCGTCATTGGAAGCTTACTGCACAGGAGCAGTACAAAGGTTTCTTGTACTGTGCCTGCGCAGTAAGCTTCTGATGACGTGGGCGGAAGCGAGCAGGCGTGCGGCTCAGGCTGTGCAGTTGAAAGCATGCCACGCTACGGTGGAGAACGGCGGATCGGAGGAGGACGGCGTGGGACATTACTGTTTCAGGGGGCTGATAGAAGCCCCAGGTAAGTGACTGTTTGTTTTTATCCCCAGGACACCCGCACAGAACCCCTTTAAGCTGTCAGTATTTAGAAATTACTATCTAAACACCAGGTGGCGCTCCTCCTATTGCAATGATAGCTGCACAGTGTATGGAGATCCCAATCCTCTATAAATAAAATACATCGGTCTGTAGCACTGATGAATAATTGCTACAACAAAACAAAAAAAAAACATGAAATCTGAAGCAAAAACGAAACATATATGGATGAATTGCACAAACAATTAACACCGTCTTATTGAATTAAAGTGAAGAATAGATGAAAATGAGATCCCTAAAGAGAGGGAAGCTGCAGGATCCTATTGAGGCTTCCCTCGGTATGCTGATGACCTCTGATGCTAAGTGCCGCCTCCCAGGAGATTAGCGACAAGGCATTTTAGCTAATAACATCAGGGCTGCATAGCTCCTCCTCCTGCAGCTTGGATGCACAAGCCCGTCCGCACATGCTCAGTAACACAGAGGCACTTGTGTACGAGCAGCTCTGTGCCACAACGGCTGCGCTTGTAACCGAGGAGGAGCGCAGCCCCAGTCTGGCCACGCTCAGTGACGGGGGACATCGGAGCACCACGGGAAGACTCAATAGGATCCTGAGGCTTCCCTCTCTTCAGGTAAGCATCTCATTTTGATCCTGAGCTTTGGCTTGGGATCACTTTAATTCAATAAGACGGTGTTAATTGGTTGTGCAATTCATACTTTTTTTTTTTTTTGCTGCAGCTTTCATGCATTTTTCAGACTTAAAGTGAACCAGAGACAAAGCACCCTCATGTATTTTACCATATAGATCAGTGGGAACATTAGAGAAAACACATACCCTGCTCTCTGCTTCATCCTTCACTGCTCAGCCTGCTTTTTATCAGCCCTGATAAAATCCCAGACTGAGCATTCAGTCTGGCTTTGTTCAGGAATCTTTATAGCAGAGTCTGTCTTCTGTGCTGTCTTTTCAAGCCCAAGCCTGCCCCCTTGTGGCTCTGCTCAGGAATCATTATAGCCGAGTCATTTTAGCAAAGCCAGACTGAATGTTCTGTCTGGGATTTTATCTGGGATGGTAAGAAGCACTCTGAACAGTAAATAATGAAACAGAGAGCAGGTTAGGTGTTTTCTCTAATGTTCCCACTGATATATATGGTAAATTACATGAGGATACTTCGTCTCTGGTTCTCTTTAATTGATGTTATTATTGAAGGGAGCTTTAGGAGGTTGCACTATTGTTATTTCCCTTGATTCTGACCTCCTATTGTGGCTATCACCGGCCCCTATCACTTGTTTGTTATTGTTTTTATTGTGTGTAGCTTTTTTCAATAAAGATGATTCAGATTTAGTACAAGAGTGCTACTTTTTGTGGGATTCTCTTTTGTCTATAAGATTAGTCCGATTGATACATTATAGATCAGGCATGCTTTTGGTGGCACCAATTTTCAACGGTTTCAATAATCATCGAGTCTGTTGGTCAATGGGCTGCCAAATCTATAGATGTATGTCCACCTTAAATAATGATTGAAATTGCTTACATTGTACAGTATTTATACATTTATTTACATCCTGTAAAGTTCTTCTTCTTTAAGGCTGCTTTCACAGTGGGACGTTACAGGCGCACGTTAGTGCAACCTGTAACGCAGCCCACCGCACAGCAATGAAAAATCAATGGGCTGTTCACAGTGCCCACGTTGCGTTACATAGTAACGCTTTACGTTTGCTTGAAGTGCAGCATAGTACTGTGCGTACTAGTATGGTTTTTTTTCTCAGTATGGTTTTTTTTTTTAAATTTCAGTAGAGGGGAGAGGCCGCTACGTAGCCAGGCACATGGCTACTTGACATTCACTGCACTTGCAATGTTTACTTCTTGGAGAGGCCGCTGATTGGCTGGCGGGACCACGTGATGTGGAGAGCTCTGCTCACGTGGTCTCCACCGCGCCTCCGACAGAGCAGGAGCACCAAGAGCTGCTTGTAACGTGGCTCTTGGTAGCGTCCTGCTCCACCACCACCAGGCGTTGCGTTAAGGGCACGTTATGTGCCCTATAACGTCCCCTAAACGCAACGTCTTGGTGAGAAAGCAGCCTAAGGGTAGCCGTTAGCGATGAGATTTGGCTCAATATGAATCTGAATCAGATTTCCGGGATCAATAGGAAGAGACATAGAGGCATCAATTGTGGGAGGACATCAGCGTTCTCCAGCGGGGCCAGCAATCTGCAATTATGCCCCTGACCGGTTATACCTTCTTAGCAGTCCGTAAATATACTCACTAGTCTGGCACTTTAAAGGAATACTGTAGGGGGGGTTGGAGGAAAATGAGTTGAACTTACCCGGGGCTTCTAATGGTCCCCCACAGACATCCTGTGCCCATGCAGTGACTCGCCGATGCTCCGGCCCCGCCTCCGGTTCACTTCTGGAATTTCAGACTTTAAAGTCTGAAAACCACTGCGCCTGTGTTGCATTGTCCTCGCCCCCATTGATGTCACCAGGAGTGTACTGTGCACTCCCAGTATGGTCAGTGCCCGCGCAGTACGCTCCTGGTGACATCAGCGGGAGGGAGGGCACGGCAACGTAGGCGCACTGGTTTTAAGACTTTAAAGTTAGAAAGCAGATCCTATGTTGAAAATAGGATTCGCTCCCACTTGTTCAAAACATGGCTCGTACACAGATCCGTGTGCCGCAAAACATAAGACGGAATGTAGAATCCGGACTTGGCACTTTTTCCCGAACTGGACGGGAAAATGTGTCCAATGAAAGCCTATGAGAAAGGACACTGTCTGTTCTCACTAGGCTAGTTGCCGCTTCCGCATCGCCCATTTTGTCCCCATCCGTGATGTCATACTTGTGCGTCCTGCCGCCCATCGTCACCACTCGGTCCCTTCATAACAACCCTGTGGCCGGGAGATCTCCATTGGGCTGCAAAAGACTAATGGGAATCCTCAGCAACAGGGAGAATTCTCATTGGTTCATGTTGAACCAATGAAAATAACCAGTTGCTAGGGAGAATCGTCCTGCTGCAGCCTATGGAGAGCCGCATGCATCTGCTGGCCTCCGTGCTGTTGAAGCCAGGGGGACAGGTGAGCGGCGATGCGTACGAGCCGACGTGATCGATGCTGCGGATGTGTGAACACGGAACGGACGGTAAAATGTGTTGCATGCACATGCAGAACGGATGGTACGTATCCGCCTCACAGATGCGCTTACTGTTTCCGTTCTACATCCACACAAGTGTGAAACAACCCTTCAACTCTGGGGCATATCTGCTGCACCATTCTCCCACTCATCCAGTAGCCAGAATCTCTGGTGCCCAAACTACCCCTCAGTGCTGCAATGTACCTATGGCAGAGCCCAGAGCGCCAGACATGTTGTGCTCATTTTACCCATGCCCCCAAGTGTCCCGAATCCTGCGGGACTGTCCTGATTTGGGAAGGCTCGTCCGCTATCCCGGTATGACCCCCCCCCCCAGTGTCCCGCCCGGCAGTGGGTAGAGAGGTTGCAAAAAATGATCGAGGCGCCAGCTGCGCTGATGTGGAATGCGGGATGCCTGGCACCACTTTTCTCCCTCCCTCCCCCCTGCTAGCAAAGTGCAGAGCAGAGTGGGCTGTCATCTTACCGTCCATACATACCAGCATCCGACTTCACTCTGCTTCCTGTGACGTCACAGGAAGCAGAGTGAAGCCAGTTGCCGGTACACGTGGATGGATGGGCGCTCCGCTGCGCACTCTGCCTGCAGGGGGGCACATTCCGGGGGAGGGAGGGAGGGAGGGAGGAAAGTATGTCATGCCAGGCATCCTGCATTGGTGCTGCTGGCGCCTCGATCATTTTTTTTTTTTTTTATTTCTCTCCAGTGGCGTCCTCCCTACTCATGGCCATCCTCACCCTCCTCCCCACCCATGGGCAGGGTATATGAGGGAATATTAATTAAAAAACATGAGGAGATATAAATAAATAAAAAGTTCTTCAACAATCTTTATGGTAGGCGGTGTGTTAGGGGTGTGGCCTAAGTGTCCCGATTTCTAATTTTAAAATGTTGGGAGGTATGTTTTTACCCCATCCCCCAGCCATGTCCCTTGTCACACATACTATAAAGAATGTATACACAAACGCACTCAAACCACACTAGAAGCTAAAATATACAACTGCCTACAACAAGGCAGCAGGAGGAGAACACGGATTTGTCTCCACACCAGGAGCTGTTCCCATCACAGAGGCGATACATCCAGCAGTAATGCAGACATCACTAGCAGATCATCCTCTCATTCTGCCACAGGATCCTCCTCCTGGGTAGATCGGCCATCGGCAAGCGCTGTCTGGCATGACGTCACAGGGGTCATTTGCATGCCGCGCAGCTGCCACTAGAGAACAAGCTGCCTGCTCTGCTGTAATCAGCAGCGGCGGCCATGTTCCCGTAGCCCAGCACTGCCTTCCTAGCTATAGAGAGGAGGCCACGCCCCTCCCCTGTACTGAGGACACGCCTATCGCCCAGTCATGTGACCAGGCCCCTCCTCCCGCGGGATATATGAATGGGATGACGATGTTGCTGTGTGTAGCACGTGTGTTGGAGGAGAGGCCAGTGCTGGGCAGCAGCCAGAGACCATCACCCTGAGTAAGTGCTGGGAGGGGAGACCTCTGTGCATGGTGTGTGTGCTGCATGGTGTGTACAGGGCTGTGTGTGCTGCATGGTGTGTGTACAGCGCTGTGTGCGCTGCATGGTGTGTGTACAGCGCTGTGTGCGCTGCATGGTGTGTGTACAGCGCTGTGTGCGCTGCATGGTGTGTGTACAGCGCTGTGTGTGCTGCATGGTGTGTGTACAGCGCTGTGTGCGCTGCATGGTGTGTGTACAGAGCTGTGTGTGCTGCATGGTGTGTGTACAGAGCTGTGTGCGCTGCATGGTGTGTGTACAGTGCTGTGTGTGCTGCATGGTGTGTGTGCGCTGCATGGTGTGTGTGCTGCATGGTGTGTGTACAGCGCTGTGTGTGCGCTGCATGGTGTGTGTACAGCGCTGTGTGTGCGCTGCATGGTGTGTGTACAGCGCTGTGTGCGCTGCATGGTGTGTGTACAGCGCTGTGTGCGCTGCATGGTGTGTGTACAGCGCTGTGTGCGCTGCATGGTGTGTGTACAGCGCTGTGTGCGCTGCATGGTGTGCGTGCTGCATGGTGTGTGTACAGAGCTGTGTGCGCTGCATGGTGTGTGTACAGTGCTGTGTGTGCTGCATGGTGTGTGTGCTGCATGGTGTGTGTGCTGCATGGTGTGTGCGCTGCATGGTGTGTGCTGCATGGTGTGTGCGCTGCATGGGGTGTGTGCTGCATGGTGTGTGTGCTGCATGGTGTGTGTGCTGCATGGTGTGTGTACAGAGCTGTGTGCGCTGCATGGTGTGTGTACAGCGCTGTGTGCGCTGCATGGTGTGTGTACAGCGCTGTGTGCGCTGCATGGTGTGTGTACAGCGCTGTGTGCGCTGCATGGTGTGTGTACAGCGCTGTGTGCGCTGCATGGTGTGTGTACAGTGCTGTGTGTACAGAGCTGTGTGCGCTGCATGGTGTGTGTGCGCTGCATGGTGTGTGTGCGCTGCATGGTGTGTGTACAGTGCTGTGTGCGCTGCATGGTGTGTGTACAGCGCTGTGTGCGCTGCATGGTGTGTGTACAGCGCTGTGTGCGCTGCATGGTGTGTGTACAGCGCTGTGTGCGCTGCATGGTGTGTGTACAGCGCTGTGTGCGCTGCATGGTGTGTGTACAGCGCTGTGTGCGCTGCATGGTGTGTGTACAGCGCTGTGTGCGCTGCATGGTGTGTGTACAGCGCTGTGTGCGCTGCATGGTGTGTGTACAGCGCTGTGTGCGCTGCATGGTGTGTGTACAGCGCTGTGTGCGCTGCATGGTGTGTGTGCGCTGCATGGTGTGTGTGCGCTGCATGGTGTGTGTGCGCTGCATGGTGTGTGTGCGCTGCATGGTGTGTGTGCGCTGCATGGTGTGTGTGCGCTGCATGGTGTGTGTACAGCGCTGTGTGCGCTGCATGGTGTGTGTACAGCGCTGTGTGCGCTGCATGGTGTGTGTACAGCGCTGTGTCCGCTGCATGGTGTGTGTACAGCGCTGTGTCCGCTGCATGGTGTGTGTACAGCGCTGTGTCCGCTGCATGGTGTGTGTGCTGCATGGTGTGTGTACAGCGCTGTGTGCGCTGCATGGTGTGTGTACAGCGCTGTGTGCGCTGCATGGTGTGTGTACAGCGCTGTGTGCGCTGCATGGTGTGTGTACAGCGCTGTGTGCGCTGCATGGTGTGTGTACAGTGCTGTGTGTACAGAGCTGTGTGCGCTGCATGGTGTGTGTGCGCTGCATGGTGTGTGTGCGCTGCATGGTGTGTGTGCTGCATGGTGTGTGTACAGTGCTGTGTGCGCTGCATGGTGTGTGTACAGCGCTGTGTGCGCTGCATGGTGTGTGTACAGCGCTGTGTGCGCTGCATGGTGTGTGTACAGAGCTGTGTGCGCTGCATGGTGTGTGTACAGAGCTGTGTGCGCTGCATGGTGTGTGTACAGCGCTGTGTGCGCTGCATGGTGTGTGTATGGTGTGTGTGTGTGCTGCATGGTGTGTGGGTGTGTGCTGCATGGTGTGTGTGTGCTGCATGGTGTGTGTGTGCTGCATGGTGTGTGTGCGCTGCATGGTGTGTGTGTGCGCTGCATGGTGTGTGTGCGCTGCATGGTGTGTGTACGCTGCATGGTGTGTGTACAGTGCTGTGTGCGCTGCATGGTGTGTGTGCGCTGCATGGTGTGTGTACGCTGCATGGTGTGTGTACAGCGCTGTGTGCGCTGCATGGTGTGTGTACAGCGCTGTGTGCGCTGCATGGTGTGTGTACAGCGCTGTGTACGCTGCATGGTGTGTGTACAGCGCTGTGTGCGCTGCATGGTGTGTGTACAGCGCTGTGTGCGCTGCATGGTGTGTGTACAGCGCTGTGTGCGCTGCATGGTGTGTGTACAGCGCTGTGTCCGCTGCATGGTGTGTGTACAGCGCTGTGTCCGCTGCATGGTGTGTGTACAGCGCTGTGTGCGCTGCATGGTGTGTGTACAGCGCTGTGTGCGCTGCATGGTGTGTGTACAGCGCTGTGTGCGCTGCATGGTGTGTGTACAGCGCTGTGTGCGCTGCATGGTGTGTGTACAGCGCTGTGTGCGCTGCATGGTGTGTGTACAGCGCTGTGTGCGCTGCATGGTGTGTGTACAGCGCTGTGTGCGCTGCATGGTGTGTGTACAGCGCTGTGTGCGCTGCATGGTGTGTGTACAGCGCTGTGTGCGCTGCATGGTGTGTGTACAGCGCTGTGTGCGCTGCATGGTGTGTGTACAGCGCTGTGTGCGCTGCATGGTGTGTGTACAGTGCTGTGTGCGCTGCATGGTGTGTGTGCGCTGCATGGTGTGTGTGCGCTGCATGGTGTGTGTGCGCTGCATGGTGTGTGTGCGCTGCATGGTGTGTGTGCGCTGCATGGTGTGTGTGCGCTGCATGGTGTGTGTACGCTGCATGGTGTGTGTACAGCGCTGTGTGCGCTGCATGGTGTGTGTACAGCGCTGTGTGCGCTGCATGGTGTGTGTACAGCGCTGTGTCCGCTGCATGGTGTGTGTACAGCGCTGTGTCCGCTGCATGGTGTGTGTACAGCGCTGTGTCCGCTGCATGGTGTGTGTGCTGCATGGTGTGTGTACAGAGCTGTGTGCGCTGCATGGTGTGTGTACAGCGCTGTGTGCGCTGCATGGTGTGTGTACAGCGCTGTGTGCGCTGCATGGTGTGTGTACAGCGCTGTGTGCGCTGCATGGTGTGTGTACAGCGCTGTGTGCGCTGCATGGTGTGTGTACAGCGCTGTGTGCGCTGCATGGTGTGTGTACAGCGCTGTGTGCGCTGCATGGTGTGTGTACAGCGCTGTGTGCGCTGCATGGTGTGTGTACAGCGCTGTGTGCGCTGCATGGTGTGTGTACAGTGCTGTGTGTACAGAGCTGTGTGCGCTGCATGGTGTGTGTGCGCTGCATGGTGTGTGTGCGCTGCATGGTGTGTGTGCGCTGCATGGTGTGTGTGCGCTGCATGGTGTGTGTGCGCTGCATGGTGTGTGTACAGTGCTGTGTGTGCTGCATGGTGTGTGTACAGCGCTGTGTGTGCTGCATGGTGTGTGTACAGCGCTGTGTGCGCTGCATGGTGTGTGTACAGCGCTGTGTGCGCTGCATGGTGTGTGTACAGCGCTGTGTGCGCTGCATGGTGTGTGTACAGCGCTGTGTGCGCTGCATGGTGTGTGTACAGCGCTGTGTGCGCTGCATGGTGTGTGTACAGTGCTGTGTGTGCTGCATGGTGTGTGTGTGTGCTGCATGGTGTGTGTGTGTGCTGCATGGTGTGTGTGTGTGCTGCATGGTGTGTGTGTGCGCTGCATGGTGTGTGTGTGCGCTGCATGGTGTGTGTGTGCGCTGCATGGTGTGTGTGTACGCTGCATGGTGTGTGTGTACGCTGCATGGTGTGTGTACGCTGCATGGTGTGTGTACGCTGCATGGTGTGTGTACAGTGCTGTGTGCGCTGCATGGTGTGTGCGCTGCATGGTGTGTGTGCGCTGCATGGTGTGTGCGCTGCATGGTGTGTGTACGCTGCATGGTGTGTGTACAGCGCTGTGTGCGCTGCATGGTGTGTGTACAGCGCTGTGTGCGCTGCATGGTGTGTGTACAGCGCTGTGTGCGCTGCATGGTGTGTGTACAGCGCTGTGTGCGCTGCATGGTGTGTGTACAGCGCTGTGTGCGCTGCATGGTGTGTGTACAGCGCTGTGTCCGCTGCATGGTGTGTGTACAGCGCTGTGTCCGCTGCATGGTGTGTGTACAGCGCTGTGTGCGCTGCATGGTGTGTGTACAGCGCTGTGTCCGCTGCATGGTGTGTGTACAGCGCTGTGTGCGCTGCATGGTGTGTGTACAGCGCTGTGTGCGCTGCATGGTGTGTGTACAGCGCTGTGTGCGCTGCATGGTGTGTGTACAGCGCTGTGTGCGCTGCATGGTGTGTGTCCAGCGCTGTGTGCGCTGCATGGTGTGTGTCCAGCGCTGTGTGCGCTGCATGGTGTGTGTCCAGCGCTGTGTCCGCTGCATGGTGTGTGTCCAGCGCTGTGTCCGCTGCATGGTGTGTGTCCAGCGCTGTGTGCGCTGCATGGTGTGTGTACAGCGCTGTGTGCGCTGCATGGTGTGTGTACAGCGCTGTGTGCGCTGCATGGTGTGTGTACAGCGCTGTGTCCGCTGCATGGTGTGTGTACAGCGCTGTGTGCGCTGCATGGTGTGTGTACAGTGCTGTGTGTGCTGCATGGTGTGTGTACAGTGCTGTGTGTGCTGCATGGTGTGTGTGCTGCATGGTGTGTGTACAGCGCTGTGTGTGCTGCATGGTGTGTGCGCTGCATGGTGTGTGTACAGCGCTGTGTGCGCTGCATGGTGTGTGTACAGCGCTGTGTGCGCTGCATGGTGTGTGTGCGCTGCATGGTGTGTGTGCGCTGCATGGTGTGTGTGCGCTGCATGGTGTGTGTACGCTGCATGGTGTGTGTACAGTGCTGTGTGCGCTGCATGGTGTGTGTACAGTGCTGTGTGCGCTGCATGGTGTGTGTACAGTGCTGTGTGCGCTGCATGGTGTGTGTACAGCGCTGTGTGCGCTGCATGGTGTGTGTACAGCGCTGTGTGCGCTGCATGGTGTGTGTACAGAGCTGTGTGCGCTGCATGGTGTGTGTACAGCGTTGTGTGCGCTGCATGGTGTGTGTACAGCGCTGTGTGCGCTGCATGGTGTGTGTACAGCGCTGTGTGCGCTGCATGGTGTGTGTACGCTGCATGGTGTGTGTACGCTGCATGGTGTGTGTACAGTGCTGTGTGCGCTGCATGGTGTGTGTGCGCTGCATGGTGTGTGTGCGCTGCATGGTGTGTGTGCGCTGCATGGTGTGTGTACATCGCTGTGTGCGCTGCATGGTGTGTGTACATCGCTGTGTGCGCTGCATGGTGTGTGTACAGCGCTGTGTCCGCTGCATGGTGTGTGTACAGCGCTGTGTGCGCTGCATGGTGTGTGTACAGCGCTGTGTGCGCTGCATGGTGTGTGTACAGCGCTGTGTGTGCTGCATGGTGTGTGTACAGCGCTGTGTGTGCAGAATGGTGTGTGTACAGCGCTGTGTCCGCTGCATTTTGTGTGTACAGCGCTGTGTCCGCTGCATTTTGTGTGTACAGCGCTGTGTCCGCTGCATTTTGTGTGTACAGCGCTGTGTCCGCTGCATTTTGTGTGTACAGCGCTGTGTGCGCTGCATGGTGTGTGTACAGCGCTGTGTGCGCTGCATGGTGTGTGTACAGCGCTGTGTGCGCTGCATGGTGTGTGTACAGCGCTGTGTGCGCTGCATGGTGTGTGTACAGCGCTGTGTGCGCTGCATGGTGTGTGTACAGCGCTGTGTGCGCTGCATGGTGTGTGTACAGCGCTGTGTGCGCTGCATGGTGTGTGTACAGCGCTGTGTGCGCTGCATGGTGTGTGTACAGCGCTGTGTGTGCTGCATGGTGTGTGTGCTGCATGGTGTGTGTACAGCGCGGTGTGTGCTGCATGGTGTGTGCGCTGCATGGTGTGTTTACAGCGCTGTGTGCGCTGCATGGTGTGTGTACAGCGCTGTGTGCGCTGCATGGTGTGTGTACAGCGCTGTGTGCGCTGCATGGTGTGTGTACAGCGCTGTGTGCGCTGCATGGTGTGTGTACAGCGATGTGTGCGCTGCATGGTGTGTGTACAGCGCTGTGTGCGCTGCATGGTGTGTGTACAGCGCTGTGTGCGCTGCATGGTGTGTGTACAGCGCTGTGTGCGCTGCATGGTGTGTGTACAGCGCTGTGTGTGCTGCATGGTGTGTGTACAGCGCTGTGTCCGCTGCATGGTGTGTGTACAGTGCTGTGTGCGAAGCATGGTGTGTGTGTGTGTGTGTGTGTGTGTGTGTGTGTGTGTGTGTGTGTGTGTGTGTGTGTGTGTGTGTGTGTGTGTGTGTGTGTGTGTGTGTGTGTGTGTGTGTGTGTGTGTGTGTGTGTGTGTGTGTGTGTGTGTGTGTGTGTGTGTGTGTGTGTGTGTGTGTGTGTGTGTGTGTGTGTGTGTGTGTGTGTGTGTGTGTGTGTGTGTGTGTGTGTATGTGTATAGGAGGAATTTAGTTTATAAATCTTTACAGTAGGCCTGAACGATTTTAGGAAGAGATTGAATCGCACGATTTCTGTCAGAAATTGCAATTTCGATTTACGATTTTATTTAAATCAAGATTTAGCACTATTCACCATGTACATTAACATTTACAAACGCACATCAACAGAAAATGGCATAGGGCTGCACGGTTTTTCGGTTTAAAACCGAAACCGCGGTTCGTGGCAAGACGATGTGCTGATCGTCAGTACCTTCGGTTTTTTGGTCCGCTGTCTGTAATACCTTGCTTCTGGCCCCGCTGTGCACGGATTGGCCAGAAACAGTGAATATGCATGAGTGTTAATGAGCGGGGGGGGGGGGGGGGGCGGATCCACTCGAGCAAGTGGCTGGGCACATACAACATTACCAATCACTGGCTAGCGAGCTGTACAGCTCCGCCTACCACTGCTGTCATTCCATCGCTAGCCAGTGATTGGTAATGCTGCTGTATGTGCCCGGCCGCTCGCTCGAGTGGATCCGCCCCCCCGCTCATTAACACTTACCGTATTTTTCGCCGTATAAGACGCACTTTTTCTCCCCAAAAAATAGGGGGAAAAAGTCCCTGCGTCTTATACGGCAAAGGCAGGGAATTCCTGACTTAGAAACGCCCTCCGATACGGACCGCGACCCGCCGCCACGTCGGGAATTCCCTGCCTGTGTGGCTGCACCCGACCGTTGCCTCTGCCCGCTCCCCATGCCTGTAATGTGATCGGCATGTAGTGATTGCGTCATCACCACATGCCGATCACTAGAGCGAGATGCGCGGCTGTGAAGGAGGTCTCCAATCCTCGCGGGCAAGGCGGAGAGGTAAGCCGCAGATTAACACCCGGGGGGGGGGGGGGGGCAGCATTCACATGGGGGAGGGAGATAAGGCAGGCGGGGGAGCGGGCATATTAGACACTCGCGGGGGCACGCAGAGATCAGCCACACAGCGGGAGGGAACTTATTACACACGCCGACACATTACAGGCATGGGGAGCGGGCAGAGGCAACGGTCGGGTGCAGCCA
This sequence comes from Hyperolius riggenbachi, assembly GCF_040937935.1. Taxonomy (NCBI): domain Eukaryota; kingdom Metazoa; phylum Chordata; class Amphibia; order Anura; family Hyperoliidae; genus Hyperolius; species Hyperolius riggenbachi. The sequence continues at coordinate 433,897,899 of NC_090650.1, forward strand.
CAATTTACAAACACACGGGGGACACAGGCACATGGGGCAGGCATAAGGGACACAGAGGACACGGCAGGCATGGGGGACACAGGCACATGAGGGACACATGAGGCATGCATAGGTGACACATGGGGACACAGGCACATGGGGCAGGCATGAGGGACACAGAGGACACATGGGGGACATAAGCACATGGGGTAGGCATGAGGGACACACAGAGGACACATGGGACATGCATGGTTGCCACAGAGGACAGGTATGGGGGACACAGACAACACATAGGGCAAGCATATAGGGCAGGCATGAGTGACACAGGGCACATGGAGCATGTATGAGGGACACACAGATGACACATGGGGCATGCATGGGTGAAACATGGGGCAGGTATGGGGGACACAGAGGACACAGGGCAGGCATGGGTGACACATGGGGCATGTATGAGGGACACAGAGGACACATGGGGCAGGTATTGGGGACACATGGGAAGACAATGGGACACAGGAGGACAACATTTGAGGGGTAACATGTACAAGACTCTCCTGGAATATGGACGCACCAGGTTTAGTATATATCTTTTTTTTCTCTGGTTTTTGCCCTCTAAACCTGGGTGCGTCTTATATTCCGGAGCGTCTTATACGGTGCGAAATACGGTATACATATTCAATGCTTCTGGCCAATCCGCGCACAGCGGGGTCAGAAGCAAGGTATTGCAGTGCGGACTGGATTTGAATTTGAAAAAAATCGGGGGAAAATCGAAATTGCAATTTCTGAGAGAAAAATCGCAATTTCGATTTTTTTTTTTTCTTCTTTCCCCTAAAATCGTGCAGCCCTATTGTACTATCAATTTGTGGTGATTATTCAGGCAGCTCTGTGAATGAGTGCAGTACAGACTTGCTATGAAAAGGGAGGGAGATTGCGAGTGACAGATTAGCGAGGGGCACTCAGAAGCATGAGGACAAATTATTAAAAACAAATTAATAGACACACGTATATAAATGAAATACATTATTCATATACATATACATACTAACACTTATTTTAAGCTGTCATGACAGATTACTGAAAATGTTGGTGAAACTTACTGCATCCGCCCAACTAGATGCCACTCTGTGCCCCCCGCACTCTCCTGGTATCAAAAGATCCCGGCTGACTCACCTAGTCTGGCACTGCAGTAACCTCAGGAGGCCCCTGCTGGAGACGCACCGGCCTTCCGTTTCGGAAGTGGCTCTTCCTCTGCCC